>NC_091261.1:3050303-3353333 GCF_042477335.2 Ovis canadensis | reverse complement strand
TGGGGTACTTCTGGAGTCTCCCCAGGGGAGTCAGTCCTCGTCTCGAATGCGGGCATGCACTTGCACTTTCCTCCAGAGCGGTAGCAGCAGTGTCACGCAGTCCGCCGCGTGGATCAAAGGATCTATGGTTTTCCCTCGAGTCTTTCCCACGAGGCTTTCCCACGAGGCTTTCCCACAGGGCTGTCCCACGGGCACACGTGGTGGGAGTCGATCCTCGGCTTGAAAGTCAAGGCAGTGTAGGGAAAACAGGTTCCTCTGGAATGGACTGACACATCTGGGGGACTCTTGGAATTGTTGCACGACCCTGGAGTTCCTCTCGCCTTTCCTGTGGAGAGCGCCTCCTCTTGAGATGCGACTGAAACGCCGGGAATTCTTTCCCTACGAAACAGGGAAAGGATCCCTCATCTCGAGCTAGGAGGCGGAAACGGGGCTCCCCTGGATGTGTGCGGGACACCACGTGCTTCCTCTCGAGTGGAGACGGGTATGTCGGGGAACTTCTTGAGTTGCAGCAAGGGTGTGAAGGACCCTTTGGAAGTTCCAGTGGTTAGATGTGATTGGCCTCGAGAAGCCTCAGCGGAAATGGGCCTCATCTCGCCTGGAGGGCAAAACCTCCTGGATTTTCTCGAGTTGCGGCAGGTGCTCTCGACTTACGACGGGGACCTCAGGGACCCGCTCTGGTGGCCTCAGGAAAGGCCAGTCCCCATGCGAGTTCCTCGGGGGCCTCTCGAGATTCCTCTCCCGTCGATGCCGGGGCCTAAGACCTCGTGTGGAGTCGGGGCCGGAACCTGAGGATTCCTCTCCAGTGCTGACATGGATCTTGGGGTACTTCTGGAGTCTCCCCAGGGGAGTCAGTCCTCGTCTCGAATGCGGGCATGCACTTGCGCTTTCCTCCAGAGCGGTAGCAGCAGTGTCACGCAGTCCGCCGCGTGGATCAAAGGATCTATGGTTTTCCCTCGAGTCTTTCCCACGAGGCTTTCCCACGAGGCTTTCCCACAGGGCTGTCCCATGTGCACACGTGGTGGGAGTCGATCCTCGGCTTGAACGTCAAGGCAGTGCAGGGAAAACAGGTTCCTTTGGAATGGACTGACACATCTGGGGGACTCTTGGAATGGTGTCTCGACCCTGGAGTTCCTCTCGCCTTTCCTGTGGAGAGCGCCTCCTCTTGAGATGCGACGGGAACGCCGGGAATTCATTCCCTACGAAACAGGGAAAGGATCCCTCATCTCGAGCTAGGAGGCGGAAACGGGGCTCCCCTGGATGTGTGCGGGACCCCACGTGCTTCCTCTCGAGTGGAGACGGGTATGTCGGGGAACTTCTTGAGTTGCAGCAAGGGTGTGAAGGACCCTTTGGAAGTTCCATTGGTTAGATGTGATTGGCCTCGAGAAGCCTCAGCGGAAATGGGCCTCATCTCGCCTGGAGGGCAAAACCTCCTGGATTTTCTCGAGTTGCGGCAGGTGCTCTCGACTTACGACGGGGACCTCAGGGACCCGCTCTGGTGGCCTCAGGAAAGGCCAGTCCCCATGCGAGTTCCTCGGGGGCCTCTCGGGATTCCTCCCCGTCGATGCCGGTGCCTAAGACCTTGTGTGGATTCGGGGCCGGAACCTGAGGATTCCTCTCCAGTGCTGACATGGATCTTGGGGTACTTCTGGAGTCTCCCCAGGGGAGTCAGTCCTCGTCTCGAATGCGGGCATGCACTTGCGCTTTCCTCCAGAGCGGTAGCAGCAGTGTCACGCAGTCCTCCGCGTGGATCAAAGGATGTATGGTTTTCCCTCGAGTCTTTCCCACGAGGCTTTCCCACGAGGCTTTCCCACAGGGCTGTCCCACGTGCACACGTGGTGGGAGTCGATCCTCGGCTTGAACGTCAAGGCAGTGCAGGGAAAACAGGTTCCTCTGGAATGGACTGACACATCTGGGGGACTCTTGGAATGGTGGCACGACCCTGGAGTTCCTCTCGCCTTTCCTGTGGAGAGCGCCTCCTCTTGAGATGCGACGGGAACGCCGGGAATTCTTTCCCTACGAAACAGGGAAAGGATCCCTCATCTCGAGCTAGGAGGGGGAAACGGGGCTCCCCTGGATGTGTGTGGGACCCCACGTGCTTCCTCTCGAGTGGAGACGGGTATGTCGGGGAACTTCTTGAGTTGCAGCAAGGTTGTGAAGGACCCTTTGGAAGTTCCAGTGGTTAGACGAGATTAGCCTCGAGAAGCCTCAGCGGAAATGGGCCTCATCTCGCCTGGAGGGCAAAATCTCCTGGATTTTCTCGAGTTGCGGCAGGTGCTCTCCACTTACGACGAGGACCTCAGGGACCCGCTCTGGTGGCCTCAGGAAAGGCCAGTCCCCATGCGAGTTCCTCGGGGGCCTCTCGGGATTCCTGTCCCGTCGATGCCGGGCCTAAGACCTTGTGTGGAGTCGGGGCCGGAACCTGAGGATTCCTCTTCAGTGCTGACATGGATCTTGGGGTACTTCTGGAGTCTCCCCAGGGGAGTCAGTCCTCGTCTCGAATGCGGGCATGCACTTGCGCTTTCCTCCAGAGCGGTAGCAGCAGTGTCACGCAGTCCGCCGCGTGGATCAAAGGATCTATGGTTTTCCCTCGAGTCTTTCCCACGAGGCTTTCCCACGAGGCTTTCCCACAGGGCTGTCCCACGTGCACACGTGGTGGGAGTCGATCCTCGGCTTGAACGTCAAGGCAGTGCAGGGAAAACAGGTTCCTCTGGAATGGACTGACATATCTGGGGGACTCTTGGAATGGTGGCACGACCCTGGAGTTCCTCTCGCCTTTCCTGTGGAGAGCGCCTCCTCTTGAGATGCGACGGGAATGCCGGGAATTCTTTCCCTACGAAACAGGGAAAGGATCCCTCATCTCGAGCTAGGAGGCGGAAACGGGGCTCCCCTGGATGTGTGCGGGACACCACATGCTTCCTCTCGAGTGGAGACGGGTATGTCGGGGAACTTCTTGAGTTGCAGCAAGGGTGTGAAGGACCCTTTGGAAGTTCCAGTGGTTAGATGTGATTGGCCTCGAGAAGCCTCAGCAGAAATGGGCCTCATCTCGCCTGGAGGGCAAAACCTCCTGGATTTTCTCGAGTTTCGGCAGGTGCTCTCGACTTACGACGGGGACCTCAGGGACCCGCTCTGGTGGCCTCAGGAAAGGCCAGTCCCCATGCGAGTTCCTCCGGGGCCTCTCGGCATTCCTCTCCCGTCGATGCCGGGGCCTAAGACCTTGTGTGGAGTCGGGGCCGGAACCTGAGGATTCCTCTCCCGTGCTGACATGGATCTTGGGGTACTTCTGGAGTCTCCCCAGGGGAGTCAGTCCTCGTCTCGAATGCGGGCATGCACTTGCGCTTTCCTCCAGAGCGGTAGCAGCAGTGTCACGCAGTCCGCCGCGTGGATCAAAGGATCTATGGTTTTCCCTCGAGTCTTTCCCACGAGGCTTTCCCACGAGGCTTTCCCACAGGGCTGTCCCACGAGCACACGTGGTGGGAGTCGATCCTCGGCTTGAACGTCAAGGCAGTGCAGGGAAAACAGGTTCCTCTGGAATGGACTGACACATCTGGGGGACTCTTGGAATGGTGGCACGACCCTGGAGTTCCTCTCGCCTTCCCTGTGGAGAGCGCCTTCTCTTGAGATGCGACGGGAACGCCGGGAATTCTTTCCCTACGAAACAGTGAAAGGATCCCTCATCTCGAGCTAGGAGGCAGAAACGGGGCTCACCTGGATGTGTGCGGGACCCCACGTGCTTCCTCTCGAGTGGAGACGGGTATGTCGGGGAACTTCTTGAGTTGCAGCAATGGTGTGAAGGACCCTTTGGAAGTTCCAGTGGTTAGATGTGATTGGCCTCGAGAAGCCTCAGCGGAAATGGGCCTCATCTCGCCTGGAGGGCAAAACCTCCTGGATTTTCTCGAGTTGCGGCAGGTGCTCTCTACTTACGACGGGGACCTCAGGGACCCGCTCTGGTGGCCTCAGGAAAGGCCAGTCCCCATGCGAGTTCCTCGGGGGCCTCTCAGGATTCCACTCCCGTCGATGCCGGGGCCAAAGACCTTGTGTGGAGTCGGGGCCGGAACCTGAGGATTCCTCTCCAGTGCTGACATGGATCTTGGGGTACTTCTGGAGTCTCCCCAGGGGAGTCAGTCCTCGTCTCGAATGCAGTCATGCACTTGCGGTTTCCTCCAGAGCGGCAGCAGCAGTGTCACGCAGTCCGCCGCGTGGATCAAAGGATCTGTGGTTTTCCCTCGAGTCTTTCCCACGAGGCTTTCCCACGAGGCTTTCCCACAGGGCTGTCCCACGTGCACACCTGGTGGGAGTCGATCCTCGGCTTGAACGTCAAGGCAGTGAAGGGAAAACAGGTTCCTCTGGAATGGACTGACACATCTGGGGGACTCTTGGAATGGTGTCACGACCTTGGAGTTCCTCTCCCCTTTCCTGTGGAGAGCGCCTCCTCTTGAGATGCGACGGGAACGCCGGGAATTCTTTCCCTACGAAACAGGGAAAGGATCCCTCATCTCGAGCTAGGAGGCGGAAACGGGGCTCCCCTGGATGTGTGCGGGACGCACGTGCTTCCTCTCGAGTGGAGACGGGTATGTCGGGGAACTTCTTGAGTTGCAGCAAGGGTGTGACGTACCCTTTGGAAGTTCCAGTGGTTAGATGTGATTGGCCTCGAGAAGCCTCAGCAGAAATGGGCCTCATCTCGCCTGGAGGGCAAAACCTCCTGGATTTTCTCGAGTTGCGGCAGGTGCTCTCGACTTACGACGGGGACCTCAGGGACCCGCTCTGGTGGCCTCAGGAAAGGCCAGTCCCCATGCGAGTTCCTCTGGGGATTCCTCTCCCGTCGATGCCGGGGCCTAAGACCTTGTGTGGAGTAGGGGCCGGAACCTGAGGATTCCTCTCCAGTGCTGACATGGATCTTGGGGTACTTCTGGAGTCTCCCCAGGGGAGTCAGTCCTCGTCTCGAATGCGGGCATGCACTTGCGCTTTCCTCCAGAGCGGTAGCAGCAGTGTCACGCAGTCCGCCGCATGCATCAAAGGATCTATGGTTTTCCCTCGAGTCTTTCCCACGAGGCTTTCCCACGAGGCTTTCCCACAGGGCTGTCCCACGTGTACACGTAGTGGGAGTCGATCCTCGGCTTGAACGTCAAGGCAGTGCAGGGAAAACAGGTTCCTCTGGAATGGACTGACACATCTGGGGGACTCTTTTAATGGTGGCACGACCCTGGAGTTCCTCTCGCCTTTCCTGTGGAGAGCGCCTCCTCTTGAGATGCGACGGGAACGCCGGGAATTCTTTCCCTACGAAACAGGGAAAGGATCCCTCATCTCGAGCTAGGAGCCGGAAACGGGGCTCCCCTGGATGTGTGCGGGACCCCACGTGCTTCCTCTCGAGTGGAGACGGGTATGTCGGGGAACTTCTTGAGTTGCAGCAATGGTGTGAAGGACCCTTTGGAAGTTCCAGTGGTTAGATGTGATTGGCCTCGAGAAGCCTCAGCGGAAATGGGCCTCATCTCGCCTGGAGGGCAAAACCTCCTGGATTTTCTCGAGTTGCGGCAGGTGCTCTCTACTTACGACGGGGACCTCAGGGACCCGCTCTGGTGGCCTCAGGAAAGGCCAGTCCCCATGCGAGTTCCTCGGGGGCCTCTCAGGATTCCACTCCCGTCGATGCCGGGGCCAAAGACCTTGTGTGGAGTCGGGGCCGGAACCTGAGGATTCATCTCCAGAGCTGACATGGATCTTGGGGTACTTCTGGAGTCTCCCCAGGGGAGTCAGTCCTCGTCTCGAATGCGGTCATGCACTTGCGCTTTCCTCCAGAGCGGCAGCAGCAGTGTCACGCAGTCCGCCGCGTGCATCAAAGGATCTGTGGTTTTCCCTCGAGTCTTTCCCACGAGGCTTTCCCACGAGGCTTTCCCAGAGGGCTGTCCCACGTGCACACCTGGTGGGAGTCGATCCTCGGCTTGAACGTCAAGGCAGTGAAGGGAAAACAGGTTCCTCTGGAATGGACTGACACATCTGGGGGACTCTTGGAATGGTGTCACGACCTTGGAGTTCCTCTCCCCTTTCCTGTGGAGAGCGCCTCCTCTTGAGATGCGGCGGGAACGCCGGGAATTCTTTCCCTACGAAACAGGGAAAGGATCCCTCATCTCGAGCTAGGAGGCGGAAACGGTGCTCCCCTGGATGTGTGCGGGACCCCACGTGCTTCCTCTCGAGTGGAGACGCGTATGTCGGGGACCTTCTTGAGTTGCAGCAAGGGTGTGAAGGACCCTTTGGAAGTTCCAGTGGTTAGATGTGATTGGCCTCGAGAAGCCTCAGCGGAAATGGGCCTCATCTCGCCTGGAGGGCAAAACCTCCTGGATTTTCTCGAGTTGCGGCAGGTGCTCTCGACTTACGACGGGGACCTCAGGGACCCGCTCTGGTGGCCTCAGGAAAGGCCAGTCCCCATGCGAGTTCCTCTGGGGATTCCTCTCCCGTCGATGCCGGGGCCTAAGACCTTGTGTGGAGTAGGGGCCGGAACCTGAGGATACCTCTCCAGTGCTGACATGGATCTTGGGGTACTTCTGGAGTCTCCCCAGGGGAGTCAGTCCTCGTCTCGAATGCGGTCATGCACTTGCGCTTTCCTCCAGAGCGGTAGCAGCAGTGTCACACAGTCCGCCGCATGGATCAAAGGATCTATGCTTTTCCCTCGAGTCTTTCCCACGAGGCTTTCCCACGAGGCTTTCCCACAGGGCTGTCCCACGTGTACACGTAGTGGGAGTCGATCCTCGGCTTGAACGTCAAGGCAGTGCAGGGAAAACAGGTTCCTCTGGAATGGACTGACACATCTGGGGGACTCTTGAAATGGTGGCACGACCCTGGAGTTCCTCTCCCCTTTCCTGTGGAGAGCGCCTCCTCTTGAGATGCGACGGGAACGCCGGGAATTCTTTCCCTACGAAACAGGGAAAGGATCCCTCATCTCGAGCTAGGAGCCGGAAACGGGGCTCCCCTGGTTGTGGGCGGGACCCCACGTGCTTCCTCTCGAGTGGAGACGGGTATGTCGGGGAACTTCTTGAGTTGCAGCAAGGGTGTGAAGGACCCTTTGGACGTTCCAGTGGTTAGACGTGATTAGCCTCGAGAAGCCTCAGCGGAAATGGGCCTCATCTCGCCTGGAGGGCAAAACCTCCTTGATTTTCTCGAGTTGTGGCAGGTGCTCTCGACTTACGACCGGGACCTCAGGGACCCGCTCTGGTGGCCTCAGGAAAGCCCATTCCACATGCGAGTTCCTTGGGGGCCTCTCGGGATTCCTGTCCCGTCGTTTCCGGGCCTAAGACCTTGTGTGGAGTCGGGGCCGGAACCTGAGGATTCCTCTTCAGTGCTGACATGGATCTTGGGGTACTTCTGGAGTCTCCCCAGGGGAGTCAGTCCTCGTCTCGAATGCGGGCATGCACTTGCGCTTTCCTCCAGAGCGGCAGCAGCAGTGTCACGCAGTCCGCCGCGTGGATCAAAGGATCTGTGGTTTTCCCTCGAGTCTTTCCCACGAGGCTTTCCCACGAGGCTTTCCCACAGGGCTGTCCCACGTGCACACGTGGTGGGAGTCGATCCTCGGCTTGAACGTCAAGGCAGTGAAGGAAAAACAGGTTCCTCTGGAATGGACTGACACATCTGGGGGACTCTTGGAATGGTGGCTCGACCCTGGAGTTCCTCTCGCCTTTCCTGTGGAGAGCGCCTCCTCTTGAGATGCGACGGGAACGCCGGGAATTCTTTCCCTACGAAACAGGGAAAGGATCCCTCATCTCGAGCTAGGAGGCGGAAACGGGGCTCCCCTGGATGTGTGCGGGACCCCACGTGCTTCCTCTTGAGTGGAGACGGGTATGTCGGGGAACTTCTTGAGTTGCAGCAAGGGAGTGAAGGACCCTTTGGAAGTTCCAGTGGTTAGATGTGATTGGCCTCGAGAAGCCTCAGCGGAAATGGGCCTCATCTCGCCTGGAGGGCAAAACCTCCTGGATTTTCTCGAGTTGCGGCAGGTGCTCTCGACTTACGACGAGGACCTCAGGGACCCGCTCTGGTGGCCTCAGGAAAGGCCAGTCCCCATGCGAGTTCCTCTGGGGATTCCTCTCCGGTCGATGCCGGGGCCTAAGACCTTGTGTGGAGTAGGGGCCGGAACCTGAGGATTCCTCTCCAGTGCTGACATGGATCTAGGGGTACTTCTGGAGTCTCCCCAGGGGAGTCAGTCCTCGTCTCGAATGCGGTCACGCACTCACGCTTTCCTCCAGAGCGGTAGCAGCAGTGTCACGCAGTCCGCCGCATGGATCAAAGGATCTAAGGTTTTCCCTCGAGTCTTTCCCACGAGGCTTTCCCACGAGGCTTTCCCACAGGGCTGTCCCACGTGTACACGTAGTGGGAGTTGATCCTCGGCTTGAACGTCAAGGAAGTGCAGGGAAAACAGGTTCCTCTGGAATGGACTGACACATCTGGGGGACTCTTGGAATGGTGGCACGACCCAGGAGTTCCTCTCGCCTTTCCTGTGGAGAGCGCCTCCTCTTGAGATGCGACGGGACGCCGGGAATTCTTTCCCTACGAAACAGGGAAAGGATCCCTCATCTCGAGCTAGGAGGCGGAAACGGGGCTCCCCTGGATGTGTGCGGGACCCACGTGCTTCCTCTCGAGTGGAGACGGGTATGTCGGGGAACTTCTTGAGTTGCAGCAAGGGTGTGAAGAACCCTTTGGAAGTTCCAGTGGTTAGACGTGATTAGCCACGAGAAGCCTCAGCGGAAATGGGCCTCATCTCGCCTGGAGGGCAAAATCTCCTGGATTTTCTCGAGTTGCGGCAGGTGCTCTCGACTTACGACGGGGACCTCAGGGAACCGCTCTGGTGGCCTCAGGAAAGGCCAATCCCCATGCGAGTTCCACGGGGGCCTCTCGGGATTCCTCTCCCGTCGATGCCGGGGCCTAAGACCTTGTGTGGAGTCGGGGCCGGAACCTGAGAATTCCTCTCCAGTGCTGACATGGATCTTGGGGTATTTCTGGAGTCTCCCCAGGGGAGTCAGTCCTCGTCTCGAATGCGGGCATGCACTTGCGCTTTCCTCCAGAGCGGTAGCAGCAGTGTCACGCAGTCCGCCGCGTGGATCAAAGGATCTATGGTTTTCCCTCGAGTCTTTCCCACGAGGTTTTCCCACGAGGCTTTCCCACAGGGCTGTCCCACGTGCACACGTGGTGGGAGTCGATCCTCGGCTTGAACGTCAAGGCAGTGCAGGGAAAACAGGTTCCTTTGGAATGGACTGACACATCTGGGGGACTCTTGAATGGTGTCTCGACCCTGGAGTTCCTCTCGCCTTTCCTGTGGAGAGCGCCTCCTCTTGAGATGCGACGGGAACGCCGGGAATTCATTCCCTACGAAACAGGGAAAGGATCCCTCATCTCGAGCTAGGAGGCGGAAACGGGGCTCCCCTGGATGTGTGCGGGACCCCACGTGCTTCCTCTCGAGTGGAGACGGGTATGTCGGGGAACTTCTTGAGTTGCAGCAAGGGTGTGAAGGACCCTTTGGAAGTTCCATTGGTTAGATGTGATTGGCCTCGAGAAGCCTCAGCGGAAATGGGCCTCATCTCGCCTGGAGGGCAAAACCTCCTGGATTTTCTCGAGTTGCGGCAGGTGCTCTCGACTTACGACGGGGACCTCAGGGACCCGCTCTGGTGGCCTCAGGAAAGGCCAGTCCCCATGCGAGTTCCTCGGGGGCCTCTCGGGATTCCTCCCCGTCGATGCCGGTGCCTAAGACCTTGTGTGGAGTCGGGGCCGGAACCTGAGGATTCCTCTCCAGTGCTGACATGGATCTTCGGGTACTTCTGGAGTCTCCCCAGGGGAGTCAGTCCTCGTCTCGAATGCGGGCATGCACTTGCGCTTTCCTCCAGAGCGGTAGCAGCAGTGTCACGCAGTCCTCCGCGTGGTTCAAAGGATGTATGGTTTTCCCTCGAGTCTTTCCCACGAGGCTTTCCCACGAGGCTTTCCCACAGGGCTGTCCCACGTGCACACGTGGTGGGAGTCGATCCTCGGCTTGAACGTCAAGGCAGTGCAGGGAAAACAGGTTCCTCTGGAATGGACTGACACATCTGGGGGACTCTTGGAATGGTGGCACGACCCTGGAGTTCCTCTCGCCTTTCCTGTGGAGAGCGCCTCCTCTTGAGATGCGACTGGAACGCCGGGAATTCTTTCCCTACGAAACAGGGAAAGGATCCCTCATCTCGAGCTAGGAGGGGGAAACGGGGCTCCCCTGGATGTGTGTGGGACCCCACGTGCTTCCTCTCGAGTGGAGACGGGTATGTCGGGGAACTTCTTGAGTTGCAGCAAGGTTGTGAAGGACCCTTTGGAAGTTCCAGTGGTTAGACGAGATTAGCCTCGAGAAGCCTCAGCGGAAATGGGCCTCATCTCGCCTGGAGGGCAAAATCTCCTGGATTTTCTCGAGTTGCGGCAGGTGCTCTCCACTTACGACGAGGACCTCAGGGACCCGCTCTGGTGGCCTCAGGAAAGGCCAGTCCCCATGCGAGTTCCTCGGGGGCCTCTCGGGATTCCTGTCCCGTCGATGCCGGGCCTAAGACCTTGTGTGGAGTCGGGGCCGGAACCTGAGGATTCCTCTTCAGTGCTGACATGGATCTTGGGGTACTTCTGGAGTCTCCCCAGGGGAGTCAGTCCTCGTCTCGAATGCGGGCATGCACTTGCGCTTTCCTCCAGAGCGGTAGCAGCAGTGTCACGCAGTCCGCCGCGTGGATCAAAGGATCTATGGTTTTCCCTCGAGTCTTTCCCACGAGGCTTTCCCACGAGGCTTTCCCACAGGGCTGTCCCACGTGCACACGTGGTGGGAGTCGATCCTCGGCTTGAACGTCAAGGCAGTGCAGGGAAAACAGGTTCCTCTGGAATGGACTGACATATCTGGGGGACTCTTGGAATGGTGGCACGACCCTGGAGTTCCTCTCGCCTTTCCTGTGGAGAGCGCCTCCTCTTGAGATGCGACGGGAATGCCGGGAATTCTTTCCCTACGAAACAGGGAAAGGATCCCTCATCTCGAGCTAGGAGGCGGAAACGGGGCTCCCCTGGATGTGTGCGGGACACCACATGCTTCCTCTCGAGTGGAGACGGGTATGTCGGGGAACTTCTTGAGTTGCAGCAAGGGTGTGAAGGACCCTTTGGAAGTTCCAGTGGTTAGATGTGATTGGCCTCGAGAAGCCTCAGCAGAAATGGGCCTCATCTCGCCTGGAGGGCAAAACCTCCTGGATTTTCTCGAGTTTCGGCAGGTGCTCTCGACTTACGACGGGGACCTCAGGGACCCGCTCTGGTGGCCTCAGGAAAGGCCAGTCCCCATGCGAGTTCCTCCGGGGCCTCTCGGCATTCCTCTCCCGTCGATGCCGGGGCCTAAGACCTTGTGTGGAGTCGGGGCCGGAACCTGAGGATTCCTCTCCCGTGCTGACATGGATCTTGGGGTACTTCTGGAGTCTCCCCAGGGGAGTCAGTCCTCGTCTCGAATGCGGGCATGCACTTGCGCTTTCCTCCAGAGCGGTAGCAGCAGTGTCACGCAGTCCGCCGCGTGGATCAAAGGATCTATGGTTTTCCCTCGAGTCTTTCCCACGAGGCTTTCCCACGAGGCTTTCCCACAGGGCTGTCCCACGAGCACACGTGGTGGGAGTCGATCCTCGGCTTGAACGTCAAGGCAGTGCAGGGAAAACAGGTTCCTCTGGAATGGACTGACACATCTGGGGGACTCTTGGAATGGTGGCACGACCCTGGAGTTCCTCTCGCCTTCCCTGTGGAGAGCGCCTTCTCTTGAGATGCGACGGGAACGCCGGGAATTCTTTCCCTACGAAACAGTGAAAGGATCCCTCATCTCGAGCTAGGAGGCAGAAACGGGGCTCACCTGGATGTGTGCGGGACCCCACGTGCTTCCTCTCGAGTGGAGACGGGTATGTCGGGGAACTTCTTGAGTTGCAGCAATGGTGTGAAGGACCCTTTGGAAGTTCCAGTGGTTAGATGTGATTGGCCTCGAGAAGCCTCAGCGGAAATGGGCCTCATCTCGCCTGGAGGGCAAAACCTCCTGGATTTTCTCGAGTTGCGGCAGGTGCTCTCTACTTACGACGGGGACCTCAGGGACCCGCTCTGGTGGCCTCAGGAAAGGCCAGTCCCCATGCGAGTTCCTCGGGGGCCTCTCAGGATTCCACTCCCGTCGATGCCGGGGCCAAAGACCTTGTGTGGAGTCGGGGCCGGAACCTGAGGATTCCTCTCCAGTGCTGACATGGATCTTGGGGTACTTCTGGAGTCTCCCCAGGGGAGTCAGTCCTCGTCTCGAATGCAGTCATGCACTTGCGGTTTCCTCCAGAGCGGCAGCAGCAGTGTCACGCAGTCCGCCGCGTGGATCAAAGGATCTGTGGTTTTCCCTCGAGTCTTTCCCACGAGGCTTTCCCACGAGGCTTTCCCACAGGGCTGTCCCACGTGCACACCTGGTGGGAGTCGATCCTCGGCTTGAACGTCAAGGCAGTGAAGGGAAAACAGGTTCCTCTGGAATGGACTGACACATCTGGGGGACTCTTGGAATGGTGTCACGACCTTGGAGTTCCTCTCCCCTTTCCTGTGGAGAGCGCCTCCTCTTGAGATGCGACGGGAACGCCGGGAATTCTTTCCCTACGAAACAGGGAAAGGATCCCTCATCTCGAGCTAGGAGGCGGAAACGGGGCTCCCCTGGATGTGTGCGGGACGCACGTGCTTCCTCTCGAGTGGAGACGGGTATGTCGGGGAACTTCTTGAGTTGCAGCAAGGGTGTGACGTACCCTTTGGAAGTTCCAGTGGTTAGATGTGATTGGCCTCGAGAAGCTTCAGCAGAAATGGGCCTCATCTCGCCTGGAGGGCAAAACCTCCTGGATTTTCTCGAGTTGCGGCAGGTGCTCTCGACTTACGACGGGGACCTCAGGGACCCGCTCTGGTGGCCTCAGGAAAGGCCAGTCCCCATGCGAGTTCCTCTGGGGATTCCTCTCCCGTCGATGCCGGGGCCTAAGACCTTGTGTGGAGTAGGGGCCGGAACCTGAGGATTCCTCTCCAGTGCTGACATGGATCTTGGGGTACTTCTGGAGTCTCCCCAGGGGAGTCAGTCCTCGTCTCGAATGCGGGCATGCACTTGCGCTTTCCTCCAGAGCGGTAGCAGCAGTGTCACGCAGTCCGCCGCATGCATCAAAGGATCTATGGTTTTCCCTCGAGTCTTTCCCACGAGGCTTTCCCACGAGGCTTTCCCACAGGGCTGTCCCACGTGTACACGTAGTGGGAGTCGATCCTCGGCTTGAACGTCAAGGCAGTGCAGGGAAAACAGGTTCCTCTGGAATGGACTGACACATCTGGGGGACTCTTTTAATGGTGGCACGACCCTGGAGTTCCTCTCGCCTTTCCTGTGGAGAGCGCCTCCTCTTGAGATGCGACGGGAACGCCGGGAATTCTTTCCCTACGAAACAGGGAAAGGATCCCTCATCTCGAGCTAGGAGCCGGAAACGGGGCTCCCCTGGATGTGTGCGGGACCCCACGTGCTTCCTCTCGAGTGGAGACGGGTATGTCGGGGAACTTCTTGAGTTGCAGCAATGGTGTGAAGGACCCTTTGGAAGTTCCAGTGGTTAGATGTGATTGGCCTCGAGAAGCCTCAGCGGAAATGGGCCTCATCTCGCCTGGAGGGCAAAACCTCCTGGATTTTCTCGAGTTGCGGCAGGTGCTCTCTACTTACGACGGGGACCTCAGGGACCCGCTCTGGTGGCCTCAGGAAAGGCCAGTCCCCATGCGAGTTCCTCGGGGGCCTCTCAGGATTCCACTCCCGTCGATGCCGGGGCCAAAGACCTTGTGTGGAGTCGGGGCCGGAACCTGAGGATTCATCTCCAGAGCTGACATGGATCTTGGGGTACTTCTGGAGTCTCCCCAGGGGAGTCAGTCCTCGTCTCGAATGCGGTCATGCACTTGCGCTTTCCTCCAGAGCGGCAGCAGCAGTGTCACGCAGTCCGCCGCGTGCATCAAAGGATCTGTGGTTTTCCCTCGAGTCTTTCCCACGAGGCTTTCCCACGAGGCTTTCCCACAGGGCTGTCCCACGTGCACACCTGGTGGGAGTCGATCCTCGGCTTGAACGTCAAGGCAGTGAAGGGAAAACAGGTTCCTCTGGAATGGACTGACACATCTGGGGGACTCTTGGAATGGTGTCACGACCTTGGAGTTCCTCTCCCCTTTCCTGTGGAGAGCGCCTCCTCTTGAGATGCGGCGGGAACGCCGGGAATTCTTTCCCTACGAAACAGGGAAAGGATCCCTCATCTCGAGCTAGGAGGCGGAAACGGTGCTCCCCTGGATGTGTGCGGGACCCCACGTGCTTCCTCTCGAGTGGAGACGCGTATGTCGGGGACCTTCTTGAGTTGCAGCAAGGGTGTGAAGGACCCTTTGGAAGTTCCAGTGGTTAGATGTGATTGGCCTCGAGAAGCCTCAGCGGAAATGGGCCTCATCTCGCCTGGAGGGCAAAACCTCCTGGATTTTCTCGAGTTGCGGCAGGTGCTCTCGACTTACGACGGGGACCTCAGGGACCCGCTCTGGTGGCCTCAGGAAAGGCCAGTCCCCATGCGAGTTCCTCTGGGGATTCCTCTCCCGTCGATGCCGGGGCCTAAGACCTTGTGTGGAGTAGGGGCCGGAACCTGAGGATACCTCTCCAGTGCTGACATGGATCTTGGGGTACTTCTGGAGTCTCCCCAGGGGAGTCAGTCCTCGTCTCGAATGCGGTCATGCACTTGCGCTTTCCTCCAGAGCGGTAGCAGCAGTGTCACACAGTCCGCCGCATGGATCAAAGGATCTATGCTTTTCCCTCGAGTCTTTCCCACGAGGCTTTCCCACGAGGCTTTCCCACAGGGCTGTCCCACGTGTACACGTAGTGGGAGTCGATCCTCGGCTTGAACGTCAAGGCAGTGCAGGGAAAACAGGTTCCTCTGGAATGGACTGACACATCTGGGGGACTCTTGAAATGGTGGCACGACCCTGGAGTTCCTCTCGCCTTTCCTGTGGAGAGCGCCTCCTCTTGAGATGCGACGGGAACGCCGGGAATTCTTTCCCTACGAAACAGGGAAAGGATCCCTCATCTCGAGCTAGGAGCCGGAAACGGGGCTCCCCTGGTTGTGGGCGGGACCCCACGTGCTTCCTCTCGAGTGGAGACGGGTATGTCGGGGAACTTCTTGAGTTGCAGCAAGGGTGTGAAGGACCCTTTGGACGTTCCAGTGGTTAGACGTGATTAGCCTCGAGAAGCCTCAGCGGAAATGGGCCTCATCTCGCCTGGAGGGCAAAACCTCCTTGATTTTCTCGAGTTGTGGCAGGTGCTCTCGACTTACGACCGGGACCTCAGGGACCCGCTCTGGTGGCCTCAGGAAAGCCCATTCCCCATGCGAGTTCCTTGGGGGCCTCTCGGGATTCCTGTCCCGTCGTTTCCGGGCCTAAGACCTTGTGTGGAGTCGGGGCCGGAACCTGAGGATTCCTCTTCAGTGCTGACATGGATCTTGGGGTACTTCTGGAGTCTCCCCAGGGGAGTCAGTCCTCGTCTCGAATGCGGGCATGCACTTGCGCTTTCCTCCAGAGCGGCAGCAGCAGTGTCACGCAGTCCGCCGCGTGGATCAAAGGATCTGTGGTTTTCCCTCGAGTCTTTCCCACGAGGCTTTCCCACGAGGCTTTCCCACAGGGCTGTCCCACGTGCACACGTGGTGGGAGTCGATCCTCGGCTTGAACGTCAAGGCAGTGAAGGAAAAACAGGTTCCTCTGGAATGGACTGACACATCTGGGGGACTCTTGGAATGGTGGCTCGACCCTGGAGTTCCTCTCGCCTTTCCTGTGGAGAGCGCCTCCTCTTGAGATGCGACGGGAACGCCGGGAATTCTTTCCCTACGAAACAGGGAAAGGATCCCTCATCTCGAGCTAGGAGGCGGAAACGGGGCTCCCCTGGATGTGTGCGGGACCCCACGTGCTTCCTCTTGAGTGGAGACGGGTATGTCGGGGAACTTCTTGAGTTGCAGCAAGGGAGTGAAGGACCCTTTGGAAGTTCCAGTGGTTAGATGTGATTGGCCTCGAGAAGCCTCAGCGGAAATGGGCCTCATCTCGCCTGGAGGGCAAAACCTCCTGGATTTTCTCGAGTTGCGGCAGGTGCTCTCGACTTACGACGAGGACCTCAGGGACCCGCTCTGGTGGCCTCAGGAAAGGCCAGTCCCCATGCGAGTTCCTCTGGGGATTCCTCTCCGGTCGATGCCGGGGCCTAAGACCTTGTGTGGAGTAGGGGCCGGAACCTGAGGATTCCTCTCCAGTGCTGACATGGATCTAGGGGTACTTCTGGAGTCTCCCCAGGGGAGTCAGTCCTCGTCTCGAATGCGGTCACGCACTCACGCTTTCCTCCAGAGCGGTAGCAGCAGTGTCACGCAGTCCGCCGCATGGATCAAAGGATCTAAGGTTTTCCCTCGAGTCTTTCCCACGAGGCTTTCCCACGAGGCTTTCCCACAGGGCTGTCCCACGTGTACACGTAGTGGGAGTTGATCCTCGGCTTGAACGTCAAGGAAGTGCAGGGAAAACAGGTTCCTCTGGAATGGACTGACACATCTGGGGGACTCTTGGAATGGTGGCACGACCCAGGAGTTCCTCTCGCCTTTCCTGTGGAGAGCGCCTCCTCTTGAGATGCGACGGGACGCCGGGAATTCTTTCCCTACGAAACAGGGAAAGGATCCCTCATCTCGAGCTAGGAGGCGGAAACGGGGCTCCCCTGGATGTGTGCGGGACCCACGTGCTTCCTCTCGAGTGGAGACGGGTATGTCGGGGAACTTCTTGAGTTGCAGCAAGGGTGTGAAGAACCCTTTGGAAGTTCCAGTGGTTAGACGTGATTAGCCACGAGAAGCCTCAGCGGAAATGGGCCTCATCTCGCCTGGAGGGCAAAACCTCCTGGATTTTCTCGAGTTGCGGCAGGTGCTCTCGACTTACGACGGGGACCTCAGGGAACCGCTCTGGTGGCCTCAGGAAAGGCCAATCCCCATGCGAGTTCCACGGGGGCCTCTCGGGATTCCTCTCCCGTCGATGCCGGGGCCTAAGACCTTGTGTGGAGTCGGGGCCGGAACCTGAGAATTCCTCTCCAGTGCTGACATGGATCTTGGGGTATTTCTGGAGTCTCCCCAGGGGAGTCAGTCCTCGTCTCGAATGCGGGCATGCACTTGCGCTTTCCTCCAGAGCGGTAGCAGCAGTGTCACGCAGTCCGCCGCGTGGATCAAAGGATCTATGGTTTTCCCTCGAGTCTTTCCCACGAGGTTTTCCCACGAGGCTTTCCCACAGGGCTGTCCCACGTGCACACGTGGTGGGAGTCGATCCTCGGCTTGAACGTCAAGGCAGTGCAGGGAAAACAGGTTCCTCTGGAATGGACTGACACATCTGGGGGACTCTTGGAATGGTGGCACGACCCTGGAGTTCCTCTCGCCTTTCCTGTGGAGAGCGCCTCCTCTTGAGATGCGACGGGAACGCCGGGAATTCTTTCCCTACGAAACAGGGAAAGGATCCCTCATCTCGAGCTAGGAGGCGGAAACGGGGCTCCCCTGGATGTGTGCGGGACCCCACGTGCTTCCTCTCGAGAGGAGACGGGTATGTCGGGGAACTTCTTGAGTTGCAGCAATGGTGTGAAGGACCCTTTGGAAGTTCCAGTGGTTAGATGTGATTGGCCTCGAGAAGCCTCAGCGGAAATGGGCCTCATCTCGCCTGGAGGGCAAAACCTCCTGGATTTTCTCGAGTTGCGGCAGGTGCTCTCTACTTACGACGGGGACCTCAGGGACCCGCTCTGGTGGCCTCAGGAAAGGCCAGTCCCCATGCGAGTTCCTCGGGGGCCTCTCAGGATTCCACTCCCGTCAATGCCGGAGCCTAAGACCTTGTGTGGATTCGGGGCCGGAACCTGAGGATTCCTCTCCAGTGCTGACATGGATCTTGGGGTACTTCTGGAGTCTCCCCAGGGGAGTCAGTCCTCGTATCGAATGCGGGCATGCACTTGCGCTTTCCTCCAGAGCGGCAGCAGCAGTGTCACGCAGTCCGCCGCGTGGATCAAAGGATCTGTGGTTTTCCCTCGAGTCTTTCCCACGAGGCTTTCCCACGAGGCTTTCCCACAGGGCTGTCCCACGTGCACACCTGGTGGGAGTCGATCCTCGGCTTGAACGTCAAGGCAGTGAAGGGAAAACAGGTTCCTCTGGAATGGACTGACACATCTGGGGGACTCTTGGAATGGTGTCACGACCTTGGAGTTCCTCTCGCCTTTCCTGTGGAGAGCGCCTCCTCTTGAGATGCGACGGGAACGCCGGGAATTCTTTCCCTACGAAACAGGGAAAGGATCCCTCATCTCGAGCTAGGAGGCGGAAACGGTGCTCCCCTGGATGTGTGCGGGACCCCACGTGCTTCCTCTCGAGTGGAGACGCGTATGTCGGGGACCTTCTTGAGTTGCAGCAATGGTGTGAAGGACCCTTTGGAAGTTCCAGTGGTTAGATGTGATTGGCCTGGAGAAGCCTCAGCGGAAATGGGCCTCATCTCGCCTGGAGGGCAAAACCTCCTGGATTTTCTCGAGTTGCGGCAGGTGCTCTCGACTTACGACGAGGACCTCAGGGACCCGCTCTGGTGGCCTCAGGAAAGGCCAGTCCCCATGCGAGTTCCTCTGGGGATTCCTCTCCCGTCGATGCCGGGGCCTAAGACCTTGTGTGGAGTAGGGGCCGGAACCTGAGGATTCCTCTCCAGTGCTGACATGGATCTAGGGGTACTTCTGGAGTCTCCCCAGGGGAGTCAGTCCTCGTCTCGAATGCGGTCACGCACTCACGCTTTCCTCCAGAGCGGTAGCAGCAGTGTCACGCAGTCCGCCGCATGGATCAAAGGATCTATGGTTTTCCCTCGAGTCTTTCCCACGAGGCTTTCCCACGAGGCTTTCCCACAGGGCTGTCCCACGTGTACACGTAGTGGGAGTTGATCCTCGGCTTGAACGTCAAGGAAGTGCAGGGAAAACAGGTTCCTCTGGAATGGACTGACACATCTGGGGGACTCTTGGAATGGTGGCACGACCCAGGAGTTCCTCTCGCCTTTCCTGTGGAGAGCGCCTCCTCTTGAGATGCGACGGGACGCCGGGAATTCTTTCCCTACGAAACAGGGAAAGGATCCCTCATCTCGAGCTAGGAGGCGGAAACGGGGCTCCCCTGGATGTGTGCGGGACCCACGTGCTTCCTCTCGAGTGGAGACGGGTATGTCGGGGAACTTCTTGAGTTGCAGCAAGGGTGTGAAGGACCCTTTGGAAGTTCCAGTGGTTAGACGTGATTAGCCACGAGAAGCCTCAGCGGAAATGGGCCTCATCTCGCCTGGAGGGCAAAACCTCCTGGATTTTCTCGAGTTGCGGCAGGTGCTCTCGACTTACGACGGGGACCTCAGGGAACCGCTCTGGTGGCCTCAGGAAAGGCCAATCCCCATACGAGTTCCACGGGGGCCTCTCGGGATTCCTCTCCCATCGATGCCGGGGCCTAAGACCTTGTGTGGAGTCGGGGCCGGAACCTGAGAATTCCTCTCCAGTGCTGACATGGATCTTGGGGTATTTCTGGAGTCTCCCCAGGGGAGTCAGTCCTCGTCTCGAATGCGGTCATGCACTTGCGCTTTCCTCCAGAGCGGTAGCAGCAGTGTCACGCAGTCCGCCGCGTGGATCAAAGGATCTATGGTTTTCCCTCGAGTCTTTCCCACGAGGTTTTCCCACGAGGCTTTCCCACAGGGCTGTCCCACGTGCACACGTGGTGGGAGTCGATCCTCGGCTTGAACGTCAAGGCAGTGCAGGGAAAACAGGTTCCTCTGGAATGGACTGACACATCTGGGGGACTCTTGGAATGGTGGCACGACCCTGGAGTTCCTCTCGCCTTTCCTGTGGAGAGCGCCTCCTCTTGAGATGCGACGGGAACGCCGGGAATTCTTTCCCTACGAAACAGGGAAAGGATCCCTCATCTCGAGCTAGGAGGCGGAAACGGCGCTCCCCTGGATGTGTGCGGGACCCACGTGCTTCCTCTCGAGTGGAGACGGGTATGTCGGGGAACTTCTTGAGTTGCAGCAAGGGTGTGAAGGACCCTTTGTAAGTTCCAGTGGTTAGACGTGATTAGCCATGAGAAGCCTCAGCGGAAATGGGCCTCATCTCGCCTGGAGGGCAAAACCTCCTGGATTTTCTCGAGTTGCGGCAGGTGCTCTCGACTTACGACGGGGAACTCAGGGACCCGCTCTGGTGGCCTCAGGAAAGGCCAGTCCCCATGCGAGTTCCTCGGGGGCCTCTCAGGATTCCACTCCCGTCGATGCCGGGGCCTAAGACCTTGTGTGAAGCCAGGGCCGGAACCTGAGGATTCCTCTCCAGTGCTGACATGGATCTTGGGGTACTTCTGGAGTCTCCCCAGGGGAGTCAGTCCTCGTCTCGAATGCGGGCATGCACTTGCGCTTTCCTCCAGAGCGGTAGCAGCAGTGTCACGCAGTCCGCCGCGTGGATCAAAGGATCTATGGTTTTCCCTCGAGTCTTTCCCACGAGGCTTTCCCACGAGGCTTTCCCACAGGGCTGTCCCACGTGCACACGTGGTGGGAGTCGATCCTCGGCTTGAAAGTCAAGGCAGTGCAGGGAAAACAGGTTCCTCTGGAATGGACTGACACATCTGGGGGACTCTTGGAATGGTGGCACGACCCTGGAGTTCCTCTCGCCTTTCCTGTGGAGAGCGCCTCCTCTTGAGATGCGACGGGAACGCCGGGAATTCTTTCCCTACGAAACAGGGAAAGGATCCCTCATCTCGAGCTAGGAGGCGGAAACGGGGCTCCCCTGGATGTGTGCGGGACACCACGTGCTTCCTCTCGAGTGGAGACGGGTATGTCGGGGAACTTCTTGAGTTGCAGCAAGGGTGTGAAGGACCCTTTGGAAGTTCCAGTGGTTAGATGTGATTGGCCTCGAGAAGCCTCAGCGGAAATGGGCCTCATCTCGCCTGGAGGGCAAAACCTCCTGGATTTTCTCGAGTTGCGGCAGGTGCTCTCGACTTACGACGGGGACCTCAGGGACCGCTCTGGTGGCCTCAGGAAAGGCCAGTCCCCATGCGAGTTCCTCGGGGGCCTCTCGGGATTCCTCTCCCGTCGATGCCGGGGCCTAAGACCTTGTGTGGAGTCGGGGCCGGAACCTGAGGATTCCTCTCTAGTGCTGACATGGATCTTGGGGTACTTCTGGAGTCTCCCCAGGGGAGTCAGTCCTCCTCTCGAATGCGGGCATGCACTTGCGCTTTCCTCCAGAGCGGTAGCAGCAGTGTCACGCAGTCCGCCGCGTGGATCAAAGGATCTATGGTTTTCCCTCGAGTCTTTCCCACGAGGCTTTCCCACGAGGCTTTCCCACAGGGCTGTCCCACGTGCACACGTGGTGGGAGTCGATCCTCGGCTTGAACGTCAAGGCAGTGCAGGGAAAACAGGTTCCTCTGGAATGGACTGACACATCTGGGGGACTCTTGGAATGGTGGCACGACCCTGGAGTTCCTCTCGCCTTTCCTGTGGAGAGCGCCTCCTCTTGAGATGCGACGGGAACGCCGGGAATTCTTTCCCTACGAAACAGGGAAAGGATCCCTCATCTCGAGCTAGGAGGCGGAAACGGGGCTCCCCTGGATGTTTGCGGGACACCACATGCTTCCTCTCGAGTGGAGACGGGTATGTCGGGGAACTTCTTGAGTTGCAGCAAGCGTGTGAAGGACCCTTTGGAAGTTCCAGTGGTTAGATGTGATTGGCCTCGAGAAGCCTCAGCAGAAATGGGCCTCATCTCGCCTGGAGGGCAAAACATCCTGGATTTTCTCGAGTTGCGGCAGGTGCTCTCGACTTACGACGGGGACCTCAGGGAACCGCTCTGGTGGCCTCAGGAAAGGCCAGTCCCCATGCGAGTTCCTCGGGGGCCTCTCGGGATTCCTCTCCCGTCGATGCCGGGGCCTAAGACCTTGTGTGGAGTCGGGGCCGGAACCTGAGGATTCCTCTCCAGTGCTGACATGGATCTTGGGGTACTTCTGGAGTCTCCCCAGGGGAGTCAGTCCTCCTCTCGAATGCGGGCATGCACTTGCGCTTTCCTCCAGAGCGGTAGCAGCAGTGTCACGCAGTCCGCCGCATGGATCAAGGGATCTATGGTTTTCCCTCGAGTCTTTCCCACGAGGCTTTCCCACGAGGCTTTCCCACAGGGCTGTCCCACGTGCACACGTGGTGGGAGTCGATACTCGGCCAGAACGTCATGGCAGTGCAGGGAGAACAGGTTCCTCTGGAATGGACTGACACATCTGGGGGACTCTTGGAATGGTGTCACGACCCTTGAGTTCCTCTCGCCTTTCCTGTGGAGAGCGTCTCCTCTTGAGATGCGACGGGAATGCCGGGAATTCTTTCCCTACGAAACAGGGAAAGGATCCCTCATCTCGAGCTAGGGGGCGGAAACGGAGCTCCCTTGGATGTGTGCGGGACCACACGTGCTTCCTCTCGAGTGGAGACGGGTATGTCGGGGAACTTCTTGAGTTGCAGCAATGGTGTGAAGGACCCTTTGGAAGTTCCAGTGGTTAGATGTGATTGGCCTCGAGAAGCCTCAGCGGAAATGGGCCTCATCTCGCCTGGAGGGCAAAACCTCCTGTATTTTCTCGAGTTGCGGCAGGTGCTCTCGACTTATGACGGGGACCTCAGGGAACCGCTCTGGTTGCCTCAGGAAAGGCCAGTCCCCATGCGAGTTCCTCTGGGGATTCCTCTCCGGTCGATGCCGGGGCCTAAGACCTTGTGTGGAGTAGGGGCCGGAACCTGAGGATTCCTCTCCAGTGCTGACATGGATCTAGGGGTACTTCTGGAGTCTCCCCAGGGGAGTCAGTCCTCGTCTCGAATGCGGTCACGCACTCACGCTTTCCTCCAGAGCGGTAGCAGCAGTGTCACGCAGTCCGCCGCATGGATCAAAGGATCTAAGGTTTTCCCTCGAGTCTTTCCCACGAGGCTTTCCCACGAGGCTTTCCCACAGGGCTGTCCCACGTGTACACGTAGTGGGAGTTGATCCTCGGCTTGAACGTCAAGGAAGTGCAGGGAAAACAGGTTCCTCTGGAATGGACTGACACATCTGGGGGACTCTTGGAATGGTGGCACGACCCAGGAGTTCCTCTCGCCTTTCCTGTGGAGAGCGCCTCCTCTTGAGATGCGACGGGACGCCGGGAATTCTTTCCCTACGAAACAGGGAAAGGATCCCTCATCTCGAGCTAGGAGGCGGAAACGGGGCTCCCCTGGATGTGTGCGGGACCCACGTGCTTCCTCTCGAGTGGAGACGGGTATGTCGGGGAACTTCTTGAGTTGCAGCAAGGGTGTGAAGAACCCTTTGGAAGTTCCAGTGGTTAGACGTGATTAGCCACGAGAAGCCTCAGCGGAAATGGGCCTCATCTCGCCTGGAGGGCAAAACCTCCTGGATTTTCTCGAGTTGCGGCAGGTGCTCTCGACTTACGACGGGGACCTCAGGGAACCGCTCTGGTGGCCTCAGGAAAGGCCAATCCCCATGCGAGTTCCACGGGGGCATCTCGGGATTCCTCTCCCGTCGATGCCGGGGCCTAAGACCTTGTGTGGAGTCGGGGCCGGAACCTGAGAATTCCTCTCCAGTGCTGACATGGATCTTGGGGTATTTCTGGAGTCTCCCCAGGGGAGTCAGTCCTCGTCTCGAATGCGGGCATGCACTTGCGCTTTCCTCCAGAGCGGTAGCAGCAGTGTCACGCAGTCCGCCGCGTGGATCAAAGGATCTATGGTTTTCCCTCGAGTCTTTCCCACGAGGTTTTCCCACGAGGCTTTCCCACAGGGCTGTCCCACGTGCACACGTGGTGGGAGTCGATCCTCGGCTTGAACGTCAAGGCAGTGCAGGGAAAACAGGTTCCTCTGGAATGGACTGACACATCTGGGGGACTCTTGGAATGGTGGCACGACCCTGGAGTTCCTCTCGCCTTTCCTGTGGAGAGCGCCTCCTCTTGAGATGCGACGGGAACGCCGGGAATTCTTTCCCTACGAAACAGGGAAAGGATCCCTCATCTCGAGCTAGGAGGCGGAAACGGGGCTCCCCTGGATGTGTGCGGGACCCCACGTGCTTCCTCTCGAGAGGAGACGGGTATGTCGGGGAACTTCTTGAGTTGCAGCAATGGTGTGAAGGACCCTTTGGAAGTTCCTGTGGTTAGATGTGATTGGCCTCGAGAAGCCTCAGCGGAAATGGGCCTCATCTCGCCTGGAGGGCAAAACCTCCTGGATTTTCTCGAGTTGCGGCAGGTGCTCTCTACTTACGACGGGGACCACAGGGACCCGCTCTGGTGGCCTCAGGAAAGGCCAGTCCCCATGCGAGTTCCTCGGGGGCCTCTCAGGATTCCACTCCCGTCGATGCCGGAGCCTAAGACCTTGTGTGGAGTCGGGGCCGGAACCTGAGGATTCCTCTCCAGTGCTGACATGGATCTTGGGGTACTTCTGAAGTCTCCCCAGGGGAGTCAGTCCTCGTGTCGAATGCGGGCATGCACTTGCGCTTTCCTCCAGAGCGGCAGCAGCAGTGTCACGCAGTCCGCCGCGTGGATCAAAGGATCTGTGGTTTTCCCTCGAGTCTTTCCCACGAGGCTTTCCCACGAGGCTTTCCCACAGGGCTGTCCCACGTGCACACCTGGTGGGAGTCGATCCTCGGCTTGAACGTCAAGGCAGTGAAGGGAAAACAGGTTCCTCTGGAATGGACTGACACATCTGGGGGACTCTTGGAATGGTGTCACGACCTTGGAGTTCCTCTCGCCTTTCCTGTGGAGAGCGCCTCCTCTTGAGATGCGACGGGAACGCCGGGAATTCTTTCCCTACGAAACAGGGAAAGGATCCCTCATCTCGAGCTAGGAGGCGGAAACGGTGCTCCCCTGGATGTGTGCGGGACCCCACGTGCTTCCTCTCGAGTGGAGACGCGTATGTCGGGGACCTTCTTGAGTTGCAGCAATGGTGTGAAGGACCCTTTGGAAGTTCCAGTGGTTAGATGTGATTGGCCTGGAGAAGCCTCAGCGGAAATGGGCCTCATCTCGCCTGGAGGGCAAAACCTCCTGGATTTTCTCGAGTTGCGGCAGGTGCTCTCGACTTACGACGAGGACCTCAGGGACCCGCTCTGGTGGCCTCAGGAAAGGCCAGTCCCCATGCGAGTTCCTCTGGGGATTCCTCTCCCGTCGATGCCGGGGCCTAAGACCTTGTGTGGAGTAGGGGCCGGAACCTGAGGATTCCTCTCCAGTGCTGACATGGATCTAGGGGTACTTCTGGAGTCTCCCCAGGGGAGTCAGTCCTCGTCTCGAATGCGGTCACGCACTCACGCTTTCCTCCAGAGCGGTAGCAGCAGTGTCACGCAGTCCGCCGCATGGATCAAAGGATCTATGGTTTTCCCTCGAGTCTTTCCCACGAGGCTTTCCCACGAGGCTTTCCCACAGGGCTGTCCCACGTGTACACGTAGTGGGAGTTGATCCTCGGCTTGAACGTCAAGGAAGTGCAGGGAAAACAGGTTCCTCTGGAATGGACTGACACATCTGGGGGACTCTTGGAATGGTGGCACGACCCAGGAGTTCCTCTCGCCTTTCCTGTGGAGAGCGCCTCCTCTTGAGATGCGACGGGACGCCGGGAATTCTTTCCCTACGAAACAGGGAAAGGATCCCTCATCTCGAGCTAGGAGGCGGAAACGGGGCTCCCCTGGATGTGTGCGGGACCCACGTGCTTCCTCTCGAGTGGAGACGGGTATGTCGGGGAACTTCTTGAGTTGCAGCAAGGGTGTGAAGGACCCTTTGGAAGTTCCAGTGGTTAGACGTGATTAGCCACGAGAAGCCTCAGCGGAAATGGGCCTCATCTCGCCTGGAGGGCAAAACCTCCTGGATTTTCTCGAGTTGCGGCAGGTGCTCTCGACTTACGACGGGGACCTCAGGGAACCGCTCTGGTGGCCTCAGGAAAGGCCAATCCCCATGCGAGTTCCACGGGGGCCTCTCGGGATTCCTCTCCCGTCGATGCCGGGGCCTAAGACCTTGTTTTGAGTCGGGGCCGGAACCTGAGAATTCCTCTCCAGTGCTGACATGGATCTTGGGGTATTTCTGGAGTCTCCCCAGGGGAGTCAGTCCTCGTCTCGAATGCGGTCATGCACTTGCGCTTTCCTCCAGAGCGGTAGCAGCAGTGTCACGCAGTCCGCCGCGTGGATCAAAGGATCTATGGTTTTCCCTCGAGTCTTTCCCACGAGGTTTTCCCACGAGGCTTTCCCACAGGGCTGTCCCACGTGCACACGTGGTGGGAGTCGATCCTCGGCTTGAACGTCAAGGCAGTGCAGGGAAAACAGGTTCCTCTGGAATGGACTGACACATCTGGGGGACTCTTGGAATGGTGGCACGACCCTGGAGTTCCTCTCGCCTTTCCTGTGGAGAGCGCCTCCTCTTGAGATGCGACGGGAACGCCGGGAATTCTTTCCCTACGAAACAGGGAAAGGATCCCTCATCTCGAGCTAGGAGGCGGAAACGGCGCTCCCCTGGATGTGTGCGGGACCCACGTGCTTCCTCTCGAGTGGAGACGGGTATGTCGGGGAACTTCTTGAGTTGCAGCAAGGGTGTGAAGGACCCTTTGTAAGTTCCAGTGGTTAGACGTGATTAGCCATGAGAAGCCTCAGCGGAAATGGGCCTCATCTCGCCTGGAGGGCAAAACCTCCTGGATTTTCTCGAGTTGCGGCAGGTGCTCTCGACTTACGACGGGGAACTCAGGGACCCGCTCTGGTGGCCTCAGGAAAGGCCAGTCCCCATGCGAGTTCCTCGGGGGCCTCTCAGGATTCCACTCCCGTCGATGCCGGGGCCTAAGACCTTGTGTGAAGCCGGGGCCGGAACCTGAGGATTCCTCTCCAGTGCTGACATGGATCTTGGGGTACTTCTGGAGTCTCCCCAGGGGAGTCAGTCCTCGTCTCGCATGCGGGCATGCACTTGCGCTTTCCTCCAGAGCGGTAGCAGCAGTGTCACGCAGTCCGCCGCGTGGATCAAAGGATCGATGGTTTTCCCTCGAGTCTTTCCCACGAGGCTTTCCCACGAGGCTTTCCCACAGGGCTGTCCCACGTGCACACGTGGTGGGAGTCGATCCTCGGCTTGAAAGTCAAGGCAGTGCAGGGAAAACAGGTTCCTCTGGAATGGACTGACACATCTGGGGGACTCTTGGAATGGTGGCACGACCCTGGAGTTCCTCTCGCCTTTCCTGTGGAGAGCGCCTCCTCTTGAGATGCGACGGGAACGCCGGGAATTCTTTCCCTACGAAACAGGGAAAGGATCCCTCATCTCGAGCTAGGAGGCGGAAACGGGGCTCCCCTGGATGTGTGCGGAACACCACGTGCTTCCTCTCGAGTGGAGACGGGTATGTCGTGGAACTTCTTGAGTTGCAGCAAGGGTGTGAAGGACCCTTTGGAAGTTCCAGTGGTTAGATGTGATTGGCCTAGAGAAGCCTCAGCGGAAATGGGCCTCATCTCGCCTGGAGGGCAAAACCTCCTGGATTTTCTCGAGTTGCGGCAGGTGCTCTCGACTTACGACGGGGACCTCAGGGACCGCTCTGGTGGCCTCAGGAAAGGCCAGTCCCCATGCGAGTTCCTCGGGGGCCTCTCGGGATTCCTCTCCCGTCGATGCCGGGGCCTAAGACCTTGTGTGGAGTCGGGGCCGGAACCTGAGGATTCCTCTCTAGTGCTGACATGGATCTTGGGGTACTTCTGGAGTCTCCCCAGGGGAGTCAGTCCTCCTCTCGAATGCGGGCATGCACTTGCGCTTTCCTCCAGAGCGGAAGCAGCAGTGTCACGCAGTCCGCCGCGTGGATCAAAGGATCTATGGTTTTCCCTCGAGTCTTTCCCACGAGGCTTTCCCACGAGGCTTTCCCACAGGGCTGTCCCACGTGCACACGTGGTGGGAGTCGATCCTCGGCCAGAACGTCATGGCAGTGCAGGGAGAACAGGTTCCTCTGGAATGGACTGACACATCTGGGGGACTCTTGGAATGGTGTCACGACCCTTGAGTTCCTCTCGCCTTTCCTGTGGAGAGCGTCTCCTCTTGAGATGCGACGGGAATGCCGGGAATTCTTTCCCTACGAAACAGGGAAAGGATCCCTCATCTCGAGCTAGGGGGCGGAAACGGAGCTCCCTTGGATGTGTGCGGGACCACACGTGCTTCCTCTCGAGTGGAGACGGGTATGTCGGGGAACTTCTTGAGTTGCAGCAATGGTGTGAAGGACCCTTTGGAAGTTCCAGTGGTTAGATGTGATTGGCCTCGAGAAGCCTCAGCGGAAATGGGCCTCATCTCGCCTGGAGGGCAAAACCTCCTGTATTTTCTCGAGTTGCGGCAGGTGCTCTCGACTTATGACGGGGACCTCAGGGAACCGCTCTGGTTGCCTCAGGAAAGGCCAGTCCCCATGCGAGTTCCTCGGGGGCCTCTCGGGATTCCTCTCCCGTCGATGCCGGGGCCTAAGACCTTGTGTGGAGTCGGGGCCGGAACTTGAGGATTCCTCTCCAGTGCTGTCATGGATCTTGGGGTACTTCTGGAGTCTCCCCAGGGGAGTCAGTCCTCCTCTCGAATGCGGGCATGCACTTGCGCTTTCCTCCAGAGCGGTAGCAGCAGTGTCACGCAGTCCGCCGCATGGATCAAGGGATCTATGGTTTTCCCTCGAGTCTTTCCCACGAGGCTTTCCCACGAGGCTTTCCCACAGGGCTGTCCCACGTGCACACGTGGTGGGAGTCGATCCTCGGCCAGAACGTCATGGCAGTGCAGGGAGAACAGGTTCCTCTGGAATGGACTGACACATCTGGGGGACTCTTGGAATGGTGTCACGACCCTTGAGTTCCTCTCGCCTTTCCTGTGGAGAGCGTCTCCTCTTGAGATGCGACGGGAATGCCGGGAATTCTTTCCCTACGAAACAGGGAAAGGATCCCTCATCTCGAGCTAGGGGGCGGAAACGGAGCTCCCTTGGATGTGTGCGGGACCACACGTGCTTCCTCTCGAGTGGAGACGGGTATGTCGGGGAACTTCTTGAGTTGCAGCAATGGTGTGAAGGACCCTTTGGAAGTTCCAGTGGTTAGATGTGATTGGCCTCGAGAAGCCTCAGCGGAAATGGGCCTCATCTCGCCTGGAGGGCAAAACCTCCTGTATTTTCTCGAGTTGCGGCAGGTGCTCTCGACTTATGACGGGGACCTCAGGGAACCGCTCTGGTTGCCTCAGGAAAGGCCAGTCCCCATGCGAGTTCCTCTGGGGATTCCTCTCCGGTCGATGCCGGGGCCTAAGACCTTGTGTGGAGTAGGGGCCGGAACCTGAGGATTCCTCTCCAGTGCTGACATGGATCTAGGGGTACTTCTGGAGTCTCCCCAGGGGAGTCAGTCCTCGTCTCGAATGCGGTCACGCACTCACGCTTTCCTCCAGAGCGGTAGCAGCAGTGTCACGCAGTCCGCCGCATGGATCAAAGGATCTAAGGTTTTCCCTCGAGTCTTTCCCACGAGGCTTTCCCACGAGGCTTTCCCACAGGGCTGTCCCACGTGTACACGTAGTGGGAGTTGATCCTCGGCTTGAACGTCAAGGAAGTGCAGGGAAAACAGGTTCCTCTGGAATGGACTGACACATCTGGGGGACTCTTGGAATGGTGGCACGACCCAGGAGTTCCTCTCGCCTTTCCTGTGGAGAGCGCCTCCTCTTGAGATGCGACGGGACGCCGGGAATTCTTTCCCTACGAAACAGGGAAAGGATCCCTCATCTCGAGCTAGGAGGCGGAAACGGGGCTCCCCTGGATGTGTGCGGGACCCACGTGCTTCCTCTCGAGTGGAGACGGGTATGTCGGGGAACTTCTTGAGTTGCAGCAAGGGTGTGAAGAACCCTTTGGAAGTTCCAGTGGTTAGACGTGATTAGCCACGAGAAGCCTCAGCGGAAATGGGCCTCATCTCGCCTGGAGGGCAAAACCTCCTGGATTTTCTCGAGTTGCGGCAGGTGCTCTCGACTTACGACGGGGACCTCAGGGAACCGCTCTGGTGGCCTCAGGAAAGGCCAATCCCCATGCGAGTTCCACGGGGGCCTCTCGGGATTCCTCTCCCGTCGATGCCGGGGCCTAAGACCTTGTGTGGAGTCGGGGCCGGAACCTGAGAATTCCTCTCCAGTGCTGACATGGATCTTGGGGTATTTCTGGAGTCTCCCCAGGGGAGTCAGTCCTCGTCTCGAATGCGGGCATGCACTTGCGCTTTCCTCCAGAGCGGTAGCAGCAGTGTCACGCAGTCCGCCGCGTGGATCAAAGGATCTATGGTTTTCCCTCGAGTCTTTCCCACGAGGTTTTCCCACGAGGCTTTCCCACAGGGCTGTCCCACGTGCACACGTGGTGGGAGTCGATCCTCGGCTTGAACGTCAAGGCAGTGCAGGGAAAACAGGTTCCTCTGGAATGGACTGACACATCTGGGGGACTCTTGGAATGGTGGCACGACCCTGGAGTTCCTCTCGCCTTTCCTGTGGAGAGCGCCTCCTCTTGAGATGCGACGGGAACGCCGGGAATTCTTTCCCTACGAAACAGGGAAAGGATCCCTCATCTCGAGCTAGGAGGCGGAAACGGGGCTCCCCTGGATGTGTGCGGGACCCCACGTGCTTCCTCTCGAGAGGAGACGGGTATGTCGGGGAACTTCTTGAGTTGCAGCAATGGTGTGAAGGACCCTTTGGAAGTTCCAGTGGTTAGATGTGATTGGCCTCGAGAAGCCTCAGCGGAAATGGGCCTCATCTCGCCTGGAGGGCAAAACCTCCTGGATTTTCTCGAGTTGCGGCAGGTGCTCTCTACTTACGACGGGGACCTCAGGGACCCGCTCTGGTGGCCTCAGGAAAGGCCAGTCCCCATGCGAGTTCCTCGGGGGCCTCTCAGGATTCCACTCCCGTCGATGCCGGAGCCTAAGACCTTGTGTGGAGTCGGGGCCGGAACCTGAGGATTCCTCTCCAGTGCTGACATGGATCTTGGGGTACTTCTGGAGTCTCCCCAGGGGAGTCAGTCCTCGTATCGAATGCGGGCATGCACTTGCGCTTTCCTCCAGAGCGGCAGCAGCAGTGTCACGCAGTCCGCCGCGTGGATCAAAGGATCTGTGGTTTTCCCTCGAGTCTTTCCCACGAGGCTTTCCCACGAGGCTTTCCCACAGGGCTGTCCCACGTGCACACCTGGTGGGAGTCGATCCTCGGCTTGAACGTCAAGGCAGTGAAGGGAAAACAGGTTCCTCTGGAATGGACTGACACATCTGGGGGACTCTTGGAATGGTGTCACGACCTTGGAGTTCCTCTCGCCTTTCCTGTGGAGAGCGCCTCCTCTTGAGATGCGACGGGAACGCCGGGAATTCTTTCCCTACGAAACAGGGAAAGGATCCCTCATCTCGAGCTAGGAGGCGGAAACGGTGCTCCCCTGGATGTGTGCGGGACCCCACGTGCTTCCTCTCGAGTGGAGACGCGTATGTCGGGGACCTTCTTGAGTTGCAGCAATGGTGTGAAGGACCCTTTGGAAGTTCCAGTGGTTAGATGTGATTGGCCTGGAGAAGCCTCAGCGGAAATGGGCCTCATCTCGCCTGGAGGGCAAAACCTCCTGGATTTTCTCGAGTTGCGGCAGGTGCTCTCGACTTACGACGAGGACCTCAGGGACCCGCTCTGGTGGCCTCAGGAAGGGCCAGTCCCCATGCGAGTTCCTCTGGGGATTCCTCTCCCGTCGATGCCGGGGCCTAAGACCTTGTGTGGAGTAGGGGCCGGAACCTGAGGATTCCTCTCCAGTGCTGACATGGATCTAGGGGTACTTCTGGAGTCTCCCCAGGGGAGTCAGTCCTCGTCTCGAATGCGGTCACGCACTCACGCTTTCCTCCAGAGCGGTAGCAGCAGTGTCACGCAGTCCGCCGCATGGATCAAAGGATCTATGGTTTTCCCTCGAGTCTTTCCCACGAGGCTTTCCCACGAGGCTTTCCCACAGGGCTGTCCCACGTGTACACGTAGTGGGAGTTGATCCTCGGCTTGAACGTCAAGGAAGTGCAGGGAAAACAGGTTCCTCTGGAATGGACTGACACATCTGGGGGACTCTTGGAATGGTGGCACGACCCAGGAGTTCCTCTCGCCTTTCCTGTGGAGAGCGCCTCCTCTTGAGATGCGACGGGACGCCGGGAATTCTTTCCCTACGAAACAGGGAAAGGATCCCTCATCTCGAGCTAGGAGGCGGAAACGGGGCTCCCCTGGATGTGTGCGGGACCCACGTGCTTCCTCTCGAGTGGAGACGGGTATGTCGGGGAACTTCTTGAGTTGCAGCAAGGGTGTGAAAGACCCTTTGGAAGTTCCAGTGGTTAGACGTGATTAGCCACGAGAAGCCTCAGCGGAAATGGGCCTCATCTCGCCTGGAGGGCAAAACCTCCTGGATTTTCTCGAGTTGCGGCAGGTGCTCTCGACTTACGACGGGGACCTCAGGGAACCGCTCTGGTGGCCTCAGGAAAGGCCAATCCCCTTGCGAGTTCCACGGGGGCCTCTCGGGATTCCTCTCCCGTCGATGCCGGGGCCTAAGACCTTGTGTGGAGTCGGGGCCGGAACCTGAGAATTCCTCTCCAGTGCTGACATGGATCTTGGGGTATTTCTGGAGTCTCCCCAGGGGAGTCAGTCCTCGTCTCGAATGCGGTCATGCACTTGCGCTTTCCTCCAGAGCGGTAGCAGCAGTGTCACGCAGTCCGCCGCGTGGATCAAAGGATCTATGGTTTTCCCTCGAGTCTTTCCCACGAGGTTTTCCCACGAGGCTTTCCCACAGGGCTGTCCCACGTGCACACGTGGTGGGAGTCGATCCTCGGCTTGAACGTCAAGGCAGTGCAGGGAAAACAGGTTCCTCTGGAATGGACTGACACATCTGGGGGACTCTTGGAATGGTGGCACGACCCTGGAGTTCCTCTCGCCTTTCCTGTGGAGAGCGCCTCCTCTTGAGATGCGACGGGAACGCCGGGAATTCTTTCCCTACGAAACAGGGAAAGGATCCCTCATCTCGAGCTAGGAGGCGGAAACGGCGCTCCCCTGGATGTGTGCGGGACCCACGTGCTTCCTCTCGAGTGGAGACGGGTATGTCGGGGAACTTCTTGAGTTGCAGCAAGGGTGTGAAGGACCCTTTGTAAGTTCCAGTGGTTAGACGTGATTAGCCATGAGAAGCCTCAGCGGAAATGGGCCTCATCTCGCCTGGAGGGCAAAACCTCCTGGATTTTCTCGAGTTGCGGCAGGTGCTCTCGACTTACGACGGGGAACTCAGGGACCCGCTCTGGTGGCCTCAGGAAAGGCCAGTCCCCATGCGAGTTCCTCGGGGGCCTCTCAGGATTCCACTCCCGTCGATGCCGGGGCCTAAGACCTTGTGTGAAGCCGGGGCCGGAACCTGAGGATTCCTCTCCAGTGCTGACATGGATCTTGGGGTACTTCTGGAGTCTCCCCAGGGGAGTCAGTCCTCGTCTCGAATGCGGGCATGCACTTGCGCTTTCCTCCAGAGCGGTAGCAGCAGTGTCACGCAGTCCGCCGCGTGGATCAAAGGATCTATGGTTTTCCCTCGAGTCTTTCCCACGAGGCTTTCCCACGAGGCTTTCCCACAGGGCTGTCCCACGTGCACACGTGGTGGGAGTCGATCCTCGGCTTGAAAGTCAAGGCAGTGCAGGGAAAACAGGTTCCTCTGGAATGGACTGACACATCTGGGGGACTCTTGGAATGGTGGCACGACCCTGGAGTTCCTCTCGCCTTTCCTGTGGAGAGCGCCTCCTCTTGAGATGCGACGGGAACGCCGGGAATTCTTTCCCTACGAAACAGGGAAAGGATCCCTCATCTCGAGCTAGGAGGCGGAAACGGGGCTCCCCTGGATTTGTGCGGGACACCACGTGCTTCCTCTCGAGTGGAGACGGGTATGTCGGGGAACTTCTTGAGTTGCAGCAAGGGTGTGAAGGACCCTTTGGAAGTTCCAGTGGTTAGATGTGATTGGCCTAGAGAAGCCTCAGCGGAAATGGGCCTCATCTCGCCTGGAGGGCAAAACCTCCTGGATTTTCTCGAGTTGCGGCAGGTGCTCTCGACTTACGACGGGGACCTCAGGGACCCGCTCTGGTGGCCTCAGGAAAGGCCAGTCCCCATGCGAGTTCCTCGGGGGCCTCTCGGGATTCCTCTCCCGTCGATGCCGGGGCCTAAGACCTTGTGTGGAGTCGGGGCCGGAACCTGAGGATTCCTCTCTAGTGCTGACATGGATCTTGGGGTACTTCTGGAGTCTCCCCAGGGGAGTCAGTCCTCCTCTCGAATGCGGGCATGCACTTGCGCTTTCCTCCAGAGCGGTAGCAGCAGTGTCACGCAGTCCGCCGCGTGGATCAAAGGATGTATGGTTTTCCCTCGAGTCTTTCCCACGAGGCTTTCCCACGAGGCTTTCCCACAGGGCTGTCCCACGTGCACACGTGGTGGGAGTCGATCCTCGGCTTGAACGTCAAGGCAGTGCAGGGAAAACAGGTTCCTCTGGAATGGACTGACACATCTGGGGGACTCTTGGAATGGTGGCACGACCCTGGAGTTCCTCTCGCCTTTCCTGTGGAGAGCGCCTCCTCTTGAGATGCGACGGGAACGCCGGGAATTCTTTCCCTACGAAACAGGGAAAGGATCCCTCATCTCGAGCTAGGAGGCGGAAACGGGGCTCCCCTGGATGTTTGCGGGACACCACATGCTTCCTCTCGAGTGGAAACGGGTATGTCGGGGAACTTCTTGAGTTGCAGCAAGCGTGTGAAGGACCCTTTGGAAGTTCCAGTGGTTAGATGTGATTGGCCTCGAGAAGCCTCAGCGGAAATGGGCCTCATCTCGCCTGGAGGGCAAAACATCCTGGATTTTCTCTAGTTGCGGCAGGTGCTCTCGACTTACGACGGGGACCTCAGGGAACCGCTCTGGTGGCCTCAGGAAAGGCCAGTCCCCATGCGAGTTCCTCGGGGGCCTCTCGGGATTCCTCTCCCGTCGATGCCGGGGCCTAAGACCTTGTGTGGAGTCGGGGCCGGAACCTGAGGATTCCTCTCCAGTGCTGACATGGATCTTGAGGTACTTCTGGAGTCTCCCCAGGGGAGTCAGTCCTCGTCTCGAATGCGGGCATGCACTTGCGCTTTCCTCCAGAGCGGAAGCAGCAGTGTCACGCAGTCCGCCGCGTGGATCAAAGGATCTATGGTTTTCCCTCGAGTCTTTCCCACGAGGCTTTCCCACGAGGCTTTCCCACAGGGCTGTCCCACGTGCACACGTGGTGGGAGTCGATCCTCGGCCAGAACGTCATGGCAGTGCAGGGAGAACAGGTTCCTCTGGAATGGACTGACACATCTGGGGGACTCTTGGAATGGTGTCACGACCCTTGAGTTCCTCTCGCCTTTCCTGTGGAGAGCGTCTCCTCTTGAGATGCGACGGGAATGCCGGGAATTCTTTCCCTACGAAACAGGGAAAGGATCCCTCATCTCGAGCTAGGGGGCGGAAACGGAGCTCCCTTGGATGTGTGCGGGACCACACGTGCTTCCTCTCGAGTGGAGACGGGTATGTCGGGGAACTTCTTGAGTTGCAGCAATGGTGTGAAGGACCCTTTGGAAGTTCCAGTGGTTAGATGTGATTGGCCTCGAGAAGCCTCAGCGGAAATGGGCCTCATCTCGCCTGGAGGGCAAAACCTCCTGTATTTTCTCGAGTTGCGGCAGGTGCTCTCGACTTATGACGGGGACCTCAGGGAACCGCTCTGGTTGCCTCAGGAAAGGCCAGTCCCCATGCGAGTTCCTCGGGGGCCTCTCGGGATTCCTCTCCCGTCGATGCCGGGGCCTAAGACCTTGTGTGGAGTCGGGGCCGGAACTTGAGGATTCCTCTCCAGTGCTGTCATGGATCTTGGGGTACTTCTGGAGTCTCCCCAGGGGAGTCAGTCCTCCTCTCGAATGCGGGCATGCACTTGCGCTTTCCTCCAGAGCGGTAGCAGCAGTGTCACTCAGTCCGCCGCATGGATCAAGGGATCTATGGTTTTCCCTCGAGTCTTTCCCACGAGGCTTTCCCACGAGGCTTTCCCACAGGGCTGTCCCACGTGCACACGTGGTGGGAGTCGATCCTCGGCCAGAACGTCATGGCAGTGCAGGGAGAACAGGTTCCTCTGGAATGGACTGACACATCTGGGGGACTCTTGGAATGGTGTCACGACCCTTGAGTTCCTCTCGCCTTTCCTGTGGAGAGCGTCTCCTCTTGAGATGCGACGGGAATGCCGGGAATTCTTTCCCTACGAAACAGGGAAAGGATCCCTCATCTCGAGCTAGGGGGCGGAAACGGAGCTCCCTTGGATGTGTGCGGGACCACACGTGCTTCCTCTCGAGTGGAGACGGGTATGTCGGGGAACTTCTTGAGTTGCAGCAATGGTGTGAAGGACCCTTTGGAAGTTCCAGTGGTTAGATGTGATTGGCCTCGAGAAGCCTCAGCGGAAATGGGCCTCATCTCGCCTGGAGGGCAAAACCTCCTGTATTTTCTCGAGTTGCGGCAGGTGCTCTCGACTTATGACGGGGACCTCAGGGAACCGCTCTGGTTGCCTCAGGAAAGGCCAGTCCCCATGCGAGTTCCTCGGGGGCCTCTCGGGATTCCTCTCCCGTCGATGCCGGGGCCTAAGACCTTGTGTGGAGTCGGGGCCGGAACTTGAGGATTCCTCTCCAGTGCTGTCATGGATCTTGGGGTACTTCTGGAGTCTCCCCAGGGGAGTCAGTCCTCCTCTCGAATGCGGGCATGCACTTGCGCTTTCCTCCAGAGCGGTAGCAGCAGTGTCACGCAGTCCGCCGCATGGATCAAGGGATCTATGGTTTTCCCTCGAGTCTTTCCCACGAGGCTTTCCCACGAGGCTTTCCCACAGGGCTGTCCCACGTGCACACGTGTTGGGAGTCGATCCTCGGCTTGAACGTCAAGGCAGTGCAGGGAAAACAGGTTCCTCTGGAATGGACTGACACATCTGGGGGACTCTTGGAATGGTGTCACGACCCTGGAGTTCCTCTCGCCTTTCCTCTGGAGAGCGCCTCCTCTTGAGATGCGACGGGAACGCAGGGACTTCTTTCCCTACGAAACAGGGAAAGGATCCCTCATCTGGAGCTAGGAGGCGGAAACGGGGCTCCCATGGATGTGTGCGGGACACCACGTGCTTCCTCTCGAGTGGAGAGGGGTATGTCGGGGAACTTCTTGAGTTGCAGCAAGGGTGTGAAGGACCCTTTGGAAGTTCCAGTGGTGAGATGTGATTGGCCTCGAGAAGCCTCAGCGGAAATGGGCCTCATCTCGCCTGGAGGGCAAAACCTCCTGGATTTTCTCGAGTGGCGGCAGGTGCTCTCGACTTACGACGGGGACCTCAGGGACCCGCTCTGCTGGCCTCAGGAAAGGCCAGTCCCCAAGCGAGTTCCTCGGGGGCCTCTCGGCATTCCTCTCCCGCCGATGCCGGGGCCTAAGACCTTGTGTGGAGTCGGGGCCGGAACCTGAGGATTCCTCTCCACTGCTGACATGGATCTTGGGGTACTTCTGGAGTCTCCCCAGGGGAGTCAGTCCTCGTCTCGAATGCGGGCATGCACTTGCGCTTTCCTCCAGAGAGGTAGCAGCAGTGTCACGCAGTATGCCGCGTGGATCAAAGGATCTATGGTTTTCCCTCGAGTCTTTCCCACGAGGCTTTCCCACGAGGCTTTCCCACAGGGCTGTCCCACGTGCACACGTGGTGGGAGTCGATCCTCGGCTTGAACGTCAAGGCAGTGCAGGGAAAACAGGTTCCTCTGGAATGGACTGACACATCTGGGGGACTCTTGGAATGGTGGCACGACCCTGGAGTTCCTCTCGCCTTTCCTGTGGAGAGCGCCTCCTCTTGAGATGCGACGTGAACGCCGGGAATTCTTTCCGTACGAAACAGGGAAAGGATCCCTCATCTCGAGCTAGGAGGCGGAAACAGGGCTCCCCTGGATGTGTGCGGAAGCCACGTGCTTCGTCTCGAGTGGAGACGGGTATGTCGGGGAACTTCTTGAGTTGCAGCAAGGGTGTGAAGGACCCTTTGGAAGTTCCAGTGTTTAGACGTGAATGGCCTCGAGAAGCCTCAGCGGAAATGGGCCTCATCTCGCCTGGAGGGCAAAACCTCCTGGATTTTCTCGAGTTGCGGCAGGTGCTCTCGACTTACGACGGGGGCCTCAGGGACCCGCTCTGGTGGCCTCAGGAAAGGCCAGTCCCCATGCGAGTTCCTCGGGGGCCTCTCGGGATTCCTCTCCCGTCGATGCCGGGACCTAAGACCTTGTGTGGATTCGGGGCCGGAACCTGAGGATTCCTCTCCAGTGCTGACATGGATCTTGGGGTACTTCTGGAGTCTCCCCAGGGGAGTCAGTCCTCGTCTCGAATGCGGGCATGCACTTGCGCTTTCCTCCAGAGCGGTAGCAGCAGTGTCACGCAGTCCACCGCGTGGATCAAAGGATGTATGGTTTTCCCTCGAGTCTTTCCCACGAGGCTTTCCCACGAGGCTTTCCCACAGGGCTGTCCCACGTGCACACGTGGTGGGAGTCGATCCTCGGCTTGAACGTCAAGGCAGTGCAGGGAAAACAGGTTCCTCTGGAATGGACTGACACATCTGGGGGACTCTTGGATTGGTGGCATGACCCTGGAGTTCCTCTCGCCTTTCCTGTGGAGAGCGCCTCCTCTTGAGATGCGACGGGAACGCCGGGAATTCTTTCCCTACGAAACAGGGAAAGGATCCCTCATCTCGAGCTAGGAGGCGGAAACGGGGCTCCCCTGGATGTGTGCGGGACACCACGTGCTTCCTCTCGAGTCGAGACGGGTATGTCGGGGAACATCTTGAGTTGCAGCAAGGGTGTGAAGGACCCTTTGGAAGTTCCAGTGGTTAGATGTGATTGGCCTCGAGAAGCCTCAGCGGAAATGGGCCTCATCTCGCCTGGAGGGCAAAACCTCCTGGATTTTTTCGAGTTGCGGCAGGTGCTCTCGACTTACGACGGGGGCCTCAGGGACCCGCTCTGGTGGCCTCAGGAAAGGCCAGTCCCCATGCTAGTTCCTCGGGGGCCTCTCGGGATTCCTCTCCCGTCGATGCCGGGGCCTAAGACCTTGTGTGGAGTCGGGGCCGGAACCTGAGGATTCCTCTCCAGTGCTGACATGGATCTTGGGGTACTTATGGAGTCTCCCCAGGGGAGTCAGTCCACGTCTCGAATGCGGACATGCAATTGCGCTTTCCTCCAGAGCGGTAGCAGCAGTGTCACGCAGTCCGCCGCATGGATCAAAGGATCTATGTTTTTCCCTCTAGTCTTTCCCACGAGGCTTTCCTACGAGGCTTTCCCACAGCGCTGTCCCACGTGTACACGTGGCGGGAGTCGATCCTCGGCTTGAACGTCAAGGCAGTGCAGGGAAAACAGGTTCCTCTGGAATGGACTGACACATCTGGGGGACTCTTGGAATGGTGGCATGACCCTGGAGTTCCTCTCGCCTTTCCTGTTGATAGCGCCTCCTCTTGAGATGCGACGGGAACGCCGGGAATTCTTTCCCTACGAAACAGGGAAAGGATCCCTCATCTCGAGCTTGGAGGCGGAAACGGGGCTCCCCTGGACGTGTACGGGACACCACGTGCTTCCTCTCGAGTGCAGCCGGGTATGTCGGGGAACTTCTTGAGTTGCAGCAAGGGTGTGAAGGACCCTTTGGAAGTTCCAGTGGTTAGATGTAATTGGCCTCGAGAAGCCTCAGCGGAAATGGGCCTCATCTCGCCTGGAGGGCAAAACCTCCTGGATTTTCTCGAGTTGCGGCAGGTGCTCTCGACTTACGACGGGGACCTCAGGGACCCGCTCTGGTGGCCTCAGGAAAGGCCAGTCCCCATGCGAGTTCCTCGGGGGCCTCTCGGCATTCCTCTCCCGTCGATGCCGGGGCCTAAGACCTTGTGTGGAGTCGGGGCCGGAACCTGAGGATTCCTCTCCAGTGCTGACATGGATCTTGGGGTACTTCTGGAGTCTCCCCAGGGGAGTCAGTCCTCGTCTCGAATGCGGGCATGCACTTGCGCTTTCCTCCAGAGCGGTAGCAGCAGTGTCACGCAATCCACCGCGTGGATCAAAGGATGTATGGTTTTCCCTCGAGTCTTTCCCACGAGGCTTTCCCACGAGGCTTTCCCACAGGGCTGTCCCACGTGCACACGTGGTGGGAGTCGATCCTCGGCTTGAACGTCAAGGCAGTGCAGGGAAAACAGTTTCCTCTGGAATGGACTGACACATCTGGGGGACTCTTGGAATGGTGGCATGACCCTGGAGTTCCTCTCGCCTTTCCTGTGGAGAGCGCCTCCTCTTGAGATGCGACGGGAACGCCGGGAATTCTTTCCCTACGAAACAGGGAAAGGATCCCTCATCTCGAGCTAGGAGGCGGAAACGGGGCTCCCCTGGATGTGTGCCGGACACCACGTGCTTCCTCTTGAGTGGAGACGGGTATGTCGGGGACTTCTTGAGTTGCAGCAAGGGTGTGAAGGACCGTTTGGAAGTTCCAGTGGTTAGATGTGATTGGCCTCGAGAAGCCTCAGCGGAAATGGGCCTCATCTCGCCTGGAGGGCAAAACCTCCTGGATTTTTTCGAGTTGCGGCAGGTCCTCTCGACTTACGACGGGGGCCTCAGGGACCCGCTCTGGTGGCCTCAGGAAAGGCCAGTCCCCATGCTAGTTCCTCGGGGGCCTCTCAGGATTCCTCTCCCGTCGATGCCGGGGCCTAAGACCTTGTGTGGAGTCGGGGCCGGAACCTGAGGATTCCTCTCCAGTGCTGACATGGATCTTGGGGTACCTATGGAGTCTCCCCAGGGGAGTCAGTCCTCGTCTCGAATGCGGACATGCAATTGCGCTTTCCTCCAGAGCGGTAGCAGCAGTATCACGCAGTCCGCCGCGTGGATCAAAGGATCTATGGTTTTCCCTCGAGTCTTTCCCACGAGGCTTTCCCACGAGGCTTTCCCACAGGGCTGTCCCACGTGCACACGTGGTGGGATTCGATCCTCGGCTTGAACGTCAAGGCAGTGCAGGGAAAACAGGTTCCTCTGGAATGGACTGACACATCTGGGGGACTCTTGGAATGGTGGCATGACCCTGGAGTTCCTCTCGCCTTTCCTGTGGAGAGCGCCTCCTCTTGAGATGCGACGGGAACGCCGGGAATTCTTTCCCTATGTAACAGGGAAAGGATCCCACCTCTCGAGCTGGGAGGCGGAAACGGGGCTCCCCTGGATGTGTGCGGGACCCTTGTGCTTCCTCTCGAGTGGAGACGGGTATGTCGGGGAACTTCTTGAGTTGCAGCGAGGGTGTGAAGGACCCTTTGGATATTCCAGCGGTTAGATGTGATTAGCCTCGAGAAGCCTCAGCGGAAATGGGCCTCATCTCGCCTGGAGATCAAAACCTCCTGGATTTTCTCGAGTTGCGGCAGGTGCTCTCGACTCATGACGTGGACCTCAGGGACCCGCTCTGGTGGCCTCAGGAAAGCCCAGTCCCCATGCGAGTTCTTTGGGGGCCACTCGGGATTCCTCTCCCGTCGATGCCGGGTCCTAAGACCTTGTGTGGAGTCGGGGCCGGAACCTGCGGATTCCTCTCCAGTGCTGACATGGATCTTGGGGTACTTCTGGAGTCTCCCCAGTGGAGTCAGTCCTCGTCTCGAATGGGGGCATGCACTTGCACTTTCCTCCAGAGCGGTAGCAGCAGTGTCACGCAGTCTGCCGCGTGGATCAAAGGATCTATGGTTTTCTCTCGAGACTTTCCCACGAGGCTTTCCCACGAGGCTTTCCCACAGGGCTGTCCCACGTGCACAGGTGGTGGGAGTCGATCCTCGGCTTGAACGTCAAGGCAGTGCAGGGAAAACAGTTTCCTCTGGAATGGACTGACACATCTGGGGGACTCTTGGAATGGTGGCACGACCCTGGCGTTCCTCTCGCCTTTCCTGTGGAGAGCGCCTCCTCTTGAGATGCGACGGGAACGCCGGGAATTCTTTCCCTACGAAACAGGGAAAGGATCCCTCATCTCGAGCTAGGAGGCGGAAACGGGGCTCCCCTGGATGTGTGCGGGACCCCACGTGCTTCCTCTGGAGTGGAGACGGGTATGTCGGGGAACTTCTTGAGTTGCAGCAAGGGTGTGAAGGACCCGTTGGAAGTTCCAGTATTTAGACGTGATTAGCCTCGAGAAGCCTCAGTGGAAATGGGCCTCATCTCGCCTGGAGGTGAAAACCTCCAGGATTTTCTCGAGTTGCGGCAGGTGCTCTCGACTTACGAGAGGGACCACAGGGACCCGCTCTGGTGGCCTCAGGAAAGCCCAGTCCCCATGCAAGTTCTTCGGGGGCCTCTCGGGTTTCCTCTCCCGTCGATGCCAGGGCCTAAGACCTTGTGTGGAGTCGGGGCCGGAACCTGAGGATTCCTCTCCAGTGCTGACATGGATTTTGGGGTACTTCTGGAGTCTCCCCAGGGGAGTCAGTCCTCGTCTCGAATGCGTGCATACACTTGCACTTTCATCCAGAGCGGTAGCAGCAGTGTTACGCAGTCCGCCGCGTGGATCAAAGGATCTATGGTTTTCTCTCGAGACTTTCCCACGAGGCTTTCCCACGAGGCTTTCCCACAGGGCTGTCCCAAGTGCACACGTGGTGAGAGTCGATCCTCGGCTTGAACGTCAAGGTAGTGCAGGGAAAACAGGTTCCTCTGGAATTGACTGACACATCTGGGGGACTCTTGGAATGGTGTCACGACCCTGGAGTTCCTCTCGCCTTTCCTGTGGAGAGCGCCTCCTCTTGAGATGCGACGGGAACGCCGGGAATTCTTTCCCTAGGAAACAGGGAAAGGATCCCTCATCTCGAGCTAGGAGGCGGAAACGGGGCTCCACTGGATGTGTGCGGGACCCCACGTGCTTCCTCTCTAGTGGAGACGGGTATGTCGGGGAACTTCTTGAGTTGCGGCAAGGGTGTGAAGGACCCTTTGGAAGTTCCAGTGGTTAGACGTGATTAGCCTCGAGAAGACTCAGCGGAAAGGGGCCTCATCTCGCCTGGAGGGCAAAACCTCCTGTATTTTCTCGAGTTGCGGCAGGTGCTCTCGACTTACGACGGGGACCTCAGGGACCCGCTCTGGTGGCCTCAGGAAATGCCAGGCCCCATGCGAGTTCCTCGGGGGCCTCTCGGGATTCCTCTCCCATCGATGCCGGGGCCTAAGACCTTGTGTGGAGTCGGGGCCGGAACCTGAGGATTCCTCTCCAGTGCTGACATGGATCTTGGGGTACTTCTGGAGTCTCCCCAGGGGAGTCAGTCCTCGTCTCGAATGCGGGCATGCACTTGCGCTTTCCTCCAGAGCGGTAGCAGCAGTGTCACGCAGTCCGCCGCGTGGATCAAAGGATCTATGGTTTTCCCTCGAGTCTTTCCCACGAGGCTTTCCCACGAGGCTTTCCCACAGGGCTGTCCCACGTGCACACGTGGTGGGAGTCGATCCTCGGCTTGAACGTCAAGGCAGTGAAGGGAAAACAGGTAACTCTGGAATGGACTGAAACATCTGGGGGACTCTTGGAATGGTGGCACGACCCTGGAGTTCCTCTCGCCTTTCCTGTGCAGTGCCCCTCCACTTGAGATGCGACGGGAACGCCGGGAATTCTTTCCCTACGAAACAGGGAAAGGATCCCTCATCTCGAGGTGGGAGGCGGAAACGGGGCTTCCCTGGAAGTGTGCGGCACCCTTGTGCTTCCTCTCGAGGGGAGACGGGTATGTCGGGGAACTTCTTGAGTTGTAGCAAGGGTGTGAAGGACCCTTTGGAAATTCCAGTGGTTAGATGTGATTAGCCTCGAGAAGCCTCAGCGGAAATGGGCCTCATCTCGCCTGGAGGGCAAAACCTCCTGGATTTTCTCGAGTTGCGGCAGGTGCTCTCGACTTACGACGTGGACCACAGGGACCCGCTCTGGTGGCCTCAGGAAAGCCCAGTCCCCATGCAAGTTCTTCGGGGGCCTCTCGGGATTCCTCTCCCGTCGATGCCGGGGCCTAAGACCTTGTGTGGGCTCGGGGCCGGAACCTGAGAATTCCTCTCCAGTGCTGACATGGATCTTGGGGTACTTCTGGAGTCTCCCCAGGGGAGTCAGTCCTCGTCTCGAATGCGGGCATGCACTTGCTCTTTCCTCCAGAGTGGTAGCAGCAGTGTCCCGCAGTCCTCCGCGTAGATCAAAGGATCTATGGTTTTCCCTCGAGTCTTTCCCACGAGGCTTTCCCACGAGGCTTTCCCACAGGGCTGTCCCACGTGCACACGTGGTGGGAGTGGATCCTCGGCTTGAACGTCAAGGCAGTGCAGGGAAAACAGGTTCCACTGGAATGGACTGACACATCTGGGGGACTCTTGGAATGGTGGCACGACCCTGGAGTTCCTCTCGCCTTTCCTGTGGAGAGCGCCTACTCTTGAGATGCGACGGGAACGCCGGGAGTTCTTTCCCTATGAAACAGGGAAAGGATCCCTCATCTCGAGCTAGGAGGCGGAAACGGGGCTCCCCTGGATGTGTGAGGGACCCTCGTGTTTCCTCTCGAGTGGAGACGGTTATGTCGGGGAACTTCTTGAGTTGCAGCAAGGGTGTGAAGGACCCTTTGGAAGTTCCAGTGGTTAGATGTGATTAGCCTCGAGAAGCCTCAGCGGAAATGGGCCTCATCTCGCCTGTAGGGCAAAAACTCCTGGATTTTCTCGAGTTGCGGCAGGTGCTCTCGACTTACGACGGGGACCTCGGGGACCCGCTCTGGTGGCCTCAGGAAAGGCCAGTCCCCATGCGACTTCCTCGGGGGCCTCTCGGGATTCCTCTCCCGTCGATGCCGGGGCCGAAGACCTTGTGTGGAGTCGGGGCCAGAACCTGAGGATTCCTCTCCAGTGCTAACATGGATCTTGGGGTACTTCTGGAGTCTCCCCAGGGGAGTCAGTCCTCGTCTCGAATGTGGGCATGCACTTGCGCTTTCCTCCAGAGCGGTAGCAGCAGTGTCACGCAGTCCGCCGCGTGGATCAAAGGATCTATGGTTTTCCCTGGAGTCTTTCCCACGAGGCTTTCCCACGAGGCTTTCCCACGAGGCTTTCCCACAGGGCTCTCCCACGTGCACACGTGGTGGCAGTCGATCCTCGGCTTGAACGTCAAGGCAGTGCAGGGAAAACAGGTTCCTCTGGAATGGACTGACACATCTGGGGGTCTCTTGGAATGGTGCCACGACCCTGGAGTTCCTCTCGCCTTTCCTGTGGAGAGCGCCTCCTCTTGAGATGCGACGGGAACGCCGGGAATTCTTTCCCTAAGAAACAGGGAAAGGATCCCTCATCTCGAGCTAGGAGGCGGAAACGGGGCTCCCCTTGATGTGTGCGGGACCCCACGTGCTTCCTCTCGAGTGGAGACGGGTATGTCGCGGAACTGCTTGAGTTGCAGCAAGGGTGTGAAGGACCCTTTGGAAGTTCCAGTGGTTAGAGGTGATTAGCCTCGAGAAGCCTCAGCGGAAATGGGCCTCATCTCGCCTGGAGGGCAAAACCTCCTGGATTTTCTCGAGTTGCGGCAGGTGCTCTCGACTTACGACGGGGACCTCAGGGACCCGCTCTGGTGGCCTCAGGAAAGGCCAGTCCCCATGCGAGTTCCTCGGGGGCCTCTCGGGATTCCTCTCCCGTCGATGCCGGGGCCTAAGACCTTGTGTGGCGTCGGGGCCGGAACCTGAGGATTCCTCTCCAGTGCTGACATGGATCTTGGGGTACTTCTGGAGTCTCCCCAGGGGAGTAAGTCCTCGTCTCGAATGCGGGCATGCACTTGCGCTTTCCTCCAGAGCGGTAGCAGCAGTGTCACGGAGTCCGCCGCGTGGAACAAAGGATCTATGGTTTTCCCTCGAGTCTTTCCCACGAGGCTTTCCCACGAGGCTTTCCCACAGGGCTGTCCCACGTGCACACGTGGTGGGAGTCGATCCTCGGCTTGAACGTCAAGGCAGTGCAGGGAAAACAGGTTCCTCTGGAATGGACTGACACATCTGGGGGACACTTGGAATGGTGGCATGACCCTGGAGTTCCTCTCGCCTTTCCTGAGGAGAGCGCCTCCTCTTGAGATGCGACGGGAACGCCGGGAATTCTTTCCCTACGAAACAGGGAAAGGATCCCTCATCTCGAGCTAGGAGGCGGAAACGGGGCTTCCCTGGATGTGTGCGGGACACCACGTGCTTCCTCTCGAGTGCAGACGGGTATGTCGGGGCACTTCTTGAGTTGCAGCAATGGTGTGAAGGACCCTTTGGAAGTTCCAGTGGTTAGATGTGAATGGCCTCGAGAAGCCTCAGCGGAAATGGGCCTCATCTCGCCTGGAGGGCAAAACCTCCTGGATTTTCTCGAGTTGCGGCAGGTGCTCTCGACTTACGACGGGGACCTCAGGGACCCGCTCTGGTGGCCTCAGGAAAGGCCAGTCCCCATGCGAGTTCCTCGGGGGCCTCTCGGGATTCCTCTCCCGTCGATGCCGGGGCCTAAGACCTTGTGTGGAGTCGGGGCCGGAACCTGAGGATTCCTCTCCAGTGCTGACATGGATCTTGGGGTACTTCTGGAGTCTCCCCAGGGGAGTCAGTCCTCGTCTCGAATGCGGGCATGCACTTGCGCTTTCCTCCAGAGCGGTAGCAGCAGTGTCACGCAGTCCGCCGCGTGGATCAAAGGATCGATGGTTTTCCCTCGAGTCTTTCCCACGAGGCTTTCCCACGAGGCTTTCCCACAGGGCTGTCCCACGTGCACACGTGGTGGGAGTCGATCCTCGGCTTGAACGTCAAGGCAGTGCAGGGAAAACAGGTTCCTCTGGAATGGACTGACACATCTGGGGGACTCTTGGAATGGTGGCACGACCCTGGAGTTCCTCTCACCTTTCCTGTGGAGAGCGCCTCCTCTTGAGATGCGACAGGAACGCCGGGAATTCTTTCCCTACGAAACAGGAAAAGGATCCCTCATCTCGAGCTAGGAGGCGGAAACGGCGCTCCCCTGGATGTGTGCGGGACCCACGTGCTTCCTCTCGAGTGCAGACGGGTATGTCGGGGCACTTCTTGAGTTGCAGAAATGGTGTGAAGGACCCTTTGGATGTTCCAGTGGTTTGAAGTGAATGGCCTCGAGAAGCCTCAGCGGAAATGGGCCTCATATCGCCTGGAGGGCAAAACCTCCTGGATTTTCTCGAGTTGCGGCAGGTGCTCTCGACTTACGACGGGGACCTCAGGGACCCGCTCTGGTGGCCTCAGGAAAGGCCAGTCCCCATGCGAGTTCCTCGGGGGCTTCTCGGGATTCCTCTCCCGTCGATGCCGGGGCCTAAGACCTTGTGTGGATTCGGGGCCGGAACCTGAGGATTCCTCTCCAGTGCTGACATGGATCTTGGGGTACTTCTGGAGTCTCCCCAGGGGAGTCAGTCCTCGTCTCGAATGCGGGCATGCACTTGCGCTTTCCTCCAGAGCGGTAGCAGCAGTGTCACGCAGTCCGCCGCGTGGATCAAAGGATCTATGGTTTTCCCTCGAGTCTTTCCCACGAGGCTTTCCCACGAGGCTTTCCCACAGGGCTGTCCCACGTGCACACGTGGTGGGAGTCGATCCTCGGCTTGAACGTCAACTCAGTGCAGGGAAAACAGGTTCCTCTGGAATGGACTGACACATCTGGGGGACTCTTGGAATGGTGGCACGACCCTGGAGTTCCTCTCGCCTTTCCTGTGGAGAGCGCCTCCTCTTGAGATGCGACAGGAATGCCGGGAATTCTTTCCATACGAAACAGGGAAAGGATCCCTCATCTCGAGCTAGGAGGCGGAAACGGGGCTCCCCTGGATGTGTTCGGGACCCACGTGCTTCCTCTCCAGTGGAGACGGGTATGTCGGGGAACTTCTTGAGTTGCAGCAAGGGTGTGAAGGACCCTTTGGAAGTTCCAGTGTTTAGACGTGATTAGCCTCGAGAAGCCTCAGCGGAAATGGGCCTCATCTCGCCTGGAGGTGAAAACCTCCTGGATTTTCTCGAGTTGCGGCAGGTGCTCTCGACTTACGACGGGGACCTCAGGGACCCGCTCTGGTGGCCTCAGGAAAGGCCAGTCCCCATGCGAGTTCCTCGGGGGCCTCTCGGGATTCCTCTCCCGTTGATGCCGGGGACTAAGACCTTGTGTGGAGTCGGGGCCGGAACCTGAGGATTCCTCTCCAGTGCTGACATGGATCTTGGGGTAATTCTGGAGTCTCCCCAGGGGAGTCAGTCCTCGTCTCGAATGCGGGCATGCACTTGCGCTTTCCTCCAGAGCGGTAGCAGCAGTGTCACGCAGTCCGCCGCGTGGATCAAAGGATGTATGGTTTTCCCTCGAGTCTTTCCCACGAGGCTTTCCCACGAGGCTTTCCCACAGGGCTGTCCCACGTGCACACGTGGTGGGAGTCGATCCTCGGCTTGAACGTCAAGGCAGTGCAGGGAAAACAGGTTCCTCTGGAATGGACTGACACATCTGGGGGACTCTTGGAATGGTGGCATGACCCTGGAGTTCCTCTCGCCTTTCCTGTGGAGAGCGCCTCCTCTTGAGATGCGACGGGAACGCCGGGAATTCTTTCCCTACGAAACAGGGAAAGGATCCCTCACCTCGAGCTAGGGGGCGGAAACGGAGCTCCCCTGGATGTGTGTGGGAACCCACGTGCTTCCTCTCGAGTGGAGACGGGTATGTCGGGGAACTTCTTGAGTTGCAGCAATGGTGTGAAGGACCCTTTGGAAGTTCCAGTGGTTAGATGTGATTGGCCTCGAGAAGCCTCAGCGGAAATGGGCCTCCTCTCGCCTGGAGGGCAAAACCTCCTGGATTTTCTCGAGTTGCGGCAGGTGCTCTCGTCTTACGACGGGGACCTCAGGGACCCGCTCTGGTGGCCTCAGGAAAGGACAGTCCCCATGCGAGTTCCTCGGGGGCCTCTCGGGATTCCTCTCCCGTCGATGCCGGGGCCTAAGACCTTGTGTGGAGTCGGGGCCGGAACCTGAGGATTCCTCTCCAGTGCTGACATGGATCTTGGGGTACTTCTGGAGTCTCCCCAGGGGAGTCAGTCCTCGTCTCAAATGCGGGCATGCACTTGCGCTTTCCTCCAGAGCAGTAGCAGCAGTGTCACGCAGTCCGCCGCGTGGATCAAAGGATCTATGTTTTTCCCTCGAGTCTTTCCCACGAGGCTTTCCCACGAGGCTTTCCCACAGGGCTGTCCCACGTGCACACGTGGTGGGAGTCGATCCTCGGCTTGAACGTCAACTCAGTGCAGGGAAAACAGGTTCCTCTGGAATGGACTGACACATCTGGGGGACTCTTGGAATGGTGGCACGACCCTGGAGTTCCTCTCGCCTTTCCTGTGGAGAGCGCCTCCTCTTGAGATGCGACAGGAACGCCGGGAATTCTTTCCATACGAAACAGGGAAAGGATCCCTCATCTCGAGCTAGGAGGCGGAAACGGGGCTCCCCTGGATGTGTGCGGGACCCACGTGCTTCCTCTCGAGTGGAGACGGGTATGTCGGGGAACTTCTTGAGTTGCAGCAAGGGTGTGAAGGACCCTTTGGAAGTTCCAGTGGTTAGACGTGATTAGCCTCGAGAAGCCTCAGCGGAAATGGGCCTCATCTCGCCTGGAGGTGAAAACCTCCTGGATTTTCTCGAGTTGCGGCAGGTGCTCTCGACTTACGACGGGGACCTCAGGGACCCGCTCTGGTGGCCTCAGGAAAGGCCAGTCCCCATGCGAGTTCCTCGGGGGCCTCTCGGGATTCCTCTCCCGTTGATGCCGGGGACTAAGACCTTGTGTGGAGTCGGGGCCGGAACCTGAGGATTCCTCTCCAGTGCTGACATGGATCTTGGGGTACTTCTGGAGTCTCCCCAGGGGAGTCAGTCCTCGTCTCGAATGCGGGCATGCACTTGCGCTTTCCTCCAGAGCGGTAGCAGCAGTGTCACGCAGTCCGCCGCGTGGATCAAAGGATGTATGGTTTTCCCTCGAGTCTTTCCCACGAGGCTTTCCCACGAGGCTTTCCCACAGGGCTGTCCCACGTGCACACGTGGTGGGAGTCGATCCTCGGCTTGAACGTCAAGGCAGTGCAGGGAAAACAGGTTCCTCTGGAATGGATTGACACATCTGGGGTCTCTTGGAATGGTGGCATGACCCTGGAGTTCCTCTCGCCTTTCCTGTGGAGAGCGCCTCCTCTTGAGATGCGACAGGAACGCCGGGAATTCTTTCCCTACGAAACAGGAAAAGGATCCCTCATCTCGAGCTAGGAGGCGGAAACGGGGCTCCATTGGATGTGTGCGGGACCCACGTGCTTCCTCTCGAGTGGAGACGGGTATGTCGGGGAACTTCTTGAGTTGCAGCAAGGGTGTGAAGGACCCTTTGGAAGTTCCAGTGGTTAGATGTGATTGGCCTCGAGAAGCCTCAGCGGAAATGGGCCTCCTCTCGCCTGGAGGGCAAAACCTCCTGGATTTTCTCGAGTTGCGGCAGGTGCTCTCGACTTACGACCGGGACCTCAGGGACCCGCTCTGGTGGCCTCAGGAAAGGCCAGTCCCCATGCGAGTTCCTCGGGGGCCTCTCGGGATTCCTCTCCCGTCGATGCCGGGGCCTAAGACCTTGTGTGGAGTCGGGGCCGGAACCTGAGGATTCCTCTCCAGTGCTGACATGGATCTTGGGGTACTTCTGGAGTCTCCCCAGGGGAGTCAGTCCTCGTCTCGAATGCGGGCATGCACTTGCGCTTTCCTCCAGAGCAGTAGCAGCAGTGTCACGCAGTCCGCCGCGTGGATCAAAGGATCTATGGTTTTCCCTCGAGTCTTTCCCACGAGGCTTTCCCACGAGGCTTTCCCACAGGGCTGTCCCACGTGCACACGTGGTGGGAGTCGATCCTCGGCTTGAACGTCAAGGCAGTGCAGGGAAAACAGGTTCCTCTGGAATGGACTGACACATCTGGGGGACTCTTGGAATGGTGGCACGACCCTGGAGTTCCTCTCGCCTTTCCTGTGGAGAGCGCCTCCTCTTGAGATGCGACAGGAACGCCGGGAATTCTTTCCCTACGAAACAGGGAAAGGATCCCTCATCTCGAGCTAGGAGGCGGAAACGGGGCTCCCCTGGATGTGTGCGGGACCCACGTGCTTCCTCTCGAGTGGAGACGGGTATGTCGGGGAACTTCTTGAGTTGCAGCAAGGGTGTGAAGGACCCTTTGGAAGTTCCAGTGGTTAGACGTGATTAGCCTCGAGAAGCCTCAGCGGAAATGGGCCTCATCTCGCCTGGAGGTGAAAACCTCCTGGATTTTCTCGAGTTGCGGCAGGTGCTCTCGACTTACGACGGGGACCTCAGGGACCCGCTCTGGTGGCCTCAGGAAAGGCCAGTCCCCATGCGAGTTCCTCGGGGGCCTCTCGGGATTCCTCTCCCGTCGATGCCGGGGCCTAAGACCTTGTGTGGAGTCGGGGCCGGAACCTGAGGATTCCTCTCCAGTGCTGACATGGATCTTGGGGTACTCTGGAGTCTCCCCAGGGGAGTCAGTCCTCGTCTCGAATGCGGGCATGCACTTGCGCTTCCTCCAGAGCGGTAGCAGCAGTGTCACGCAGTCCGCCGCGTGGATCAAAGGATCTATGGTTTTCCCTCGAGCCTTTCCCACGAGGCTTTCCCTCGAGGCTTTCCCACAGGGCTGTCCCACGTGCACACGTGGTGGGAGTCGATCCTCGGCTTGAACGTCAAGGCAGTGCAGGGAAAACAGGTTCCTCTGGAATGGACTGACACATCTGGGGGACTCTTGGAATGGTGGCACGACCCTGGATTTCCTCTCGCCTTTCCTGTGGAGAGCGCCTCCTCTTGAGATGCGACGGGAACGCCGGGAATTCTTTCCCTACGAAACAGGGAAAGGATCCCTCATCTCGAGCTAGGAGGCGGAAACGGGGCTCCCCTGGATGTGTGCGGGACCCCACGTGCTTCCTCTCGAGTGGAGACGGGTATGTCGGGGAACTTCTTGAGTTGCAGCAAGGGTGTGAAGGACCCTTTGGAAGTTCCAGTGGTTAGATGTGATTGGCCTCGAGAAGCCTCAGCGGAAATGGGCCTCATCTCGCCTGGAGGGCAAAACCTCCTGGATTTTCTCGAGTTGCGGCAGGTGCTCTCGACTTACGACGGGGACCTCAGGGACCCGCTCTGGTGGCCTCAGGAAAGGCCAGTCCCCATGCGAGTTCCTCGGGGGCCTCTCGGGATTCCTCTCCCGTCGATGCCGGGGCCTAAGACCTCGTGTGGAGTCGGTGCGGGAACCTGAGGATTCCTCTCCAGTGCTGACATGGATCTTGGGGTACTTCTGGAGTCTCCCCAGGGGAGTAAGTCCTCGTCTCGAATGCGGGCATGCACTTGCGCTTTCCTCCAGAGCGGTAGCAGCAGTGTCACGCAGTCCGCCGCGTAGAACAAAGGATCTATGGTTTTCCCTCGAGTCTTTCCCACGAGGCTTTCCCACGAGGCTTTCCCACAGGGCTGTCCCACGTGAACACGTGGTGGGAGTCGATCCTCGGCTTGAACGTCAAGGCAGTGCAGGGAAAACAGGTTCCTCTGGAATGGACTGACACATCTGGGGGACACTTGGAATGGTGGCATGACCCTGGAGTTCCTCTCGCCTTTCCTGAGGAGAGCGCCTCCTCTTGAGATGCGACGGGAACGCCGGGAATTCTTTCCCTACGAAACAGGGAATGGATCCCTCATCTCGAGCTAGGAGGCGGAAACAGGGCTTCCCTGGATGTGTGCGGGACACCACGTGCTTCCTCTCGAGTGCAGACGGGTATGTCGGGGCACTTCTTGAGTTGCAGCAATGGTGTGAAGGACCCTTTGGAAGTTCCAGTGGTTAGATGTGAATGGCCTCGAGAAGCCTCAGCGGAAATGGGCCTCATCTCGCCTGGAGGGCAAAACCTCCTGGATTTTCTCGAGTTGCGGCAGGTGCTCTCGACTTACGACGGGGACCTCAGGGACCCGCTCTGGTGGCCTCAGGAAAGGCCAGTCCCCATGCGAGTTCCTCGGGGGCCTCTCGGGATTCCTCTCCCGTCGATGCCGGGGCCTAAGACCTTGTGTGGAGTCGGGGCCGGAACCTGAGGATTCCTCTCCAGTGCTGACATGGATCTTGGGGTACTTCTGGAGTCTCCCCAGGGGAGTCAGTCCTCGTCTCGAATGCGGGCATGCACTTGCGCTTTCCTCCAGAGCGGCAGCAGCAGTGTCACGCAGTCCGCCGCGTGGATCAAAGGATCGATGGTTTTCCCTCGAGTCTTTCCCACGAGGCTTTCCCACGAGGCTTTCCCACAGGGCTGTCCCACGTGCACACGTGGTGGGAGTCGATCCTCGGCTTGAACGTCAACTCAGTGCAGGGAAAACAGGTTCCTCTGGAATGGACTGACACATCTGGGGGACTCTTGGAATGGTGGCACGACCCTGGAGTTCCTCTCGCCTTTCCTGTGGAGAGCGCCTCCTCTTGAGATGCGACAGGAACGCCGGGAATTCTTTCAATACGAAACAGGGAAAGGATCCATCATCTCGAGCTAGGAGGCGGAAACGGGGCTCCCCTGGATGTGTGCGGGACCCACGTGCTTCCTCTCGAGTGGAGACGGGTATGTCGGGGAACTTCTTGAGTTGCAGCAAGGGTGTGAAGGACCCTTTGGAAGTTCCAGTGGTTAGACGTGATTAGCCTCGAGAAGCCTCAGCGGAAATGGGCCTCATCTCGCCTGGAGGTGAAAACCTCCTGGATTTTCTCGAGTTGCGGCAGGTGCTCTCGACTTACGACGGGGACCTCAGGGACACGCTCTGGTGGCCTCAGGAAAAGCCAGTCCCCATGCGAGTTCCTCGGGGCCTCTCGGGATTCCTCTCCCGTTGATGCCGGGGACTAAGACCTTGTGTGGAGTCGGGGCCGGAACCTGAGGATTCCTCTCCAGTGCTGACATGGATCTTGGGGTACTTCTGGAGTCTCCCCAGGGGAGTCAGTCCTCGTCTCGAATGCGGGCATGCGCTTGCGCTTTCCTCCAGAGCGGTAGCAGCAGTGTCACGCAGTCCGCCGCGTGGATCAAAGGATGTATGGTTTTCCCTCGAGTCTTTCCCACGAGGCTTTCCCACGAGGCTTTCCCACAGGGCTGTCCCACGTGCACACGTGGTGGGAGTCGATCCTCGGCTTGAACGTCAAGGCAGTGCAGGGAAAACAGGTTCCTCTGGAATGGACTGACACATCTGGGGGACTCTTGGAATGGTGGCATGACCCTGGAGTTCCTCTCGCCTTTCCTGTGGAGAGCGCCTCCTCTTGAGATGCGACGGGAACGCCGGGAATTCTTTCCCTACGAAACAGGGAAAGGATCCCTCACCTCGAGCTAGGGGGCGGAAACGGAGCTCCCCTGGATGTGTGTGGGACCCCACGTGCTTCCTCTCGAGTGGAGACGGGTATGTCGGGGAACTTCTTGAGTTGCAGCAATGGTGTGAAGGACCCTTTGGAAGTTCCAGTGGTTAGATGTGATTGGCCTCGAGAAGCCTCAGCAGAAATGGGCCTCCTCTCGCCTGGAGGGCAAAACCTCCTGGATTTTCTCGAGTTGCGGCAGGTGCTCTCGACTTACGACGGGGACCTCAGGGACCCGCTCTGGTGGCCTCAGGAAAGGCCAGTCCCCATGCGAGTTCCTCGGGGGCCTCTCGGGATTCCTCTCCCGTTGATGCCGGGGACTAAGACCTTGTGTGGAGTCGGGGCCGGAACCTGAGGATTCCTCTCCAGTGCTGACATGGATCTTGGGGTACTTCTGGAGTCTCCCCAGGGGAGTCAGTCCTCGTCTCGAATGCGGGCATGCACTTGCGCTTTCCTCCAGAGCAGTAGCAGCAGTGTCACGCAGTCCGCCGCGTGGATCAAAGGATCTATGGTTTTCCCTCGAGTCTTTCCCACGAGGCTTTCCCACGAGGCTTTCCCACAGGGCTGTCCCACGTGCACACGTGGTGGGAGTCGATCCTCGGCTTGAACGTCAAGGCAGTGCAGGGAAAACAGGTTCCTCTGGAATGGACTGACACATCTGGGGGACTCTTGGAATGGTGGCACGACCCTGGAGTTCCTCTCGCCTTTCCTGTGGAGAGCGCCTCCTCTTGAGATGCGACAGGAACGCCGGGAATTCTTTCCATACGAAACAGGGAAAGGATCCCTCATCTCGAGCTAGGAGGCGGAAACGGGGCTCCCCTGGATGGGTGCGGGACCCACGTGCTTCCTCTCGAGTGGAGACGGGTATGTCGGGGAACTTCTTGAGTTGCAGCAAGGGTGTGAAGGACCCTTTGGAAGTTCCAGTGGTTAGACGTGATTAGCCTCGAGAAGCCTCAGCGGAAATGGGCCTCATCTCGCCTGGAGGTGAAAACCTCCTGGATTTTCTCGAGTTGCGGCAGGTGCTCTCGACTTACGACGGGGACCTCAGGGACCCGCTCTGGTGGCCTCAGGAAAGGCCAGTCCCCATGCGAGTTCCTCGGGGGCCTCTCGGGATTCCTCTCCCGTTGATGCCGGGGACTAAGACCTTGTGTGGAGTCGGGGCCGGAACCTGAGGATTCCTCTCCAGTGCTGACATGGATCTTGGGGTACTTCTGGAGTCTCCCCAGGGGAGTCAGTCCTCGTCTCGAATGCGGGCATGCACTTGCGCTTTCCTCGAGAGCGGTAGCAGCAGTGTCACGCAGTCCGCCGCGTGGATCAAAGGATGTATGGTTTTCCCTCGAGCCTTTCCCACGAGGCTTTCCCACGAGGCTTTCCCACAGGGCTGTCCCACGTGCACACGTGGTGGGAGTCGATCCTCGGCTTGAACGTCAAGGCAGTGCAGGGAAAACAGGTTCCTCTGGAATGGACTGACACATCTGGGGGACTCTTGGAATGGTGGCACGACCCTGGAGTTCCTCTCGCCTTTCCTGTGGAGAGCGCCTCCTCTTGAGATGCGACGGGAACGCCGGGAATTCTTTCCCTACGAAAGAGGGAAAGGATCCCTCATCTCGAGCTAGGAGGCGGAAACGGGGCTCCCCTGGATGTGTGCGGGACCCACGTGCTTCCTCTCGAGTGCAGACGGGTATGTCGGGGAACTTCTTGAGTTGCAGCAAGGGTGTGAAGGACCCTTTGGAAGTTCCAGTGGTTAGACTTGATTAGCCTCGAGAAGCCTCAGCGGAAATGGGCCTCATCTCGCCTGGAGGTGAAAACCTCCTGGATTTTCTCGAGTTGCGGCAGGTGCTCTCGACTTACGACGGGGACCTCAGGGACCCGCTCTGGTGGCCTCAGGAAAGGCCAGTCCCCATGCGAGTTCCTCGGGGGCCTCTCGGGATTCCTCTCCCGTTGATGCCGGGGCCTAAACCTTGTGTGGAGTCGGGGCCGGAACCTGAGCATTCCTCTCCAGTGCTGACATGGATCTTGGGGTACTTCTGGAGTCTCCCCAGGGGAGTCAGTCCTCGTCTCGAATGCGGGCATGCACTTGCGCTTCCTCCAGAGCGGTAACAGCAGTGTCACGCAGTCCGCCGCGTGGATCAAAGGATCTATGGTTTTCCCTCGAGCCTTTCCCACGAGGCTTTCCCACGAGGCTTTCCCACAGGGCTGTCCCACGTGCACACGTGGTGGGAGTCGATCCTCGGCTTGAACGTCAAGGCAGTGCAGGGAAAACAGGTTCCTCTGGAATGGACTGACACATCTGGGGGACTCTTGGAATGGTGGCACGACCCTGGAGTTCCTCTCGCCTTTCCTGTGGAGAGCGCCTCCTCTTGAGATGCGACGGGAACGCCGGGAATTCTTTCCCTACGAAACAGGGAAAGGATCCCTCATCTCGAGCTAGGAGGCGGAAACGGGGCTCCCCTGGATGTGTGCGGGACCCCACGTGCTTCCTCTCGAGTGGAGACGGGTATGTCGGGGAACTTCTTGAGTTGCAGCAACGGTGTGAAGGACCCTTTGGAAGTTCCAGTGGTTAGATGTGATTGGCCTCGAGAAGCCTCAGCGGAAATGGGCCTCATCTCGCCTGGAGGGCAAAACCTCCTGGATTTTCTCGAGTTTCGGCAGGTGCTCTCGACTTACGACGGGGACCTCAGGGACCCGCTCTGGTGGCCTCAGGAAAGGCCAGTCCCCATGCGAGTTCCTCGGGGGCCTCTCGGGATTCCTCTCCCGTCGATGCCGGGGCCTAAGACCTCGTGTGGAGTCGGTGCGGGAACCTGAGGATTCCTCTCCAGTGCTGACATGGATCTTGGGGTACTTCTGGAGTCTCCCCAGGGGAGTCAGTCCTCGTCTCGAATGCGGGCATGCACTTGCGCTTTCCTCCAGAGCGGTAGCAGCAGTGTCACGCAGTCCGCCGCGTGGAACAAAGGATCTATGGTTTTCCCTCGAGTCTTTCCCACGAGGCTTTCCCACGAGGCTTTCCCACAGGGCTGTCCCACGTGCACACGTGGTGGGAGTCGATCCTCGGCTTGAACGTCAAGGCAGTGCAGGGAAAACAGGTTCCTCTGGAATGGACTGACACATCTGGGGGACACTTGGAATGGTGGCATGACCCTGGAGTTCCTCTCGCCTTTCCTGAGGAGAGCGCCTCCTCTTGAGATGCGACGGGAACGCCGGGAATTCTTTCCCTACGAAACAGGGAAAGGATCCCTCATCTCGAGCTAGGAGGCGGAAACGGGGCTTCCCTGGATGTGTGCGGGACACCACGTGCTTCCTCTCGAGTGCAGACGGGTATGTCGGGGCACTTCTTGAGTTGCAGCAATGGTGTGAAGGACCCTTTGGAAGTTCCAGTGGTTAGATGTGAATGGCCTCGAGAAGCCTCAGCGGAAATGGGCCTCATCTCGCCTGGAGGGCAAAACCTCCTGGATTTTCTCGAGTTGCGGCAGGTGCTCTCGACTTACGACGGGGACCTCAGGGACCCGCTCTGGTGGCCTCAGGAAAGGCCAGTCCCCATGCGAGTTCCTCGGGGGCCTCTCGGGATTCCTCTCCCGTCGATGCCGGGGCCTAAGACCTTGTGTGGAGTCGGGGCCGGAACCTGAGCATTCCTCTCCAGTGCTGACATGGATCTTGGGGTACTTCTGGAGTCTCCCCAGGGGAGTCAGTCCTCGTCTCGAATGCGGGCATGCACTTGCGCTTCCTCCAGAGCGGTAGCAGCAGTGTCACGCAGTCCGCCGCGTGGATCAAAGGATCTATGGTTTTCCCTCGAGCCTTTCCCACGAGGCTTTCCCACGAGGCTTTCCCACAGGGCTGTCCCACGTGCACACGTGGTGGGAGTCGATCCTCGGCTTGAACGTCAAGGCAGTGCAGGGAAAACAGGTTCCTCTGGAATGGACTGACACATCTGGGGGACTCTTGGAATGGTGGCACGACCCTGGAGTTCCTCTCGCCTTTCCTGTGGAGAGCGCCTCCTCTTGAGATGCGACAGGAACGCCGGGAATTCTTTCCATACGAAACAGGGAAAGGATCCCTCATCTCGAGCTAGGAGGCGGAAACGGGGCTCCCCTGGATGGGTGCGGGACCCACGTGCTTCCTCTCGAGTGGAGACGGGTATGTCGGGGAACTTCTTGAGTTGCAGCAAGGGTGTGAAGGACCCTTTGGAAGTTCCAGTGGTTAGACGTGATTAGCCTCGAGAAGCCTCAGCGGAAATGGGCCTCATCTCGCCTGGAGGTGAAAACCTCCTGGATTTTCTCGAGTTGCGGCAGGTGCTCTCGACTTACGACGGGGACCTCAGGGACCCGCTCTGGTGGCCTCAGGAAAGGCCAGTCCCCATGCGAGTTCCTCGGGGGCCTCTCGGGATTCCTCTCCCGTTGATGCCGGGGACTAAGACCTTGTGTGGAGTCGGGGCCGGAACCTGAGGATTCCTCTCCAGTGCTGACATGGATCTTGGGGTACTTCTGGAGTCTCCCCAGGGGAGTCAGTCCTCGTCTCGAATGCGGGCATGCACTTGCGCTTTCCTCGAGAGCGGTAGCAGCAGTGTCACGCAGTCCGCCGCGTGGATCAAAGGATGTATGGTTTTCCCTCGAGCCTTTCCCACGAGGCTTTCCCACGAGGCTTTCCCACAGGGCTGTCCCACGTGCACACGTGGTGGGAGTCGATCCTCGGCTTGAACGTCAAGGCAGTGCAGGGAAAACAGGTTCCTCTGGAATGGACTGACACATCTGGGGGACTCTTGGAATGGTGGCACGACCCTGGAGTTCCTCTCGCCTTTCCTGTGGAGAGCGCCTCCTCTTGAGATGCGACGGGAACGCCGGGAATTCTTTCCCTACGAAAGAGGGAAAGGATCCCTCATCTCGAGCTAGGAGGCGGAAACGGGGCTCCCCTGGATGTGTGCGGGACCCACGTGCTTCCTCTCGAGTGGAGACGGGTATGTCGGGGAACTTCTTGAGTTGCAGCAAGGGTGTGAAGGACCCTTTGGAAGTTCCAGTGGTTAGACTTGATTAGCCTCGAGAAGCCTCAGCGGAAATGGGCCTCATCTCGCCTGGAGGTGAAAACCTCCTGGATTTTCTCGAGTTGCGGCAGGTGCTCTCGACTTACGACGGGGACCTCAGGGACCCGCTCTGGTGGCCTCAGGAAAGGCCAGTCCCCATGCGAGTTCCTCGGGGGCCTCTCGGGATTCCTCTCCCGTTGATGCCGGGGCCTAAGACCTTGTGTGGAGTCGGGGCCGGAACCTGAGCATTCCTCTCCAGTGCTGACATGGATCTTGGGGTACTTCTGGAGTCTCCCCAGGGGAGTCAGTCCTCGTCTCGAATGCGGGCATGCACTTGCGCTTCCTCCAGAGCGGTAACAGCAGTGTCACGCAGTCCGCCGCGTGGATCAAAGGATCTAAGGTTTTCCCTCGAGCCTTTCCCACGAGGCTTTCCCACGAGGCTTTCCCACAGGGCTGTCCCACGTGCACACGTGGTGGGAGTCGATCCTCGGCTTGAACGTCAAGGCAGTGCAGGGAAAACAGGTTCCTCTGGAATGGACTGACACATCTGGGGGACTCTTGGAATGGTGGCACGACCCTGGAGTTCCTCTCGCCTTTCCTGTGGAGAGCGCCTCCTCTTGAGATGCGACGGGAACGCCGGGAATTCTTTCCCTACGAAACAGGGAAAGGATCCCTCATCTCGAGCTAGGAGGCGGAAACGGGGCTCCCCTGGATGTGTGCGGGACCCCACGTGCTTCCTCTCGAGTGGAGACGGGTATGTCGGGGAACTTCTTGAGTTGCAGCAACGGTGTGAAGGACCCTTTGGAAGTTCCAGTGGTTAGATGTGATTGGCCTCGAGAAGCCTCAGCGGAAATGGGCCTCATCTCGCCTGGAGGGCAAAACCTCCTGGATTTTCTCGAGTTTCGGCAGGTGCTCTCGACTTACGACGGGGACCTCAGGGACCCGCTCTGGTGGCCTCAGGAAAGGCCAGTCCCCATGCGAGTTCCTCGGGGGCCTCTCGGGATTCCTCTCCCGTCGATGCCGGGGCCTAAGACCTTGTGTGGAGTCGGGGCCGGAACCTGAGCATTCCTCTCCAGTGCTGACATGGATCTTGGGGTACTTCTGGAGTCTCCCCAGGGGAGTCAGTCCTCGTCTCGAATGCGGGCATGCACTTGCGCTTCCTCCAGAGCGGTAGCAGCAGTGTCACGCAGTCCGCCGCGTGGATCAAAGGATCTATGGTTTTCCCTCGAGCCTTTCCCACGAGGCTTTCCCACGAGGCTTTCCCACAGGGCTGTCCCACGTGCACACGTGGTGGGAGTCGATCCTCGGCTTGAACGTCAAGGCAGTGCAGGGAAAACAGGTTCCTCTGGAATGGACTGACACATCTGGGGGACTCTTGGAATGGTGGCATGACCCTGGAGTTCCTCTCGCCTTTCCTGTGGAGAGCGCCTCCTCTTGAGATGCGACGGGAACGCCGGGAATTCTTTCCCTACGAAACAGGGAAAGGATCCCTCACCTCGAGCTAGGGGGCGGAAACGGAGCTCCCCTGGATGTGTGTGGGACCCCACGTGCTTCCTCTCGAGTGGAGACGGGTATGTCGGGGAACTTCTTGAGTTGCAGCAATGGTGTGAAGGACCCTTTGGAAGTTCCAGAGGTTAGATGTGATTGGCCTCGAGAAGCCTCAGCGGAAATGGGCCTCCTCTCGCCTGGAGGGCAAAACCTCCTGGATTTTCTCGAGTTGCGGCAGGTGCTCTCGACTTACGACGGGGACCTCAGGGACCCGCTCTGGTGGCCTCAGGAAAGGCCAGTCCTCATGCGAGTTCCTCGGGGGCCTCTCGGGATTCCTCTCCCGTCGATGCCGGGGCCTAAGACCTTGTGTGGAGTCGGGGCCGGAACCTGAGGATTCCTCTCCAGTGCTGACATGGATCTTGGGGTACTTCTGGAGTCTCCCCAGGGGAGTCAGTCCTCGTCTCGAATGCGGGCATGCACTTGCGCTTTCCTCCAGAGCAGTAGCAGCAGTGTCACGCAGTCCGCCGCGTGGATCAAAGGATCTATGGTTTTCCCTCGAGTCTTTCCCACGAGGCTTTCCCACGAGGCTTTCCCACAGGGCTGTCCCACGTGCACACGTGGTGGGAGTCGATCCTCGGCTTGAACGTCAAGGCAGTGCAGGGAAAACAGGTTCCTCTGGAATGGACTGACACATCTGGGGGACTCTTGGAATGGTGGCACGACCCTGGAGTTCCTCTCGCCTTTCCTGTGGAGAGCGCCTCCTCTTGAGATGCGACAGGAACGCCGGGAATTCTTTCCCTACGAAACAGGGAAAGGATCCCTCATCTCGAGCTAGGAGGCGGAAACGGGGCTCCCCTGGATGTGTGCGGGACCCACGTGCTTCCTCTCGAGTGGAGACGGGTATGTCGGGGAACTTCTTGAGTTGCATCAAGGGTGTGAAGGACCCTTTGGAAGTTCCACTGGTTAGACGTGATTAGCCTCGAGAAGCCTCAGCGGAAATGGGCCTCATCTCGCCTGGAGGTGAAAACCTCCTGGATTTTCTCGAGTTGCGGCAGGTGCTCTCGACTTACGACGGGGACCTCAGGGACCCGCTCTGGTGGCCTCAGGAAAGGCCAGTCCCCATGCGAGTTCCTCGGGGGCCTCTCGGGATTCCTCTCCCGTTGATGCCGGGGACTAAGACCTTGTGTGGAGTCGGGGCCGGAACCTGAGGATTCCTCTCCAGTGCTGACATGGATCTTGGGGTACTTCTGGAGTCTCCCCAGGGGAGTCAGTCCTCGTCTCGAATGCGGGCATGCACTTGCGCTTTCCTCCAGAGCGGTAGCAGCAGTGTCACGCAGTCCGCCGCGTGGATCAAAGGATGTATGGTTTTCCCTCGAGTCTTTCCCACGAGGCTTTCCCACGAGGCTTTCCCACAGGGCTGTCCCACGTGCACACGTGGTGGGAGTCGATCCTCGGCTTGAACGTCAAGGCAGTGCAGGGAAAACAGGTTCCTCTGGAATGGACTGACACATCTGGGGGACTCTTGGAATGGTGGCATGACCCTGGAGTTCCTCTCGCCTTTCCTGTGGAGAGCGCCTCCTCTTGAGATGCGACGGGAATGCTGGGAATTCTTTCCCTACGAAACAGGGAAAGGATCCCTCACCTCGAGCTAGGGGGCAGAAACGGAGCTCCCCTGGATGTTTGTGGGACCCCACGTGCTTCCTCTCGAGTGGAGACGGGTATGTCGGGGAACTTCTTGAGTTGCAGCAATGGTGTGAAGGACCCTTTGGAAGTTCCAGTGGTTAGATGTGATTGGCCTCGAGAAGCCTCAGCGGAAATGGGCCTCCTCTCGCCTGGAGGGCAAAACCTCCTGGATTTTCTCGAGTTGCGGCAGGTGCTCTCGACTTACGACGGGGACCTCAGGGACCCGCTCTGGTGGCCTCAGGAAAGGCCAGTCCCCATGCGAGTTCCTCGGGGGCCTCTCGGGATTCCTCTCCCGTCGATGCCGGGGCCTAAGACCTTGTGTGGAGTCGGGGCCGGAACCTGAGGATTCCTCTCCAGTGCTGACATGGATCTTGGGGTACTTCTGGAGTCTCCCCAGGGGAGTCAGTCCTCGTCTCGAATGCGGGCATGCACTTGCGCTTTCCTCCAGAGCGGTAGCAGCAGTGTCACGCAGTCCGCCGCGTGGATCAAAGGATCTATGGTTTTCCCTCGAGTCTTTCCCACGAGGCTTTCCCACGAGGCTTTCCCACAGGGCTGTCCCACGTGCACACGTGGTGGGAGTCGATCCTCGGCTTGAACGTCAAGGCAGTGCAGGGAAAACAGGTTCCTCTGGAATGGACTGACACATCTGGGGGACTCTTGGAATGGTGGCAAGACCCTGGAGTTCCTCTCGCCTTTCCTGTGGAGAGCGCCTCCTCTTGAGATGCGACGGGAACGCCGGGAATTCTTTCCCTACGAAAGAGGGAAAGGATCCCTCATCTCGAGCTAGGAGGCGGAAACGGGGCTCCCCTGGATGTGTGCGGGACCCACGTGCTTCCTCTCGAGTGCAGACGGGTATGTCGGGGAACTTCTTGAGTTGCAGCAAGGGTGTGAAGGACCCTTTGGAAGTTCCAGTGGTTAGACTTGATTAGCCTCGAGAAGCCTCAGCGGAAATGGGCCTCATCTCGCCTGGAGGTGAAAACCTCCTGGATTTTCTCGAGTTGCGGCAGGTGCTCTCGACTTACGACGGGGACCTCAGGGACCCGCTCTGGTGGCCTCAGGAAAGGCCAGTCCCCATGCGAGTTCCTCGGGGGCCTCTCGGGATTCCTCTCCCGTCGATGCCGGGGCCTAAGACCTTGTGTGGAGTCGGGGCCGGAACCTGAGCATTCCTCTCCAGTGCTGACATGGATCTTGGGGTACTTCTGGAGTCTCCCCAGGGGAGTCAGTCCTCGTCTCGAATGCGGGCATGCACTTGCGCTTCCTCCAGAGCGGTAGCAGCAGTGTCACGCTGTCCGCCGCGTGGATTAAAGGATCTATGGTTTTCCCTCGAGCCTTTCCCACGAGGCTTTCCCACGAGGCTTTCCCACAGGGCTGTCCCACGTGCACACGTGGTGGGAGTCGATCCTCGGCTTGAACGTCAAGGCAGTGCAGGGAAAACAGGTTCCTCTGGAATGGACTGACACATCTGGGGGACTCTTGGAATGGTGGCACGACCCTGGAGTTCCTCTCGCCTTTCCTGTGGAGAGCGCCTCCTCTTGAGATGCGACGGGAACGCCGGGAATTCTTTCCCTACGAAACAGGGAAAGGATCCCTCATCTCGAGCTAGGAGGCGGAAACGGGGCTCCCCTGGATGTGTGCGGGACCCCACGTGCTTCCTCTCGAGTGGAGACGGGTATGTCGGGGAACTTCTTGAGTTGCAGCAACGGTGTGAAGGACCCTTTGGAAGTTCCAGTGGTTAGATGTGATTGGCCTCGAGAAGCCTCAGCGGAAATGGGCCTCATCTCGCCTGGAGGGCAAAACCTCCTGGATTTTCTCGAGTTGCGGCAGGTGCTCTCGACTTACGACGGGGACCTCAGGGACCCGCTCTGGTGGCCTCAGGAAAGGCCAGTCCCCATGCGAGTTCCTCGGGGGCCTCTCGGGATTCCTCTCCCGTCGATGCCGGGGCCTAAGACCTTGTGTGGAGTCGGTGCGGGAACCTGAGGATTCCTCTCCAGTGCTGACATGGATCTTGGGGTACTTCTGGAGTCTCCCCAGGGGAGTCAGTCCTCGTCTCGAATGCGGGCATGCACTTGCGCTTTCCTCCAGAGCGGTAGCAGCAGTGTCACGCAGTCCGCCGCGTGGATCAAAGGATCTATGGTTTTCCCTCGAGTCTTTCCCACGAGGCTTTCCCACGAGGCTTTCCCACAGGGCTGTCCCACGTGCACACGTGGTGGGAGTCGATCCTCGGCTTGAACGTCACGGCAGTGCAGGGAAAACAGGTTCCTTTGGAATGGACTGACACATCTGGGGGACTCTTGGAATGGTGTCACGACCCTGGAGTTCCTCTCGCCTTTCCTGTGGAGAGCGCCTCCTCTTGAGGTGCGACGGGAACGCCGGGAATTCTTTCCCTACGAAACAGGGAAAGGATCCCTCATCTCGAGCTAGGAGGCGGAAACGGGGCTCCCCTGGATGTGTGCGGGACCCCACGTGCTTCCTCTCGAGTTGAGACGGGTATGTCGGGGAACTTCTTGAGTTGCAGCAACGGTGTGAAGGACCCTTTGGAAGTTCCAGTGGTTAGATGTGATTGGCCTCGAGAAGCCTCAGCGGAAATGGGCCTCATCTCGCCTGGAGGGCAAAACCTCCTGGATTTTCTCGAGTTGCGGCAGGTGCTCTCGACTTACGACGGGGACCTCAGGGACCCGCTCTGGTGGCCTCAGGAAAGGCCAGTCCCCATGCGAGTTCCTCGGGGGCCTCTCGGGATTCCTCTCCCGTCGATGCCGGGGCCTAAGACCTTGTGTGGAGTCGGGGCCGGAACCTGAGGATTCCTCTCCAGTGCTGACATGGATCTTGGGGTACTTCTGGAGTCTCCCCAGGGGAGTCAGTCCTCGTCTCGAATGCGGGCATGCACTTGCGCTTCCTCCAGAGCGGTAGCAGCAGTGTCACGCATTCCGCCGCGTGTATCAAAGGATCTATGGTTTTCCCTCGAGCCTTTCCCACGAGGCTTTCCCACGAGGCTTTCCCACAGGGCTGTCCCACGTGCACACGTGGTGGGAGTCGATCCTCGGCTTGAACGTCAAGGCAGTGCAGGGAAAACAGGTTCCTCTGGAATGGACTGACACATCTGGGGGACTCTTGGAATGGTGGCACGACCCTGGAGTTCCTCTCGCCTTTCCTGTGGAGAGCGCCTCCTCTTGAGATGCGACGGGAACGCCGGGAATTCTTTCCCTACGAAACAGGGAAAGGATCCCTCATCTCGAGCTAGGAGGCGGAAACGGGGCTCCCCTGGATGTGTGCGGGACCCCACGTGCTTCCTCTCGAGTGGAGACGGGTATGTCGGGGAACTTCTTGAGTTGCAGCAACGGTGTGAAGGACCCTTTGGAATGTCCAGTGGTTAGATGTGATTGGCCTCGAGAAGCCTCAGCGGAAATGGGCCTCATGTCGCCTGGAGGGCAAAACCTCCTGGATTTTCTCGAGTTGCGGCAGGTGCTCTCGACTTACGACGGGGAACTCACGGACCCGCTCTGGTGGCCTCAGGAAAGGCCAGTCCCCAAGCGAGTTCCTCTTGGGCCTCTCGGGATTCCTCTCCCGTCGATGCCGGGGCCTAAGACCTTGTGTGGAGTCGGGGCCGGAACCTGAGCATTCCTCTCCAGTGCTGACATGGATCTTGGGGTACTTCTGGAGTCTCCCCATGGGAGTCAGTCCTCGTCTCGAATGCGGGCATGCACTTGCACTTTCCTCCAGAGCGGTAGCAGCAGTGTCACGCAGTCCGCCGCGTGGATCAAAGAATCTATGGTTTTCCCTCGAGTCTTTCCCACGAGGCTTTCCCACGAGGCTTTCCCACAGGGCTGTCCCACGTGCACACGTGGTGGGAGTCGATCCTCGGCTTGAACGTCAAGGCAGTGCAGGGAAAACAGGTTCCTCTGGAATGGACTGACACATCTGGGGGACTCTTGGAATGGTGGCACGACACTGGAGTTCCTCTCGCCTTTCCTGTGGAGAGCGCCTCCTCTTGAGATGCGACGGGAACGCCGGGAATTCTTTCCCTACGAAACAGGGAAAGGATCCCTCATCTCGAGCTAGGAGGTGGAAACAGAGCTCCCCTGGATGTGTGCGGGACCCCACGTGCTTCCTCTCGAGTGCAGACGGGTATGTCGGGGAACTTCTTGAGTTGCAGCAAGGGTGTGAAGGACCCTTTGGAAGTTCCAGTGGTTAGATGTGATTGGCCTCGAGAAGCCTCAGCGGAAATGGGCCTCATCTCGCCTGGAGGGCAAAACCTCCTGGATTTTCTCGAGTTGCGGCAGGTGCTGTCGACTTATGACGGGGACCTCAGGGAACCGCTCTGGTGGCCACAGGAAAGGCCAGTCCCCATGCGAGTTCCTCGGAGGCCTCTCGGGATTCCTCTCCCGTCGATGCCGGGGCCTAAGACCTTGTGTGGAGTCGGGGCCGGAACCTGAGGATTCCTCTCCAGTGCTGACATGGATCTTGGGGTACTTCTGGAGTCTCCCCAGGGGAGTCAGTCCTCGTCTCGAATGCGGGCATGCACTTGCGCTTCCTCCAGAGCGGTAGCAGCAGTGTCACGCAGTCCGCCGCGTGGATCAAAGGATGTATGGTTTTCCCTCGAGTCTTTCCCACGAGGCTTTCCCACGAGGCTTTCCCACAGGGCTGTCCCACGTGCACACGTGGTGGGAGTCGATCCTCGGCTTGAACGTCAAGGCAGTGCAGGGAAAACAGGTTCCTCTGGAATGGACTGACACATCTGGGGGTCTCTTGGATTGGTGGCATGACCCTGGAGTTCCTCTCGCCTTTCCTGTGGAGAGCGCCTCCTCTTGAGATGCGACGGGAACGCCGGGAATTCTTTCCCTACGAAACAGGGAAAGGATCCCTCATCTCGAGCTAGGAGGCGGAAACAGGGCTCCCCTGGATGTGTGCGGGACACCACGTGCTTCCTCTCGAGTGCAGACGGGTATGTCGGGGAACTTCTTGAGTTGCAGCAAGGGTGTGAAGGACCCTTTGGAAGTTCCAGTGGTTAGATGTGATTGGCCTCGAGAAGCCTCAGCGGAAATGGGCCTCATCTCGCCTGGAGGGCAAAACCTCCTGGATTTTCTCGAGTTGCGGCAGGTGCTCTCGACTTACGACGGGGACCTCAGGGACCCGCTCTGGTGGCCTCAGGAAAGGCCAGTCCCCATGCGAGTTCCTCGGGGGCCTCTCGGGATTCCTCTCCCGTCGATGCCGGGGCCTAAGACCTTGTGTGGAGTCGGGGCCGGAACCTGAGGATTCCTCTCCAGTGCTGACATGGATCTTGGGGTACTTCTGGAGTCTCCCCAGGGGAGTCAGTCCTCGTCTCGAATGCGGGCATGCACTTGCGCTTTCCTCCAGAGCGGTAGCAGCAGTGTCACGCAGTCCGCCGCGTGGATCAAAGGATCTATGGTTTTCCCTCGAGTCTTTCCCACGAGGCTTTCCCACGAGGCTTTCCCACAGGGCTGTCCCACGTGCACACGTGGTGGGAGTCGATCCTCGGCTTGAACGTCAAGGCAGTGCAGGGAAAACAGGTTCCTCTGGAATGGACTGACACATCTGGGGGACTCTTGGAATGGTGGCATGACCCTGGAGTTCCTCTCGCCTTTCCTGTGGAGAGCGCCTCCTCTTGAGATGCGACGGGAACGCCGGGAATTCTTTCCCTACGAAACAGGGAAAGGATCGCTCACCTCGAGCTAGGGGGCGGAAACGGAGCTCCCCTGGATGTGTGTGGGACCCCACGTGCTTCCTCTCGAGTGGAGACGGGTATGTCGGGGAACTTCTTGAGTTGCAGCAATGGTGTGAAGGACCCTTTGGAAGTTCCAGTGGTTAGATGTGATTGGCCTCGAGAAGCCTCAGCGGAAATGGGCCTCCTCTCGCCTGGAGGGCAAAACCTCCTGGATTTTCTCGAGTTGCGGCAGGTGCTCTCGACTTACGACGGGGACCTCAGGGACCCGCTCTGATGGCCTCAGGAAAGGCCAGTCCCCATGCGAGTTCCTCGGGGGCCTCTCGGGATTCCTCTCCCGTCGATGCCGGGGCCTAAGACCTTGTGTGGAGTCGGGGCCGGAACCTGAGGATTCCTCTCCAGTGCTGACATGGATCTTGGGGTACTTCTGGAGTCTCCCCAGGGGAGTCAGTCCTCGTCTCGAATGCGGGCATGCACTTGCGCTTTCCTCCAGAGCAGTAGCAGCAGTGTCACGCAGTCCGCCACGTGGATCAAAGGATCTATGGTTTTCCCTCGAGTCTTTCCCACGAGGCTTTCCCACGAGGCTTTCCCACAGGGCTGTCCCACGTGCACACGTGGTGGGAGTCGATCCTCGGCTTGAACGTCAAGGCAGTGCAGGGAAAACAGGTTCCTCTGGAATGGACTGACACATCTGGGGGACTCTTGGAATGGTGGCACGACCCTGGAGTTCCTCTCGCCTTTCCTGTGGAGAGCGCCTCCTCTTGAGATGCGACAGGAACGCCGGGAATTCTTTCCCTAAGAAACAGGGAAAGGATCCCTCATCTCGAGCTAGGAGGCCGAAACGGAGCTCCCCTGGAAGTGTGCGGGACCCACGTTCTTCCTCTCGAGTGGAGACGGGTATGTCGGGGAACTTCTTGAGTTGCAGCAAGGGTGTGAAGGACCCTTTGGAAGTTCCAGTGGTTAGACGTGATTAGCCTCGAGAAGCCTCAGCGGAAATGGGCCTCATCTCGCCTGGAGGTGAAAACCTCCTGGATTTTCTCGAGTTGCGGCAGGTGCTCTCGACTTACGACGGGGACCTCAGGGACCCGCTCTGGTGGCCTCAGGAAAGGCCAGTCCCCATGCGAGTTCCTCGGGGGCCTCTCGGGATTCCTCTCCCGTTGATGCCGGGGACTAAGACCTTGTGTGGAGTCGGGGCCGGAACCTGAGGATTCCTCTCCAGTGCTGACATGGATCTTGGGGTACTTCTGGAGTCTCCCCAGGGGAGTCAGTCCTCGTCTCGAATGCGGGCATGCACTTGCGCTTTCCTCCAGAGCGGTAGCAGCAGTGTCACGCAGTCCGCCGCGTGGATCAAAGGATGTATGGTTTTCCCTCGAGTCTTTCCCACGAGGCTTTCCCACGAGGCTTTCCCACAGGGCTGTCCCACGTGCACACGTGGTGGGAGTCGATCCTCGGCTTGAACGTCAAGGCAGTGCAGGGAAAACAGGTTCCTCTGGAATGGACTGACACATCTGGGGGACTCTTGGAATGGTGGCATGACCCTGGAGTTCCTCTCGCCTTTCCTGTGGAGAGCGCCTCCTCTTGAGTTGCGACGGGAATGCCGGGAATTCTTTCCCTACGAAACAGGGAAAGGATCCCTCACCTCGAGCTAGGGGGCAGAAACGGAGCTCCCCTGGATGTGTGTGGGACCCCACGTGCTTCCTCTCGAGTGGAGACGGGTATGTCGGGGAACTTCTTGAGTTGCAGCAATGGTGTGAAGGACCCTTTGGAAGTTCCAGTGGTTAGATGTGATTGGCCTCGAGAAGCCTCAGCGGAAATGGGCCTCCTCTCGCCTGGAGGGCAAAACCTCCTGGATTTTCTCGAGTTGCGGCAGGTGCTCTCGACTTACGACGGGGACCTCAGGGACCCGCTCTGGTGGCCTCAGGAAAGGCCAGTCCCCATGCGAGTTCCTCGGGGGCCTCTCGGGATTCCTCTCCCGTCGATGCCGGGGCCTAAGACCTTGTGTGGAGTCGGGGCCGGAACCTGAGGATTCCTCTCCAGTGCTGACATGGATCTTGGGGTACTTCTGGAGTCTCCCCAGGGGAGTCAGTCCTCGTCTCGAATGCGGGCATGCACTTGCGCTTCCTCCAGAGCGGTAGCAGCAGTGTCACGCAGTCCGCCGCGTGGATCAAAGGATCTATGGTTTTCCCTCGAGCCTTTCCCACGAGGCTTTCCCACGAGGCTTTCCCACAGGGCTGTCCCACGTGCACACGTGGTGGGAGTCGATCCTCGGCTTGAACGTCAAGGCAGTGCAGGGAAAACAGGTTCCTCTGGAATGGACTGACACATCTGGGGGACTCTTGGAATGGTGGCACGACCCTGGAGTTCCTCTCGCCTTTCCTGTGGAGAGCGCCTCCTCTTGAGATGCGACGGGAACGCCGGGAATTCTTTCCCTACGAAACAGGGAAAGGATCCCTCATCTCGAGCTAGGAGGCGGAAACGGGGCTCCCCTGGATGTGTGCGGGACCCCACGTGCTTCCTCTCGAGTGGAGACGGGTATGTCGGGGAACTTCTTGAGTTGCAGCAACGGTGTGAAGGACCCTTTGGAAGTTCCAGTGGTTAGATGTGATTGGCCTCGAGAAGCCTCAGCGGAAATGGGCCTCATCTCGCCTGGAGGGCAAAACCTCCTGGATTTTCTCGAGTTGCGGCAGGTGCTCTCGACTTACGACGGGGACCTCAGGGACCCGCTCTGGTGGCCTCAGGAAAGGCCAGTCCCCATGCGAGTTCCTCGGGGGCCTCTCGGGATTCCTCTCCCGTCGATGCCGGGGCCTAAGACCTTGTGTGGAGTCGGTGCGGGAACCTGAGGATTCCTCTCCAGTGCTGACATGGATCTTGGGGTACTTCTGGAGTTTCCCCAGGGGAGTCAGTCCTCGTCTCGAATGCGGGCATGCACTTGCCCTTTCCTCCAGAGCGGTAGCAGCAGTGTCACGCAGTCCGCCGCGTGGATCAAAGGATCTATGGTTTTCCCTCGAGTCTTTCCCACGAGGCTTTCCCACGAGGCTTTCCCACAGGGCTGTCCCACGTGCACACGTGGTGGGAGTCGATCCTCGGCTTGAACGTCACGGCAGTGCAGGGAAAACAGGTTCCTCTGGAATGGACTGACACATCTGGGGGACTCTTGGAATGGTGGCACGACCCTGGAGTTCCTCTCGCCTTTCCTGTGGAGAGCGCCTCCTCTTGAGGTGCGACGGGAACGCCGGGAATTCTTTCCCTACGAAACAGGGAAAGGATCCCTCATCTCGAGCTAGGAGGCGGAAACGGGGCTCCCCTGGATGTGTGCGGGACCCCACGTGCTTCCTCTCGAGTGCAGACGGGTATGTCGGGGAACATCTTGAGTTGCAGCAAGGGTGTGAAGGACCCTTTGGAAGTTCCAGTGGTTAGATGTGATTGGCCTCGAGAAGCCTCAGCGGAAATGGGCCTCATCTAGCCTGGAGGGCAAAACTTCCTGGATTTTCTCGAGTTGCGGCAGGTGCTCTCGACTTACGACGGGGACCTCAGAGAACCGCTCTGGTGGCCTCAGGAAAGGCCAGTCCCCATGCGACTTCCTCGGGGCCCTCTGGGGATTCCTCTCCCGTCGATACCGGGGCCTAAGACCTTGTGTGGAGTCGGGGCCGGAACCTGAGGATTCCTCTCCAGTGCTGACATGGATCTTGGGGTACTTCTGGAGTCTCCCCAGGGGAGTCAGTCCTCGTCTCGAATGCGGGCATGCACTTACGCTTTCCTCCAGAGCGGTAGCAGCAGTGTCACGCAGTCCGCCGCGTGGATCAAAGGATCTATGGTTTTCCCTCGAGTCTTTCCCACGAGGCTTTCCCACGAGGCTTTCCCACAGGGCTGTCCCACGTGCACACGTGGTGGGAGTCGATCCTCGGCTTGAACGTCAAGGCAGTGCAGGGAAAACAGGTTCCTCTGGAATGGACTGACACATCTGGGGGACTCTTGGAATGGTGACATGACCCTGGAGTTTCTCTCGCCTTTCCTGTGGAGAGCGCCTCCCCTTGAGATGCGACGGGAACGCCGGGAATTCTTTCCCTACGAAACAGGGAAAGGATCCCTCATCTCGAGCTAGGAGGCGGAAACCGGGCTCCCCTGGATGTGTATGGGACACCACGTGCTTCCTCTCGAGTGCAGACGGGTATGTCGGGGAACTTCTTGAGTTGCAGCAATGGTGTGAAGGACCCTTTGGAAGTTCCAGTGGTTAGATGTGATTGGCCTCGAGAAGCCTCAGCGGAAATGGGCCTCATCTCGCCTGGAGGTGAAAACCTCCTGGATTTACTCGAGTTGCGGCAGGTGCTCTCGACTTACGACGGGGACCTCAGGGACCCGCTCTGGTGGCCTCAGGAAAGGCCAGTCCCCATGCGAGTTCCTCGGGGGCGTCTCGGGATTCCTCTCCCGTCGATGCCGGGGCCTAAGACCTTGTGTTGAGTAGGGGCCGGAACCTGAGGATTCCTCTCCAGTGCTGACATGGATCTTGGGGTACTTCTGGAGTCTCCCCAGGGGAGTCAGTCCTCGTCTCGAATGCGGGCATGCACTTGAGCTTCCTCCAGAGCGGTAGCAGCAGTGTCACGCAGTCCGCCGCGTGGATCAAAGGATCTATGGTTTTCCCTCGAGTCTTTCCCACGAGGCTTTCCCACGAGGCTTTACCACAGGGCTGTCCCACGTGCACACGTGGTGGGAGTCGATCCTCGGCTTGAACGTCAAGGCAGTGCAGGGAAAACAGGTTCCTCTGGAATGGCCTGACACATCTGGGGGACTCTTGGAATGGTGGCATGACCCTGGAGTTCCTCTCGCCTTTCCTGTGGAGAGCGCCTCCTCTTGAGATGCGACGAGAACGCCGGGAATTCTTTCCCTACGAAACAGGGAAAGGATCCCTCATCTCGAGCTAGGAGGCAGAAACGGGGCTCCCCTGGATGTGTGCGGGACACCACGTGCTTCCTCTCGAGTGGAGACGGGTAAGTCGGGGAACTTCTTGAGTTACAGCAAGGGTGTGAAGGACCCTTTGGAAGTTCCAGTGGTTAGACGTGATTGGCCTCGAGAAGCCTCAGCGGAAATGGGCCTCATCTCGCCTGGAGGGCAAAACCTCCTGGATTTTCTCGAGTTGCGGCAGGTGCTCTAGACTTCCGACGGGGACCTCATGGACGCGCTCTGGTGGCCTCAGGAAAGGCCCGTCCCCATGCGAGTTTCTCGGGGGCCTCTCGGGATTCCTCTCCCGTCGATGCCGGGGCCTAAGACCTTGTGTGGAGTCGGGGCCGGAACCTGAGGATTCCTCTCCAGTGCTGACATGGATCTTGGGGTACTTCTGGAGTCTCCCCAGGGGAGTCAGTCGTCGTCTCGAATGCGGGCATGCACTTGCCCTTTCCTCCAGAGCGGTAGCAGCAGTGTCACGCAGTCCGCCGCGTGGATCAAAGGATCTATGGTTTTCCCTCGAGTCTTTCCCACGAGGCTTTCCCACGAGGCTTTCCCACAGGGCTGTCCCACGTGCACACGTGGTGGGAGTCGATCCTCGGCTTGAACGTCAAGGCAGTGCAGGGAAAACAGGTTCCTCTGGAACGGACTGACACATCTGGGGGACTCTTGGAATGGTGGCACGACCCTGGAGTTCCTCTCGCCTTTCCTGTGGAGAGCGCCTCCTCTTGAGATGCGACTGGAACGCCGGGAATTCTTTCCCTACGAAACAGGGAAAGGATCCCTCATCTCGAGCTAGGAGGCGGAAACGGGGCTCCCCTGGATGTGTGCGGGACACCACGTGCTTCCTTTCGAGTGCAGACGGGTATGTCGGGGAACTTCTTGAGTTGCAGCAAGGGTGTGAAGGACCCTTTGGAAGTTCCAGTGGTTAGATGTGATTGGCCTCGAGAAGCCTCAGCGGAAATGGGCCTCATCTCGCCTGGAGGGCAAAACCGCCTGGATTTTCTCGACTTGCGGCAGGTGCTCTCGACTTACGACGGGGACCTCAGGGACCCGCTCTGGTGGCCTCAGGAAAGGCCAGTCCCCATGCGAGTTCCTCGGGGCCCTCTCGTGATTCCTCTCCCGTCGATGCCGGGGCCTAAGACCTTGTGTGGAGTCGGGGCCGGAACCTGAGGATTCCTCTCCAGTGCTGACATGGATCTTGGGGTACTTCTCGAGTCTCCTCAGGGGAGTCAGTCCTCGTCTCGAATGCGGGCATGCACTTGCGCTTTCCTCCAGAGCGGTAGCAGCAGTGTCACGCAGTCCGCCGCGTGGATCAAAGGATCTATGGTTTTCCCTCGAGTCTTTCCCACGAGGCTTTCCCACGAGGCTTTCCCACAGGGCTGTCCCATGTGCACACGTGGTGGGAGTCGATCCTCGGCTTGAACGTCAAGGCAGTGCAGGGAAAACAGGTTCCTCTGGAATGGACTGACACATCTGGGGGACTCTTGGAATGGTGTCACGACCCTGGAGTTCCTCTCGCCTTTCCTGTGGAGAGCGCCTCCTCTTGAGATGCGACGGGAACGCCGGGAATTCTTTCCCTACGAAACAGGGAAAGATCCCTCATCTCGAGCTAAGAGGCGGAAACGGCGCTCCCCTGGATGTGTGCGGGACACCACGTGCTTCCTCTCGAGTGAAGACGGGTAGGTCGGAGAACTTCTTGAGTTGCAGCAAGGGTGTGAAGGACCCTTTGTAAGTTCCAGTGGTTAGACGTGATTTGCCTCGAGAAGCCTCAGCGGAAATGGGCCTCATCTCGCCTGGAGGGCAAAACCTCCTGGATTTTCTCGAGTTGCGGCAGGTGCTCTCGACTTACGACGGGGACCTCAGGGACCCGCTCTGGTGGCCTCAGGAAAGGCCAGTCCCCATGCGAGTTCCTCGGGGGCGTCTCGGGATTCCTCTCCCGTCGATGCCGGGGCCTAAGACCTTGTGTGGAGTCGGGGCCGGAACCTGAGGATTCCTCTCCAGTGCTGACATGGATCTTGGGGTACTTCTGGAGTCTCCCCAGGGGAGTCAGTCCTCGTCTCGAATGCGGGCATGCACTTGTGCTTTCCTCCAGAGCGGTAGCAGCAGTGTCACGCAGTCCGCCGCGTGGATCAAAGGATCTATGGTTTTCCCTCGAGTCTTTCCCACGAGGCTTTCCCACGAGGCTTTCCCACAGGGCTGTCCCACGTGCACACGTGGTGGGAGTCGATCCTCTGCTTGAACGTCAAGGCAGTGCAGGGAAAACAGGTTCCTCTGGAATGGACTGACACATCTGGGGGACTCTTGGAATGGTGGCATGACCCTGGAGTTCCTCTCGCCTTTCCTGTGGAGAGCGCCTCCTCTTGAGATGCGACGGGAACGCCGGGAATTCTTTCCCTACGAAACAGGTAAAGGATCCCTCATCTCGAGCTAGGAGGCGGAAACGGGGCTCCCCTGGATGTGTGCGGGACACCACGTGCTTCCTCTCGAGTGCAGACGGGTATGTCGGGGAACTTCTTGAGTTGCAGCAAGGGTGTGAAGGACCCTTTGGAAGTTCCAGTGGTTAGATGTGATTGGCCTCGAGAAGCCTCAGCGGAAATGGGCCTCATCTCGCCTGGAGGGCAAAACCTCCTGGATTTTCTCGAGTTGCGGCAGGTGCTCTCGACTTACGACGGGGACCTCAGGGACCCGCTCTGGTGGCCTCAGGACAGGCCAGTCCCCATGCGAGTTCCTCGGGGGCCTCTCGGGATTCCTCTCCCGTCGATGCCGGGGCCTAAGACCTTGTGCGGAGTCGGGGCCGGAACCTGAGGATTCCTCTCCAGTGTTGACATGGATCTTGGGGTACTTCTGGAGTCTCCCCAGGGGAGTCAGTCGTCGTCTCGAATGCGGGCATGCACTTGCGCTTTCCTCCAGAGCGGTAGCAGCAGTGTCACGCAGTCCGCCGCGTGGATCAAAGGATCTATGGTTTTCCCTCGAGTCCTTCCCACGAGGCTTTCCCAGGAGGCTTTCCCACAGGGCTATCCCACGTGCACACGTGGTGGGACTCGATCATCGGCTTGAACGTCAAGGCAGTGCAGGGAAAACAGGTTCCTCTGGAATGGACTGACACATCTGGGGGACTCTTGGAATGGTGGCACGACCCTGGAGTTCCTCTTGCCTTTCCTGTGGAGAGTGCCTCCTCTTGAGATGCGACGGGAACGCCGGGAATTCTTTCCCTACGAAACAGGGAAAGGATCCCTCATCTCGAGCTACGAGGCGGAAACGGGGCTCCCCTGGATGTGTGCGGGACCCCACGTGCTTCCTCTCGAGTGGAGACGGGTATGTCGGGGAACTTCTTGAGTTGCAGCAATGGTGTGAAGGACCCTTTGGAAGTTCCAGTGGTTAGATGTGATTGGCCTCGAGAAGCCTCAGCGGAAAAGGGCCTCATCTCGCCTGGAGGGCAAAACCTCCTGGATTTTCTCGAGTTGCAGCAGGTGCTCTCGACTTACGACGGGGACCTCAGGGACCCGCTCTGGTGACCTCAGGAAAGGCCCGTCCCCATGCGAGTTCCTCGGGGGCCTCTCGGGATTCCTCTCCCGTCGATGCCGGGGCCTAAGACCTTGTGTGGAGTCGGGGCCGGAACCTGAGGATTCCTCTCCAGTGCTGACATGGATCTTGGGGTACTTCTGGAGTCTCCCCAGGGGAGTCAGTCCTCGTCTCGAATGCGGGCATGCACTTGCGCTTTCCTCCAGAGCGGTAGCAGCAGTGTCACGCAGTCCGCCGCGTGGATCAAAGGATCTATGGTTTTCCCTCGAGTCTTTCCCACGAGGCTTTCCCACGAGGCTTTCCCACAGGGCTGTCCCACGTGCACACGTGGTGGGAGTCGATCCTCGGCTTGAACGTCAAGGCAGTGCAGGGAAAACAGGTTCCTCTGGAATGGACTGACACATCTGGGGGACTCTTGGAATGGTGTCACGACCCTGGAGTTCCTCTCGCCTTTCCTGTGGAGAGCGCCTCCTCTTGAGATGCGACGGGAACGCCGGGAGTTCTTTCCCTACGAAACAGGGAAAGGATCCCTCATCTCGAGCTAGGAGGCGGAAACGGGGCTCCCCTGGATGTGTGCGGGACACCACGTGCTTCCTCTCGAGTGGAGACGGGTATGTCGGGGAACTTCTTGAGTTGCAGCAAGGGTGTGAAGGACCCTTTGGAAGTTCCAGTGGTTAGACGTGATTGGCCTCGAGAAGCCTCAGCGGAAATGGGCCTCATCTCGCCTGTAGGGCAAAACCTCCAGGATTTTCTCGAGTAGCGGCAGGTGCTCTCGACTTACGAGAGGGACCTCAGGGACCCGCTCTGGTGGCCTCAGGAAAGGCCAGTCCCCATGCGAGTTCCTCGGGGGCCTCTCGGGATTCCTCTCCCGTCGATTCCGGGGCCTAAGACCTTGTGTGGAGTCGGGGCCGGAACCTGAGGATTCCGCTCCAGTGCTGACATGGATCTTGGGGTACTTCTGGAGTCTCCCCAGGGGAATAAGTCCTCGTCTCGAATGCGGGCATGCACTTGCGCTTTCCTCCAGAGCGGTAGCAGCAGTGTCACGCAGTCCGCCTCGTGGATCAAAGGATCTATGGTTTTCCCTCGAGTCTTTCCCACGAGGCTTTCCCACGAGGCTTTCCCACAGGGCTGTCCCACGTGCACACGTGGTGGGAGTCGATCCTCGGCTTGAACGTCAAGGCAGTGCAGGGAAAACAGGTTCCTCTGGAACGGACTGACACATCTGGGGGACTCTTGGAATGGTGGCACGACCCTGGAGTTCCTCTCGCCTTTCCTGTGGAGAGCGCCTCCTCTTGAGATGCGACAGGAACGCCGGGAATTCTTTCCCTACGAAACAGGGAAAGATCCCTCATCTCGAGCTAAGAGGCGGAAACGGGGCTCCCCTGGATGTGTGCGGGACATCACGTGCTTCCTCTCGAGTGCAGACGGGTATGTCGGGGAACTTCTTGAGTTGCAGCAAGGGTGTGAAGGACCCTTTGGAAGTTCCAGTGGTTAGATGTGATTGGCCTCGAGAAGCCTCAGCGGAAATGGGCCTCATCTCGCCTGGAGGGCAAAACCTCCTGGATTTTCTCGAGTTGCGGCAGGTGCTCTCGACTTACGACGGGGACCTCAGGGACCCGCACTGGTGGCCTCAGGAAAGGCCAGTCCCCATGCGAGTTCCTCGGGGGCCTCTCGGGATCACTCTCCCGTCGATGCCGGGGCCTAAGACCTTGTGTGGAGTCGGGGCCGGAACCTGAGGATTCCTCTCCAGTGCTGACATGGATCTTGGGGTACTTCTGGAGTCTCCCCAGGGGAGTCAGTCCTCGTCTCGAATGCGGGCATGCACTTGCGCTTTCCTCCAGAGCGGTAGCAGCAGTGTCACGCAGTCCGCCGCGTGGATCAAAGGATCTATGGTTTTCCCTCGAGTCTTTCCCACGAGGCTTTCCCACGAGGCTTTCCCACAGGGCTGTCCCACGTGCACACGTGGTGGTAGTCGATCCTCGTCTTGAACGTCAAGGCAGTGCAGGGAAAACAGGTTCCTCTGGAATGGACTGACACATCTGGTGGACTCTTGGAATGGTGGCACGACCCTGGAGTTCCTCTCGCCTTTCCTGTGGAGAGCGCCTCCTCTTGAGATGCGACGAGAACGCCGGGAGTTCTTTCCCTACGAAACAGGGAAAGGATCCCTCATCTCGAGCTAGGAGGCGGAAACGGGGCTCCCCTGGATGTGTGCGGGACACCACGTGCTTCCTCTCGAGTGGAGACGGGTATGTCGGGGAACTTCTTGAGTTGTAGCAAGGGTGTGAAGGACCCTTTGGAAGTTCAAGTGGTTAGACGTGATTGGCCTCGAGAAGCCTCAGCGGAAATGGGCCTCATCTCGCCTGGAGGTGAAAACCTCCTGGATTTTCTCGAGTTGCGGCAGGTGCTCTCGACTTACGACGGGGACCTTAGGGACCCGCTCTGGTGGCCTCAGGAAAGGCCAGTCCCCATGCGAGTTCCTCGGGGGCCTCTCGGGATTCCTCTCCCGTCGATGCCGGGGCCTAAGACCTTGTGTGGAGTCGGGGCCGGAACCTGAGGATTCCTCTCCAGTGCTGACATGGATCTTGGTGTACTTCTGGAGTCTCCCCAGGGGAGTCAGTCCTCGTCTCGAATGCGGGCATGCACTTCCGCTTTCCTCCAGAGCGGTAGCAGCAGTGTCACGCAGTCCGCCGCGTGGATCAAAGGATCTATGGTTTTCCCTCGAGTCTTTCCCATGAGGCTTTCCCACGAGGCTTTCCCACAGGGCTGTCCCACGTGCACACGTGGTGGGAGTCGATCCTCGGCTTGAACGTCAAGGCAGTGCAGGGAAAACAGTTTCCTCTGGAATGGACTGACACATCTGGGGGACTCTTGGAATGGTGGCACGACCCTGGAGTTCCTCTCGCCTTTCCTGTGGAGAGGGCCTCCTCTTGAGATGCGACGGGAACGCCGGGAATTCTTTCCCTACGAAACAGGGAAAGGATCCCTCATCTCGAGCTAGGAGGCGGAAACGGGGCTCCCCTGGTGTGTGCGGGACCCCACGTGCTTCCTCTCGAGTGGAGACGGGTATGTCGGGGAACTTCTTGAGTTGCAGCAAGGGTGTGAAGGACCCTTTGGAAGTTCCAGTGGTTAGATGTGATTGGCCTCGAGAAGCCTCAGCGGAAATGGGCCTCATCTCGCCTGGAGGGCAAAACCTCCTGGATTTTCTCGAGTTGCAGCAGGTGCTCTCGACTTACGACGGGGACCTCAGGGACCCGCTCTGGTGGCCTCAGGAAAGGCCAGTCCCCATGCGAGTTCCTCGGGGGCCTCTCGGGATTCCTCTCCCGTCGATGCCGGGGCCTAAGACCTTGTGTGGAGTCGGGGTCGGAACCTGAGGATTCCTCTCCAGTGCTGACATGGATCTTGGGGTAATTCTGGAGTCTCCCCAGGGGAGTCAGTCCTCGTCTCGAATGCGGGCATGCACTTGCGCTTTCCTCCAGAGCGGTAGCAGCAGTGTCACGCAGTCCGCCGCGTGGATCAAAGGATCTATGGTTTTCCCTCGAGTCTTTCCCACGAGGCTTTCCCACGAGGCTTTCCCACAGGGCTGTCCCAAGTGCACACGTGGTGGGAGTCGATCCTCGGCTTGAACGTCAAGGCAGTGCAGGGAAAACAGGTTCCTCTGGAATGGACTGACACATCTGGGGGACTCTTGGAATGGTGTCACGACCCTGGAGTTCCTCTCGCCTTTCCTGTGGAGCGCGCCACCTCTTGAGATGCGACGGGAACGCCGGGAATTCTTTCCCTACGAAACAGGGAAAGGATCCCTCATCTCGAGCTAGGAGGCGGAAACGGGGCTCCCCTGGATGTGTGCGGGACCCCACGTGCTTCCTCTCGAGTGGAGACGGGTATGTCGGGGAACTTCTTGAGTTGCAGCAAGGGTGTGAAGGACCCTTTGGAAGTTCCAGTGGTTAGATGTGATTGGCCTCGAGAAGCCTCAGCGGAAATGGGCCTCATCTCGCCTGGAGGGCAAAACCTCCTGGATTTTCTCGAGTTGCGGCAGGTGCTCTCGACTTACGACGGGGACCTCAGGGACCCGCTCTGGTGGCCTCATGAAAGGCCAGTCCCCATGCGAGTTCCTCGGGGGCCTCTCGGGATTCCTCTCCCGACGATGCCGGGGCCTAAGACCTTGTGTGGAGTCGGGGCCGGAACCTGAGGATTCCTCTCCAGTGCTGACATGGATCTTGGGGTACTTCTGGAGTCTCCCCAGGGGAGTCAGTCCTCGTCTCGAATGCGGGCATGCACTTGCGCTTTCCTCCAGAGCGGTAGCAGCAGTGTCACGCAATCCGCCGCGTGGATCAAAGGATCTATGGTTTTCCCTCGAGTCTTTCCCACGAGGCTTTCCCACGAGGCTTTCCCACAGGGCTGTCCCACGTGCACACGTGGTGGGAGTCGATCCTCGGCTTGAACGTCAAGGCAGTGCAGGGAAAACAGGTTCCTCTGGAATGGACTGACACATCTGGGGGACTCTTGGAATGGTGGCATGACCCTGGAGTTCCTCTCGCCTTTCCTGTGGAGAGCGCCACCTCTTGAGATGGGATGGGAACGCCGGAAATTCTTTCCCTACGAAACAGGGAAAGGATCCCTCATCTTGAACTAGGAGGCGGAAACGGGGCTCCCCTGGATGTGTGCGGGACACCACGTGCTTCCTCTCGAGTGCAGACGGTTATGTCGGGGAACTTCTGGACTTGCAGCAAGGGTGTGAAGGACCCTTTGGAAGTTCCAGTGGTTAGATGTGATTGGCCTCGAGAAGCCTCAGCGGAAATGGGCCTCATCTCGCCTGGAGGGCAAAACCTCCTGGATTTTCTCGAGTTGCGGCAGGTGCTCTCGACTTACGACGGGGACCTCAGGGACCCGCTCTGGTGGCTTCAGGAAAGGCCAGTCCCCATGCGAGTTCCTCGGGGGCGTCTCGGGATTCCTCTCCCGTCGATGCCGGGTCCTAAGACCTTGTGTGGAGTCGGGGCCGGAACCTGAGGATTCCTCTCCAGTGCTGACATGGATCTTGGGGTACTTCTGGAGTCTCCCCAGGGGAGTCAGTCCTCATCTCGAATGCGGGCATGCACTTGCGCTTTCCTCCAGAGCGGTAGCAGCAGTGTCACGCAGTCCACCGCGTGGATCAAAGGATCTATGGTTTTCCCTCGAGTCTTTCCCACGAGGCTTTCCCACGAGGCTTTCCCACAGGGCTGTCCCACGTGCACACGTGGTGGGAGTCGATCCTCGGCTTGAACGTCAAGGCAGTGCAGGGAAAACAGGTTCCTCTGGAATGGACTGACACATCTGGGGGACTCTTGGAATGGTGGCACGACCCTGGAGTTCCTCTCGCCTTTCCTGTGGAGAGCGCCTCCTCTTGAGATGCGACGGGAACGCCGGGAATTCTTTCCCTACGAAACAGGGAAAGGATCCCTCATCTCGAGCTAGGAGGCGGAATCGGGGCTCCCCTGGATGTGTGCGGGACACCACGTGCTTCCTCTCGAGTGGAGACGGGTATGTCGGGGAACTTCTTGAGTTGCAGCAAGGGTGTGAAGGACCCTTTGGAAGTTCCAGTGTTTAGACGTGATTAGCCTCGAGAAGCATCAGTGGAAATGAGCCTCATCTCGCCTGGAGGGCAAAACCTCCTGGATTTTCTCGAGTTGCGGCAGGTGATCTCGACTTACGACGGGGACCTCAGGGACCCGCTCTGGTGGCCTCAGGAAAAGCCAGTCCCCATGCGAGTTCCTCGGGGGCCTCTCGGATTCCCTCTCCCTTCGATGCCGGGGCCTAAGACCTTGTGTGGAGTCGCGGCCGGAACCTGAGGATTCCTCTCCAGTGCTGACATGGATCTTGGTGTACTTCTGGAGTCTCCCCAGGGGAGTCAGTCCTCGTCTCGAATGCGGGCATGCACTTGCGCTTTCCTCCAGAGCAGTAGCAGCAGTGTCACGCAGTCCGCCGCGTGGATCAAAGGATCTATGATTTTCCCTCGAGTCTTTCCCACGAGGCTTTCCCACGAGGCTTTCCCACAGGGCTGTCCCACGTGCACACGTGGTGGGACTCGATCCTCGGCTTGAACGTCAAGGCAGTGCAGGGAAAACAGGTTCCTCTGGAATGGACTGACACATCTGGGGGACTCTTGGAATGGTGGCACGACCCTGGAGTTCCTCTCGCCTTTCCTGTGGAGAGCGCCTCCTCTTGAGATGCGACGGGAACGCCGGGAATTCTTCCCCTACGAAACAGGGAAAGATCCCTCATCTCGAGCTAGGAGGCGGAAACGGGGCTCCCCTGGATGTGTGCGGGACCCCACGTGCTTCCTCTCGAGTGGAGACGGGTATGTCGGGGAACTTCTTGAGTTGCAGCAAGGGTGTGAAGGACCCTTTGGAAGTTCCAGTGGTTAGATGTGATTGGCCTCGAGAAGCCTCAGCGGAAATGGGCCTCATCTCGCCTGGAGGGCAAAACCTCCTGGATTTTCTCGAGTTGCGGCAGGTGCTCTCGACTTACGACGGGGACCTCAGGGACCCGCTCTGGTGGCCTCAGTAAAGGCCAGTCCCCATGCGAGTTCCTCGGGGGCCTCTCGGGATTCCTCTCCCGTCGATGCCGGGGCCTAAGACCTTGTGTGGAGTCGGGGCCGGAACCTGAGGATTCCTCTCCAGTGCTGACATGGATCTTGGGGTACTTCTGGAGTCTCCCCAGGGGAGTCAGTCCTCGTCTCGAATGCGGGCATGCACTTGCGCTTTCCTCCAGAGCGGTAGCAGCAGTGTCACGCAGTCCGCCGCGTGGATCAAAGGATCTGTGGTTTTCCCTCGAGTCTTTCCCACGAGGCTTTCCCACGAGGCTTTCCCACAGGGCTGTTCCACGTGCACACGTGGTGGGAGTCGATCCTCGGCCTGAACGTCAAGGCAGTGCAGGGAAAACAGGTTCCTCTGGAATGGACTGACACATCTGGGGGACTCTTGGAATGGTGGCATGACCCTGGAGTTCCTCTCGCCTTTCCTGTGGAGAGCGCCTCCTCTTGAGATGCGACGGGAACGCCGGGAATTCTTTCCCTACGAAACAGGGAAAGGATCCCTCATCTCGAGCTAGGAGGCGGAAACGGGGCTCCCCAGGATGTGTGCGGGACCCCACGTGCTTCCTCTCGAGTGGAGACGGGTATGTCGGGGACCTTCTTGAGTTGCAGCAAGGGTGTGAAGGACCCTTTGGAAGTTTCAGTGGTTAGACGTGATTGGCCTCGAGAAGCCTCAGCGGACATGGGCCTCATCTCGCCTGGAGGGCAAAACCTCCTGGATTTTCTCGAGTTGCGGCAGGTGCTCTCGACTTACGACGGGGACCTCAGGGACCCGCTCTGGTGGCCTCAGGAAAGGCCAGTCCCCATGCGAGTTCCTCGGGGGCCTCTCGGGATTCCTCTCCCGTCGATGCCGGGGCCTAAGACCTTGTGTGGAGTCGGGGCCGGAACCTGAGGATTCCTCTCCAGTGCTGACATGGATCTTGGGGTTCTTCTGGAGTCTCCCCAGGGGAGTCAGTCCTCGTCTCGAATGCGGGCATGCACTTGCGCTTTCCTCCAGAGCGGTAGCAGCAGTGTCTCGCAGTCCGCCGCGTGGATCAAAGGATCTATGGTTTTCCCTCGAGTCTTTCCCACGAGGCTTTCCCACGAGGCTTTCCCACAGGGCTGTCCCACGTGCACACGTGGTGGGAGTCGATCCTCGGCTTGAACGTCAAGGCAGTGCAGGGAAAACAGGTTCCTCTGGAATGGACTGACACATCTGGGGGACTCTTGGAATGGTGGCACGACCCTGGAGTTCCTCTCGCCTTTCCTGTGGAGAGCGCCTCCTCTTGAGATGCGACGGGAACGCCCGGAATTCTTTCCCTACGAAACAGGGAAAGGATCCCTCATCTCGAGCTAGGAGGCGGAAACGGGGCTCCCCTGGATGTGTGCGGGACCCCACGTGCTTCCTCTCGAGTGGAGACGGGTATGTCGGGGAACTTCTTGAGTTGCAGCAAGGGTGTGAAGGACCCTTTGGAAGTTCCAGTGGTTAGATGTGATTGGCCTCGAGAAGCCTCAGCGGAAATGGGCCTCATCTCGCCTGGAGGGCAAAACCTCCTGGATTTTCTCGAGTTGCGGCAGGTGCTCTCGACTTACGACGGGGACCTCAGGGACCCGCTCTGGTGGCCTCAGGAAAGGCCAGTCCCCATGCGAGTTCCTCGGGGGCCTCTCGGGATTCCTCTCCCGTCGATGCCGGGGCCTAAGACCTTGTGTGGAGTCGGGGCCGGAACCTGAGGATTCCTCTCCAGTGCTGACATGGATCTTGGGGTACTTCTGGAGTCTCCCCAGGGGAGTCAGTCCTCGTCCCGAATGCGGGCATGCACTTGCACTTTCCTCCAGAGCGGTAGCAGCAGTGTCACGCAGTCCGCCGCGTGGATCAAAGGATCTATGGTTTTCCCTCGAGTCTTTCCCACGAGGCTTTCCCACGAGGCTTTCCCACAGGGCTGTCCCACGTGCACACGTGGTGGGAGTCGATCCTCGGCTTGAACGTCAAGGCAGTGCAGGGAAAACAGGTTCCTCTGGAATGGACTGACTCATCTGGGGGACTCTTGGAATGGTGTCTCGACCCTGGAGTTCCTCTCGCCTTTCCTGTGGAGAGCGCCTCCTCTTGAAATGCGACGGGAACGCCGGGAATTCTTTCCCTACGAAACAGGGAAAGTATCCCTCATTTCGAACTAGGAGGCGGAAACAGGGCTCCCCTGGATGTGTGCGGGACCCACGTGCTTCCTCTCGAGTGGAGACGGGTATGTCGGGGAACTTCTTGAGTTGCAGCAAGGGTGTGAAGGACCCTTTGGAAGTTCCACTGGTTAGACGTGATTAGCCTCGAGAAGCCTCAGCGGAAATGGGCCTCATCTCGCCTGGAGGGCAAAACCTCCTGGATTTTCTCGAGTTGCGGCAGGTGCTCTCGACTTACGACGGGGACCTCAGGGACCCGCTCTGGTGGCCTCAGGAAAGGCCAGTCCCCATGCCAGTTCCTCGGGGGCCTCTCGGGATTCCTCTCCCGTCGATGCCGGGGCCTTAGACCTTGTGTGGAGTCGGGGCCGGAACCTGAGGATTCCTCTCCAGTGCTGACATGGATCTTGGGGTACTTCTGGAGTCTCCCCAGGGGAGTCAGTCCTCGTCTCGAATGCGGGCATGCACTTGCGCTTTCCTCCAGAGCGGTAGCAGCAGTGTCACGCAGTCCGCCGCGTGGATCAAAGGATCTATGGTTTTCCCTCGAGTCTTTCCCACGAGGCTTTCTCACGAGGCTTTCCCACAGGGCTGTCCCACGTGCACACGTGGTGGGAGTCGATCCTCGGCCTGAACGTCAAGGCAGTGCAGGGAAAACAGGTTCCTCTGGAATGGACTGACACATCTGGGGGACTCTTGGAATGGTGGCATGACCCTGGAGTTCCTCTCGCCTTTCCTGTGGAGAGCGCCTCCTCTTGAGATGCGACGGGAACGCCGGGAATTCTTTCCCTACGAAACAGGGAAAGGATCCCTCATCTCGAGCTAGGAGGCGGAAACGGGGCTCCCCTGGATGTGTGCGGGACACCACGTGCTTCCTCTCGAGTGGAGACGGGTATGTTGGGGAACTTATTGAGTTGCAGCAAGGGTGTGAAGGAACCTTTGGAAGTTCCAGTGGTTAGATGTGATTGGCCTCGAGAAGCCTCAGCGGAAATGGGCCTCATCTCGCCTGGAGGGCAAAACCTCCTGGATTTTCTCGAGTTGCGGCAGGTGCTCTCGACTTACGACGGGGACCTCAGGGACCCGCTCTGGTGGCCTCAGGAAAGGCCAGTCCCCAAGCGAGTTCCTCGGGGGCCTCTCGGGATTCCTCTCCCGTCGATGCCGGGGCCTAAGACCTTGTGTGGAGTCGGGGCCGGAACCTGAGGATTCCTCTCCAGTGCTGACATGGATCTTGGGGTACTTCTGGAGTCTCCCCAGGGGAGTCAGTCCTCGTCTCGAATGCGGGCATGCACTTGCGCTTTCCTCCAGAGCGGTAGCAGCAGTGTCACGCATTCCCCGCGTGGATCAAAGGATCTATGGTTTTCCCTCGAGTCTTTCCCACGAGGCTTTCCCACGAGGCTTTCCCATTGGGCTGTCCCACGTGCACACGTGGTGGGAGTCGATCCTCGGCTTGAACGTCAAGGCAGTGCAGGAAAAACAGGTTCCTATGGAATGGACTGACACATCTGGGGGACTCTTGGAATGGTGGCACGACCCTGGAGTTCCTCTCGCCTTTCCTGTGGAGAGCGCCTCCTCTTGAGATGCGACGGGAACGCTGGAAATTCTTTCCCTACGAAACAGGGAAAGGATCCCTCATCTCGAGCTAGGAGGCGTAAACGGAGCTCCCCTGGATGTGTGCGGGACCCCACGTGCTGCCTCTCGAGTGGAGACGGGTATGTCGGGGAACTTCTTGAGTTGCAGCAAGGGTGTGAAGGACCCTTTGGAAGTTCCAGTGGTTAGACGTGATTAGCCTCGAGAAGCCTCAGCGGAAATGGGCCTCATCTCGCCTGGAGGGCAAAACGTCCAGGATTTTCTCGAGTTGCGGCAGGTGCTCTCGACTTACGACGGGGACCTCAGGGACCCGCTCTGGTGGCCTCAGGAAAGGCCAGTCCCCATGCGAGTTCCTCGGGGGCCTCTCGGGATTCCTCCCCCGTCGATGCCGGGGCCTAAGACCTTGTGTGGAGTCGGGGCCGGAACCTGAGGATTCCTCTCCAGTGCTGACATGGATCTTGGGGTACTTCTGGAGTCTCCCCAGGGGAGTCAGTCCTCGTCTCGAATGCGGGCATGCACTTGCGCTTTCCTCCAGAGCGGTAGCAGCAGTGTCACGCGGTCCGCCGCGTGGATCAAAGGATCTATGCTTTTCCCTCGAGTCTTTCCCACGAGGCTTTCCCACGAGGCTTTCCCACAGGGCTATCCCACGTGCTCACGTGGTGGGAGTCGATCCTCGGCTTGAACGTCAAGGCAGTGCAGGGAAAGCAGGTTCCTCTGGAATGGTTTGACACATCTGGGGGACTCTTGGAATGGTGTCACGACCCTGGAGTTCCTCTCGCCTTTCCTGTGGAGAGCGCATCCTCTTGAGATGCGACGGGAACGCCCGGAATTCTTTCCCTACGAAACAGGGAAAGGATCCCTCATCTCGAGCTAGGAGGCGGAAACGGGGCTTCCCTGGATGGGTGCGGGACCCCACGTGCTTCCTCTCGAGTGGAGACGGGTATGTCGGGGAACTTCTTGAGTTGCAGCAATGGTGTGAAGGACCCTTTGGAAGTTCCAGTGGTTAGATGTGATTGGCCTCGAGAAGCCTCAGCGGAAATGGGCCTCATCTCGCCTTGAGGGCAAAACCTCCTGGAATTTCTCGAGTTGCGGCAGGTGCTCTCGACTTACGACGGGGACCTCAGGGAACCTCTCTGGTGGCCTCAGGAAAGGCCAGTCCCCATGCGAGTTCCTCGGGGGCCTCTCGGGATTCCTCTCCCGTCGATGCCGGGGCCTAAGACATTGTGTGGAGTCGGGGCCGGAACCTGAGGATTCCTCTCCAGTGCTGACATGGATCTTGGGGTACTTCTGGAGTCTCCCCAGGGGAGTCAGTCCTCGTCTCGAATGCGGGCATGCATTGCGCTTTCCTCCAGAGCGGTAGCAGCAGTGTCACGCAGTCCGCCGAGTGGATTAAAGGATCTATGGTTTTCCCTCGAGTCTTTCCCACGAGGCTTTCCCACGAGGCTTTCCCACAGGGATGTCCCACGTGCACACGTGGTGGGACTCGATCCTCGGCTTGAACGTCAAGGCAGTGCAGGGAAAACAGGTTCCTCTGGAATGGACTGACTCATCTGGGGGACTCTTGGAATGGTGGCACGAACCTGGAGTTCCTCTCGCCTTTCCTGTGGAGAGCGCCTCCTCTTGAGATGCGACGGGAACGCCGGGAATTCTTTCCCTACGAAAGAGGGAAAGGATCACTCATCTCGAGCTAGGAGGCGGAAACGGGGCTCCCCTGGATGTGTGCGGGACACCACGTGCTTCCTCTCGAGTGGAGACGGGTATGTCGGGGAACTGCTTGAGTTGCAGCAAGGGTGTGAAGGACCCTTTGGAAGTTCCAGTGGTTAGACGTGATTAGCCTCGAGAAGCCTCAGCGGAAATGGGCCTCATCTCGCCTGGAGGGCAAAACCTCCTGGATTTTCTCGAGTTGCGGCAGGTGCTCTCGACTTACGACGGGGACCTCAGGGACCCGCTCTGGTGGCCTCAGGAAATGCCAGTCCCCATGCGAGTTCCTCGGGGGCCTCTCGGGATTCCTCTCCCGTCGATGCCGGGGCCTAAGACCTTGTGTGGAGTCGGGGCCGGAACCTGAGGATTCCTCTCCAGTGCTGACATGGATCTTGGGGTACTTCTGGAGTCTCCCCAGGGGAGTCAGTCCTCGTATCGAATGCGGGCATGCACTTGCGCTTTCCTCCAGAGCGGTAGCAGCAGTGTCACGCATTCCGCCGCGTGTATCAAAGGATCTATGGTTTTCCCTCGAGTCTTTCCCACGAGGCTTTCCCACGAGGCTTTCCCACAGGGCTGTCCCACGTGCACACGTGGTGGGAGTCGATCCTCGGCTTGAACGTCAAGGCAGTGCAGGGAAAACAGGTTCCTCTGGAATGGACTGACACATCTGGGGGACTCTTGGAATGGTGGCATGACCCTGGAGTTCCTCTCGCCTTTCCTGTGGAGAGCGCCTCCTCTTGAGATGCGACGGGAACGCCCGGAATTCTTTCCCTACGAAACAGGGAAAGGATCCCTCATCTCGAGCTAGGAGGCCGAAACGGGGCTCCCCTGGATGTGTGCGGGACACCACGTGCTTCCTCTCGAGTGGAGACGGGTATGTTGGGGAACTTATTGAGTTGCAGCAAGGGTGTGAAGGAACCTTTGGAAGTTCCAGTGGTTAGATGTGATTGGCCTCGAGAAGCCTCAGAGGAAATGGGCCTCATCTCGCCTGGAGGGCAAAACCTCCTGGATTTTCTCGAGTTGCGGCAGGTGCTCTCGACTTACGACGGGGACCTCAGGGACCCGCTCTGGTGGCCTCAGGAAAGGCCAGTCCCCAAGCGAGTTCCTCGGGGGCCTCTCGGGATTCCTCTCCCGTCGATGCCGGGGCCTAAGACCTTGTGTGGAGTCGGGGCCGGAACCTGAGGATTCCTCTCCAGTGCTGACATGGATCTTGGGGTACTTCTGGAGTCTCCCCAGGGGAGTCAGTCCTCGTCTCGAATGCGGGCATGCACTTGCGCTTTCCTCCAGAGCGGTAGCAGCAGTGTCACGCATTCCCCGCGTGGATCAAAGGATCTATGGTTTTCCCTCGAGTCTTTCCCACGAGGCTTTCCCACGAGGCTTTCCCATAGGGCTGTCCCACGTGCACACGTGGTGGGAGTCGATCCTCAGCTTGAACGTCAAGGCAGTGCAGGAAAAACAGGTTCCTATGGAATGGACTGACACATCTGGGGGACTCTTGGAATGGTGGCACGACCCTGGAGTTCCTCTCGCCTTTCCTGTGGAGAGCGCCTCCTCTTGAGATGCGACGGGAACGCTGGAAATTCTTTCCCTACGAAACAGGGAAAGGATCCCTCATCTCGAGCTAGGAGGCGGAAACGGGGCTCCCCTGGATGTGTGCGGGACCCCACGTGCTGCCTCTCGAGTGGATACGGGTATGTCGGGGAACTTCTTGAGTTGCAGCAAGGGTGTGAAGGACCCTTTGGAAGTTCCAGTGGTTAGACGTGATTAGCCTCGAGAAGCCTCAGCGGAAATGGGCCTCATCTCGCCTGGAGGGCAAAACCTCCTGGATTTTCTCGAGTTGCGGCAGGTGCTCTCGACTTACGACGGGGACCTCATTGACCCGCTCTGGTGGCCTCAGGAAAGGCCAGTCCCCAAGCGAGTTCCTCGGGGGCCTCTCGGGATTCCTCTCCCGTCGATGCCGGGGCCTAAGACCTTGTGTGGAGTCGGGGCCGGAACCTGAGGATTCCTCTCCAGTGCTGACATGGATCTTGGGGTACTTCTGGAGTCTCCCCAGGGGAGTCAGTCCTCGTCTCGAATGCGGGCATGCACTTGCGCTTTCCTCCAGAGCGGTAGCAGCAGTGTCACGCATTCCCCGCGTGGATCAAAGGATCTATGGTTTTCCCTCGAGTCTTTCCCACGAGGCTTTCCCACGAGGCTTTCCCACAGGGCTGTCCCACGTGCACACGTGGTGGGAGTCGATCCTCGGCTTGAACGTCAAGGCAGTGCAGGGAAAACAGGTTCCTCTGGAATGGACTGACACATCTGGGGGACTCTTGGAATGGTGGCATGACCCTGGAGTTCCTCTCGCCTTTCCTGTGGAGAGCGCCTCCTCTTGAGATGCGACGGGAACGCCCGGAATTCTTTCCCTACGAAACAGGGAAAGGATCCCTCATCTCGAGCTAGGAGGCCGAAACGGGGCTCCCCTGGATGTGTGCGGGACACCACGTGCTTCCTCTCGAGTGGAGACGGGTATGTCGGGGAACTTCTTGAGTTGCAGCAATGGTGTGAAGGACCCTTTGGAAGTTCCAGTGGTTAGATGTGATTGGCCTCGAGAAGCCTCAGAGGAAATGGGCCTCATCTCGCCTGGAGGGCAAAACCTCCTGGATTTTCTCGAGTTGCGGCAGGTGCTCTCGACTTACGACGGGGACCTCAGGGACCCGCTCTGGTGGCCTCAGGAAAGGCCAGTCCCCAAGCGAGTTCCTCGGGGGCCTCTCGGGATTCCTCTCCCGTCGATGCCGGGGCCTAAGACCTTGTGTGGAGTCGGGGCCGGAACCTGAGGATTCCTCTCCAGTGCTGACATGGATCTTGGGGTACTTCTGGAGTCTCCCCAGGGGAGTCAGTCCTCGTCTCGAATGCGGGCATGCACTTGCGCTTTCCTCCAGAGCGGTAGCAGCAGTGTCACGCATTCCCCGCGTGGATGAAAGGATCTATGGTTTTCCCTCGAGTCTTTCCCACGAGGCTTTCCCACGAGGCTTTCCCATAGGGCTGTCCCACGTGCACACGTGGTGGGAGTCGATCCTCAGCTTGAACGTCAAGGCAGTGCAGGAAAAACAGGTTCCTATGGAATGGACTGACACATCTGGGGGACTCTTGGAATGGTGGCACGACCCTGGAGTACCTCTCGCCTTTCCTGTGGAGAGCGCCTCCTCTTGAGATGCGACGGGAACGCTGGAAATTCTTTCCCTACGAAACAGGGAAAGGATCCCTCATCTCGAGCTAGGAGGCGTAAACGGGGCTCCCCTGGATGTGTGCGGGACCCCACGTGCTGCCTCTCGAGTGGAGACGGGTATGTCGGGGAACTTCTTGAGTTGCAGCAAGGGTGTGAAGGACCCTTTGGAAGTTCCAGTGGTTAGACGTGATTAGCCTCGAGAAGCCTCAGCGGAAATGGGCCTCATCTCGCCTGGAGGGCAAAACCTCCTGGATTTTCTCGAGTTGCGGCAGGTGCTCTCGACTTACGACGGGGACCTCATTGACCCGCTCTGGTGGCCTCAGGAAAGGCCAGTCCCCAAGCGAGTTCCTCGGGGGCCTCTCGGGATTCCTCTTCCGTCGATGCCGGGGCCTAAGACCTTGTGTGGAGTCGGGGCCGGAACCTGAGGATTCCTCTCCAGTGCTGACATGGATCTTGGGGTACTTCTGGAGTCTCCCCAGGGGAGTCAGTCCTCGTCTCGAATGCGGGCATGCACTTGCGCTTTCCTCCAGAGCGGTAGCAGCAGTGTCACGCATTCCCCGCGTGGATCAAAGGATCTATGGTTTTCCCTCGAGTCTTTCCCACGAGGCTTTCCCACGAGGCTTTCCCATAGGGCTGTCCCACGTGCACACGTGGTGGGAGTCGATCCTCGGCTTGAACGTCAAGTGCAGGGAAAACAGGTTCCTCTGGAATGGACTGACACATCTGGGGGACTCTTGGAATGGTGGCACGACCCTGGAGTTCCTCTCGCCTTTCCTGTGGAGAGCGCCTCCTCTTGAGATGCGACGGGAACGCCGGGAATTCTTTCCCTACGAAACAGGGAAAGGATCCCTCATCTCGATCTAGGAGGCGGAAACGGGGCTCCCCTGGATGTGTGCGGGACCCCACGTGCTTCCTCTCGAGTGGAGACGGGTATGTCGGGGAACTTCTTGAGTTGCAGCAATGGTGTGAAGGACCCTTTGGAAGTTCCAGTGGTTAGATGTGATTGGCCTCGAGAAGCCTCAGCGGAAATGGGCCTCATCTCGCCTGGAGGGCAAAACCTCCTGGATTTTCTCGAGTTGCGGCAGGTGCTCTCGACTTACGACGGGGACTTCAGGGACCCGCTCTGGTGGCCTCAGGAAAGGCCAGTCCCCATGCGAGTTCCTCGGGGGCGTCTCGGGATTCCTCTCCCGTCAATGCCGGGGCCTAAGACCTTGTGTGGAGTCGGGGCCGGAACCTGAGGATTCCTCTCCAGTGCTGACATGGATCTTGGGGTACGTCTGGAGTCTCCCCAGGGGAGTCAGTCCTCGTCTCGAATGCGGGCATGCACTTGCGCTTTCCTCCAGAGCGGTAGCAGCAGTGTCACGCAGTCCGCTGCGTGGATCAAAGGATCTATGGTTTTCCCTCGAGTCTTTCCCACGAGGCTTTCCCAAGAGGCTTTCCCCCAGGGCTGTCCCACGTGCACACGTGGTGGGAGTCGATCCTCGGCTTGAACGTCAAGGCAGTGCAGGGAAAACAGGTTCCTCTGGAATGGACTGACACATCTGGGGGACTCTTGGAATGGTGGCACGACCCTGGAGTTCCTCTCGCCTTTCCTGTGGAGAGCGCCTCCTCTTGAGATGCGACGGGAACGCCGGGAATTCTTTCCCTACGAAACAGGGAAAGGATCCCTCATCTCGAGCTAGGAGGCGGAAACGGGGCTCCCCTGGATGTGTGCGGGACCCACGTGCTTCCTCTTGAGTGGAGACGGGTATGTCGGGGACCTTCTTGAGTTGCAGCAAGGGTGTGAAGGACCCTTTGGAAGTTCCAGTGGTTAGATGTGATTAGCCTCGAGAAGCCTCAGCGGAAATGGGCCTCATCTCGCCTGGAGGGCAAAACCGCCTGGATTTTCTCGAGTTGCGGCAGGTGCTCTCGACTTACGACGGGGACCTCAGGGACCCGCTCTGGTGGCCTCAGGAAAGGCCAGTCCCCATGCGAGTTCCTCTGGGGATTCCTCTCATGTCGATGCCGGGGCCTAAGACCTTGTGTGAAGTCGGGGCCGGAACCTGAGGATTCCTCTCCAGTGCTGACATGGATCTTGGGGTATTTCTGGAGTCTCCCCAAGGGAGTCAGTCCTCGTCTCGAATGCGGGCATGCACTTGCGCTTTCCTCCAGAGCGGTTGCAGCAGTGTCACGCAGTCCGCCGCGTGGATCAAAGCATCTATGGTTTTCCCTCGAGTCTTTCCCACGAGGCTTTCCCACGAGGCTTTCCCCCAGGGCTGTCCCACGTGCACACGTGGTGGGAGTTGATCCTCGGCTTGAACGTCAAGGCAGTGCAGGGAAAACAGGTTCCTCTGGAATGGACTGACACATCTGGGGGACTCTTGGAATGGTGGCACGACCCTTCAGTTCCTCTCCCCTTTCCTATGGAGAGCGCCTCCTCTTGAGATGCGACGGGAACGCCGGGAATTCTTTCCCTACGAAACAGGGAAAGGATCCCTCATCTCGAGCTAGGAGGCGGAAACGGGGCTCCCCTGGATGTGTGCGGGACCCACGTGCTTCCTCTCGAGTGGTGACGGGTAGGTCGGGGAACTTCTTGAGTTGCAGCAAGGGTGTGAAGTACCCTTTGGAAGTTCCAGTGGTTAGACGTGATTAGCCTCGAGAAGCCTCAGCGGAAATGGGCCTCATCTCGCCTGGAGGGCAAAACCTCCTGGATTTTCTCGAGTTGCGGCAGGTGCTCTCGACTTACGACGGGGACCTCAGAGACCCGCTCTGTTGGCCTCAGGAAAGGCCAGTCCCCATGCGAGTTCCTCGGGGGCCTCTGGGGATTCCTCTCCCGTCGATGCCGGGGCCTAAGTCCTTGTGTGGAGTCGGGGCCGGAACCTGAGGATTCCTCTCCAGTGCTGACATGGATCTTGGGGTACTTCTGGAGTCTCCCCAGGGGAGTCAGTCTTCGTCTCGAATGCGGGCATGCACTTGCGCTTTCCTCCAGAGCGGTAGCAGCAGTGTCACGCAGTCCGCCTCGTGGATCAAAGGATCTATGGTTTTCCCTCGAGTCTTTCCCACGAGGCTTTCCCACGAGGCTTTCCCCCAGGGCTGTCCCACGTGCACACGTGGTGGGAGTCGATCCTCGGCTTGAACGTCAAGGCAGTGCAGGGAAAACAGGTTCCTCTGGAATGGACTGACACATCTGGGGGACTCTTGGAATGGTGGCACGACCCTGGAGTTCCTCTCGCCTTTCCTGTGGAGAGCGCCTCCTCTTGAGATGCGACGGGAACGCCGGGAATTCTTTCCCTACGAAACAGGGAAAGGATCCCTCATCTCGAGCTAGGAGGCGGAAACGGGGCTCCCCTGGATGTGTGCGGGACCCACGTGCTTCCTCTTGAGTGGAGACGGGTATGTCGGGGACCTTCTTGAGTTGCAGCAAGGGTGTGAAGGACCCTTTGGAAGTTCCAGTGGTTAGATGTGATTAGCCTCGAGAAGCCTCAGCGGAAATGGGCCTCATCTCGCCTGGAGGGCAAAACCGCCTGGATTTTCTCGAGTTGCGGCAGGTGCTCTCGACTTACGACGGGGACCTCAGGGACCCGCTCTGGTGGCCTCAGGAAAGGCCAGTCCCCATGCGAGATCCTCGGGGGCGTCTCGGGATTTCTCTCCCGTTGATGCCGGGGCCTAAGACCTTGTGTGGAGTCGGGGCCGGAACCTGAGGATTCCTCTCCAGTGCTGACATGGATCTTGGGGTACTTCTGGAGTCTCCCCAGGGGAGTCAGTCCTCGTCTCGAATGCGGGCATGCACTTGCGCTTTCCTCCAGAGCGGTAGCAGCAGTGTCACGCAGTCCTCCGCGTGGATCAAAGGATCTATGGTTTTCCCTCGAGTCTTTCCCACGAGGCTTTCCCACGAGGCTTTCCCACAGGGCTGTCCCACGTGCACACGTGGTGGGAGTCGATCCTCGGCTTGAACGTCAAGGCAGTTCAGGGAAAACAGGTTCCTCTGGAATGGACTGACACATCTAGGGGACTCTTGGAATGGTGGCACGACCCTTCAGTTCCTCTCGCCTTTCCTGTGGAGAGCGCCTCCTCTTGAGATGCGACAGGAACGCCGGGAATTCTTTCCCTACGAAACAGGGAAAGGATCCCTCATCTCGAGCTAGGAGGCGGAAACGGGGCTCCGCTGGATGTGTGCGGGACACCACGTGCTTCCTCTCGAGTGGAGACGGGTATGTCGGGGAACTGCTTGAGTTGCAGCAAGGGTGTGAAGGACCCTTTGGAAGTTCCAGTGGTTAGACGTGATTAGCCTCGAGAAGCCTCAGCGGAAATGGGCCTCATCTCGCCTGGAGGGCAAAACCTCCTGGATTTTCTCGAGTTGCGGCAGGTGCTCTCGACTTACGACGGGGACCTCAGGGACCCGCTCTGGTGGCCTCAGGAAAGGCCAGTCCCCATGCGAGTTCCTCGGGGGCGTCTCGGGATTCCTCTCCCGTCAATGCCGGGGCCTAAGACCTTGTGTGGAGTCGGGGCCGGAACCTGAGGATTCCTCTCCAGTGCTGACATGGATCTTGGGGTACGTCTGGAGTCTCCCCAGGGGAGTCAGTCCTCGTCTCGAATGCGGGCATGCACTTGCGCTTTCCTCCAGAGCGGTAGCAGCAGTGTCACGCAGTCCGCTGCGTGGATCAAAGGATCTATGGTTTTCCCTCGAGTCTTTCCCACGAGGCTTTCCCACGAGGCTTTCCCCCAGGGCTGTCCCACGTGCACACGTGGTGGGAGTCGATCCTCGGCTTGAACGTCAAGGCAGTGCAGGGAAAACAGGTTCCTCTGGAATGGACTGACACATCTGGGGGACTCTTGGAATGGTGGCACGACCCTGGAGTTCCTCTCGCCTTTCCTGTGGAGAGCGCCTCCTCTTGAGATGCGACGGGAACGCCGGGAATTCTTTCCCTACGAAACAGGGAAAGGATCCCTCATCTCGAGCTAGGAGGCGGAAACGGGGCTCCCCTGAATGTGTGCGGGACCCCACGTGCTTCCTCTCGAGTGGAGACGGGTATGTCGGGGAACTTCTTGAGTTGCAGCAATGGTGTGAAGGACCCTTTGGAAGTTCCAGTGGTTAGATGTGATTGGCCTCGAGAAGCCTCAGCGGAAATGGGCCTCATCTCGCCTGGAGGGCAAAACCTCCTGGATTTTCTCGAGTTGCGGCAGGTGCTCTCGACTTACGACGGGGACCTCAGGGACCCGCTCTGGTGGCCTCAGGAAAGGCCAGTCCCCATGCGAGTTCCTCAGGGGCGTCTCGGGATTTCTCTCCCGTTGATGCCGGGGCCTAAGACCTTGTGTGGAGTCGGGGACGGAACCTGAGGATTCCTCTCCAGTGCTGACATGGATCTTGGGGTACTTCTGGAGTCTCCCCAGGGGAGTCAGTCCTCGTCTCGAATGCGGGCATGCACTTGCGCTTTCCTCCAGAGCAGTAGCAGCAGTGTCACGCAGTCCGCCGCGTGGATCAAAGGATCTATGGTTTTCCCTCGAGTCTTTCCCACGAGGCTTTCCCACGAGGCTTTCCCACAGGGCTGTCCCACGTGCACACGTGGTGGGAGTCGATCCTCGGCTTGAACGTCAAGGCAGTTCAGGGAAAACAGGTTCCTCTGGAATGGACTGACACATCTAGGGGACTCTTGGAATGGTGACACGACCCTTCAGTTCCTCTCGCCTTTCCTGTGGAGAGCGCATCCTCTTGAGATGCGACGGGAACGCCGGGAATTCTTTCCCTACGAAACAGGGAAAGGACCCCTCATCTCGAGCTAGGAGGCGGAAACGGGGCTCCGCTGGATGTGTGCGGGACACCACGTGCTTCCTCTCGAGTGGAGACGGGTATGTCGGGGAACTGCTTGAGTTGCAGCAAGGGTGTGAAGGACCCTTTGGAAGTTCCAGTGGTTAGACGTGATTAGCCTCGAGAAGCCTCAGCGGAAATGGGCCTCATCTCGCCTGGAGGGCAAAACCTCCTGGATATTCTCGAGTTGCGGCAGGTGCTCTCGACTTACGACGGGGACCTCAGGGACCCGCTCTGGTGGCCTCAGGAAAGGCCAGTCCCCATGCGAGTTCCTCGGGGGCGTCTCGGGATTCCTCTCCCGTCAATGCCGGGGCCTAAGACCTTGTGTGGAGTCGGGGCCGGAACCTGAGGATTCCTCTCCAGTTCTGACATGGATCTTGGGGTACGTTTGGAGTCTCCCCAGGGGAGTCAGTCCTCGTCTCGAATGCGGGCATGCACTTGCGCTTTCCTCCAGAGCGGTAGCAGCAGTGTCACGCAGTCCGCTGCGTGGATCAAAGGATCTATGGTTTTCCCTCGAGTCTTTCCCACGAGGCTTTCCCACGAGGCTTTCCCCCAGGGCTGTCCCACGTGCACACGTGGTGGGAGTCGATCCTCGGCTTGATCGTCAAGGCAGTGCAGGGAAAACAGGTTCCTCTGGAATGGACTGACACATCTGGGGGACTCTTGGAATGGTGGCACGACCCTGGAGTTCCTCTCGCCTTTCCTGTGGAGAGCGCCTCCTCTTGAGATGCAACGGGAACGCCGGGAATTCTTTCCCTAAGAAACAGGGAAAGGATCCCTCATCTCGAGCTAGGAGGCGGAAACGGGGCTCCCCTGGATGTGTGTGGGAGCCAACGGGCTTCCTCTCGAGTGGAGACGGGTATGTCGGGGAACTTCTTGAGTTGCAGCAATGGTGTGAAGGACCCTTTGGAAGTTCCAGTGGTTAGATGTGATTGGCCTCGAGAAGCCTCAGCGGAAATGGGCCTCATCTCGCCTGGAGGGCAAAACCGCCTGGATTTTCTCGAGTTGCGGCAGGTGCTCTCGACTTACGACGGGGACCTCAGGGACCCGCTCTGGTGGCCTCAGGAAAGGCCAGTCCCCATGCGAGTTCCTCGAGGGCGTCTCGGGATTTCTCTCCCGTTGATGCCGGGGCCTAAGACCTTGTGTGGAGTCGGGGCCGGAACCTGAGGATTCCTCTCCAGTGCTGACATGGATCTTGGGGTACTTCTGGAGTCTCCCCAGGGGAGTCAGTCCTCGTGTCGAATGCGGGCATGCACTTGCCCTTTCCTCCAGAGCGGTAGCAGCAGTGTCACGCAGTCCGCCGCGTGGATCAAAGGATCTATGGTTTTCCCTCGAGTCTTTCCCACGAGGCTTTCCCACGAGGCTTTCCCCCGGGGCTGTCCCACGTGCACACGTGGTGGGAGTCGATCCTCGGCTTGAACGTCAAGGCAGTGCAGGGAAAACAGGTTCCTCTGGAATGGACTGACACATCTGGGGGACTCTTGGAATGGTGGCACGACCCTGGAGTTCCTCTCGCCTTTCCTGTGGAGAGCGCCTCCTCTTGAGATGCGACGGGAACGCCGGGAATTCTTTCCCTACGAAACAGGGAAAGGATCCCTCATCTCGAGCTAGGAGGCGGAAACGGGGCTCCCCTGGATGGGTGCGGGACCCCACGTGCTTCCTCTCGAGTGGAGACGGGTATGTCGGGGAACTTCTTGAGTTGCAGCAAGGGTGTGAAGGACCCTTTGGAAGTTCCAGTGGTTAGATGTGATTGGCCTTGAGAAGCCTCAGCGGAAATGGGCCTCATCTCGCCTGGAGGGCAAAACCTCCTGGATTTTCTCGGGTTGCGGCAGGTGCTCTCGACTTACGACGGGGACCTCAGGGACCCGCTCTGGTGGCCTCAGGAAAGGCCAGTCCCCATGCGAGTTCCTCGGGGGCGTCTCGGGATTTCTCTCCCGTTGATGCCGGGGCCTAAGACCTTGTGTGGAGTCGGGGCCGGAACCTGAGGATTCCTCTCCAGTGCTGACATGGATCTTGGGGTACTTCTGGAGTCTCCCCAGGGGAGTCAGTCCTCGTCTCGAATGCGGGCATGCACTTGCGCTTTCCTCCAGAGCAGTAGCAGCAGTGTCACGCAGTCCGCCGCGTGGATCAAAGGATCTATGGTTTTCCCTCGAGTCTTTCCCACGAGGCTTTCCCACGAGGCTTTCCCACAGGGCTGTCCCACGTGCACACGTGGTGGGAGTCGATCCTCGGCTTGAACGTCAAGGCAGTTCAGGGAAAACAGGTTCCTCTGGAATGGACTGACACATCTAGGGGACTCTTGGAATGGTGACACGACCCTTCAGTTCCTCTCGCCTTTCCTGTGGAGAGCGCCTCCTCTTGAGATGCGACGGGAACGCCGGGAATTCTTTCCCTACGAAACAGGGAAAGGATCCCTCATCTCGAGCTAGGAGGCGGAAACGGGGCTCCGCTGGATGTGTGCGGGACACCACGTGCTTTCTCTCGAGTGGAGACGGGTATGTCGGGGAACTGCTTGAGTTGCAGCAAGGGTGTGAAGGACCCTTTGGAAGTTCCAGTGGTTAGACGTGATTAGCCTCGAGAAGCCTCAGCGGAAATGGGCCTCATCTCGCCTGGAGGGCAAAACCTCCTGGATTTTCTCGAGTTGCGGCAGGTCCTCTCGACTTACGACGGGGACCTCAGGGACCCGCTCTGGTGGCCTCAGGAAAGGCCAGTCCCCATGCGAGTTCCTCGGGGGCGTCTCGGGATTCCTCTCCCGTCAATGCCGGGGCCTAAGACCTTGTGTGGAGTCGGGGCCGGAACCTGAGGATTCCTCTCCAGTTCTGACATGGATCTTGGGGTACGTTTGGAGTCTCCCCAGGGGAGTCAGTCCTCGTCTCGAATGCGGGCATGCACTTGCGCTTTCCTCCAGAGCGGTAGCAGCAGTGTCACGCAGTCCGCTGCGTGGATCAAAGGATCTATGGTTTTCCCTCGAGTCTTTCCCACGAGGCTTTCCCACGAGGCTTTCCCCCAGGGCTGTCCCACGTGCACACGTGGTGGGAGTCGATCCTCGGCTTGATCGTCAAGGCAGTGCAGGGAAAACAGGTTCCTCTGGAATGGACTGACACATCTGGGGGACTCTTGGAATGGTGGCACGACCCTGGAGTTCCTCTCGCCTTTCCTGTGGAGAGCGCCTCCTCTTGAGATGCAACGGGAACGCTGGGAATTCTTTCCCTACGAAACAGGGAAAGGATCCCTCATCTCGAGCTAGGAGGCGGAAACGGGGCTCCCCTGGATGTGTGTGGGAGCCAACGTGCTTCCTCTCGAGTGGAGACGGGTATGTCGGGGAACTTCTTGAGTTGCAGCAATGGTGTGAAGGACCCTTTGGAAGTTCCAGTGGTTAAATGTGATTGGCCTCGAGAAGCCTCAGCGGAAATGGGCCTCATCTCGCCTGGAGGGCAAAACCGCCTGGATTTTCTCGAGTTGCGGCAGGTGCTCTCGACTTACGACGGGGACCTCAGGGACCCGCTCTGGTGGCCTCAGGAAAGGCCAGTCCCCATGCGAGTTCCTCGAGGGCGTCTCGGGATTTCTCTCCCGTTGATGCCGGGGCCTAAGACCTTGTGTGGAGTCGGGGCCGGAACCTGAGGATTCCTCTCCAGTGCTGACATGGATCTTGGGGTACTTCTGGAGTCTCCCCAGGGGAGTCAGTCCTCGTGTCGAATGCGGGCATGCACTTGCGCTTTCCTCCAGAGCGGTAGCAGCAGTGTCACGCAGTCCGCCGCGTGGATCAAAGGATCTATGGTTTTCCCTCGAGTCTTTCCCACGAGGCTTTCCCACGAGGCTTTCCCCCGGGGCTGTCCCACGTGCACACGTGGTGGGAGTCGATCCTCGGCTTGAACGTCAAGGCAGTGCAGGGAAAACAGGTTCCTCTGGAATGGACTGACACATCTGGGGGACTCTTGGAATGGTGGCACGACCCTGGAGTTCCTCTCGCCTTTCCTGTGGAGAGCGCCTCCTCTTGAGATGCGACGGGAACGCCGGGAATTCTTTCCCTACGAAACAGGGAAAGGATCCCTCATCTCGAGCTAGGAGGCGGAAACGGGGCTCCCCTGGATGTGTGCGGGACACCACGTGCTTCCTCTCGAGTGCAGACGGGTATGTCGGGGAACTTCTTGAGTTGCAGCAAGGGTGTGAAGGACCCTTTGGAAGTTCCAGTGGTTAGACGTGATTAGCCTCGAGAAGCCTCAGCGGAAATGGGCCTCATCTCGCCTGGAGGGCAAAACCTCCTGGATTTTCTCGAGTTGCGGCAGGTGCTCTCGACTAACGACGGGGACCTCAGGGACCCGCTCTGGTGGCCTCAGGAAAGGCCAGTCCCCATGCGAGTTCCTCGGGGGCCTCTGGGGATTCCTCTCCCGTCGATCCCGGGGCCTTAGTCCTTGTGTGGAGTCGGGGCCGGAACCTGAGGATTCCTCTCCAGTGCTGACATGGATCTTGGGGTACTTCTGGAGTCTCCCCAGGGGAGTCAGTCTTCGTCTCAAATGCGGGCATGCACTTGCGCTTTCCTCCAGAGCGGTAGCAGCAGTGTCACGCAGTCCGCCTCGTGGATCAAAGGATCTATGGTTTTCCCTCGAGTCTTTCCCACGAGGCTTTCCCACGAGGCTTTCCCACAGGGCTGTCCCACGTGCACACGTGGTGGGAGTCGATCCTCGGCTTGATCGTCAAGGCAGTGCAGGGAAAACAGGTTCCTCTGGAATGGACTGACACATCTGGGGGACTCTTGGAATGGTGGCACGACCCTGGAGTTCCTCTCGCCTTTCCTGTGGAGAGCGCCTCCTCTTGAGATGCGACGGGAACGCCGGGAATTCTTTCCCTACGAAACAGGGAAAGGATCCCTCATCTCGAGCTAGGAGGCGGAAACGGGGCTCCGCTGGATGTGTGCGGGACACCACGTGCTTCCTCTCGAGTGGAGACGGGTATGTCGGGAAACTGCTTGAGTTGCAGCAAGGGTGTGAAGGACCCTTTGGAAGTTCCAGTGGTTAGACGTGATTAGCCTCGAGAAGCCTCAGCGGAAATGGGCCTCATCTCGCCTGGAGGGCAAAACCTCCTGGATTTTCTCGAGTTGCGGCAGGTGCTCTCGACTTACGACGGGGACCTCAGGGAACCGCTCTGGTGGCCTCAGGAAAGGCCAGTCCCCATGCGAGTTCCTCGGGGGCGTCTCGGGATTCCTCTCCCGTCAATGCCGGGGCCTAAGACCTTGTGTGGAGTCGGGGCCGGAACCTGAGGATTCCTCTCCAGTGCTGACATGGATCTTGGGGTACGTCTGGAGTCTCCCCAGGGGAGTCAGTCCTCGTCTCGAATGCGGGCATGCACTTGCGCTTTCCTCCAGAGCGGTAGCAGCAGTGTCACGCAGTCCCCTGCGTGGATCAAAGGATCTATGGTTTTCCCTCGAGTCTTTCCCACGAGGCTTTCCCACGAGGCTTTCCCACAGGGCTGTCCCACGTGCACACGTGGTGGGAGTCGATCCTCGGCTTGAACGTCAAGGCAGTGCAGGGAAAACAGGTTCCTCTGGAATGGACTGACACATCTGGGGGACTCTTGGAATGGTGGCACGACCCTGGAGTTCCTCTCGCCTTTCCTGTGGAGAGCGCCTCCTCTTGAGATGCGACGGGAACGCCGGGAATTCTTTCCCTACGAAACAGGGAAAGGATCCCTCATCTCGAGCTAGGAGGCGGAAACGGGGCTCCCCTGAATGTGTGCGGGACCCCACGTGCTTCCTCTCGAGTGGAGACGGGTATGTCGGGGAACTTCTTGAGTTGCAGCAATGGTGTGAAGGACCCTTTGGAAGTTCCAGTGGTTAGATGTGATTGGCCTCGAGAAGCCTCAGCGGAAATGGGCCTCATCTCGCCTGGAGGGCAAAACCGCCTGGATTTTCTCGAGTTGCGGCAGGTGCTCTCGACTTTCGACGGGGACCTCAGGGACCCGCTCTGGTGGCCTCAGGAAAGGCCAGTCCCCATGCGAGTTCCTCAAGGGCGTCTCGGGATTTCTCTCCCGTTGATGCCGGGGCCTAAGACCTTGTGTGGAGTCGGGTCCGGAACCTGAGGATTCCTCTCCAGTGCTGACATGGATCTTGGGGTACTTCTGGAGTCTCCCCAGGGGAGTCAGTCCTCGTGTCAAATGCGGGCATGCACTTGCGCTTTCCTCCAGAGCGGTAGCAGCAGTGTCACGCAGTCCGCCGCTGGATCAAAGGATCTATGGTTTTCCCTCGAGTCTTTCCCACGAGGCTTTCCCACGAGGCTTTCCCACAGGGCTGTCCCACGTGCACACGTGGTGGGAGTCGATCCTCGGCTTGAACGTCAAGGCAGTGCAGGGAAAACAGGTTCCTCTGGAATGGACTGACACATCTAGGGGACTCTTGGAATGGTGGCACGACCCTGGAGTTCCTCTCGCCTTTCCTGTGGAGAGCGCCTCCTCTTGAGATGCGACGGGAACGCCGGGAATTCTTTCCCTACGAAACAGGGAAAGGATCCCTCATCTCGAGCTAGGAGGCGGAAACGGGGCTCCGCTGGATGTGTGCGGGACACCACGTGCTTCCTCTCGAGTGGAGACGGGTATGTCGGGGAACTGCTTGAGTTGCAGCAAGGGTGTGAAGTACCCTTTGGAAGTTCCAGTGGTTAGACGTGATTAGCCTCGAGAAGCCTCAGCGGAAATGGGCCTCATCTCGCCTGGAGGGCAAAACCTCCTGGATTTTCTCGAGTTGCGGCAGGTGCTCTCGACTTACGACGGGGACCTCAGGGACCCGCTCTGGTGGCCTCAGGAAAGGCCAGTCCCCATGCGAGTTCCTCGGGGGCATCTCGGGATTCCTCTCCCGTCAATGCCGGGGCCTAAGACCTTGTGTGGAATCGGGGCCGGAACCTGAGGATTCCTCTCCAGTGCTGACATGGATCTTGGGGTACGTCTGGAGTCTCCCCAGGGGAGTCAGTCCTCGTCTCGAATGCGGGCATGCACTTGCGCTTTCCTCCAGAGCGGTAGCAGCAGTGTCACGCAGTCCGCCGCGTGGATCAAAGGATCTATGGTTTTCCCTCGAGTTTTTCCCACGAGGCTTTCCCACGAGGCTTTCCCCCAGGGCTGTCCCACGTGCACACGTGGTGGGAGTCGATCCTCGGCTTGAACGTCAAGGCAGTGCAGGGAAAACAGGTTCCTCTGGAATGGACTGACACATCTGGGGGACTCTTGGAATGGTGGCACGACCCTGGAGTTCCTCTCGCCTTTCCTGTGGAGAGCGCCTCCTCTTGAGATGGGACGGGAACGCCGGGAATTCTTACCCTACGAACAGGGAAAGGATCCCTCATCTCGAGCTAGGAGGCGGAAACGGGGCTCCCCTGAATGTGTGCGGGACCCCACGTGCTTCCTCTCGAGTGGAGACGGGTATGTCGGGGAACTTCTTGAGTTGCAGCAATGGTGTGAAGGACCCTTTGGAAGTTCCAGTGGTTAGATGTGATTGGCCTCGAGAAGCCTCAGCGGAAATGGGCCTCATCTCGCCTGGAGGGCAAAACCTCCTGGATTTTCTCGAGTTGCGGCAGTTGCTCTCGACTTACGACGGGGACCTCAGGGACCCGCTCTGGTGGCCTCAGGAAAGGCCAGTCCCCATGCGAGTTCCTCGGGGGCGTCTCGGGATTTCTCTCCCATTGATGCCGGGGCCTAAGACCTTGTGTGGAGTCGGGGCCGGAACCTGAGGATTCCTCTCCAGTGCTGACATGGATCTTGGGGTAATTCTGGAGTCTCCCCAGGGGAGTCAGTCCTCGTCTCGAATGCGGGCATGCACTTGCGCTTTCCTCCAGAGCAGTAGCAGCAGTGTCACGCAGTCCGCCGCGTGGATCAAAGGATCTATGGTTTTCCCTCGAGTCTTTCCCACGAGGCTTTCCCACGAGGCTTTCCCACAGGGCTGTCCCACGTGCACACGTGGTGGGAGTCGATCCTCGGCTTGAACGTCAAGGCAGTTCAGGGAAAACAGGTTCCTCTGGAATGGACTGACACATCTAGGGGACACTTGGAATGGTGACACGACCCTTCAGTTCCTCTCGCCTTTCCTGTGGAGAGCGCCTCCTCTTGAGATGCGACGGGAACGCCGGGAATTCTTTCCCTACGAAACAGGGAAAGGATCCCTCATCTCGAGCTAGGAGGCGGAAACGGGGCTCCGCTGGATGTGTGCGGGACACCACGTGCTTCCTCTCGAGTGGAGACGGGTATGTCGGGGAACTGCTTGAGTTGCAGCAAGGGTGTGAAGGACCCTTTGGAAGTTCCAGTGGTTAGACGTGATTAGCCTCGAGAAGCCTCAGCGGAAATGGGCCTCATCTCGCCTGGAGGGCAAAACCTCCTGGATTTTCTCGAGTTGCGGCAGGTGCTCTCGACTTACGACGGGGACCTCAGGGACCCGCTCTGGTGGCCTCAGGAAAGGCCAGTCCCCATGCGAGTTCCTCTGGGGATTCCTCTCCCTTCGATGCCGGGGCCTAAGACCTTGTGTGAAGTCGGGGCCGGAACCTGAGGATTCCTCTCCAGTGCTGACATGGATCTTGGGGTATTTCTGGAGTCTCCCCAAGGGAGTCAGTCCTCGTCTCGAATGCGGGCATGCACTTGCGCTTTCCTGCAGAGCGGTTGCAGCAGTGTCACGCAGTCCGCCGCGTGGATCAAAGGATCTATGGTTTTCCCTCGAGTCTTTCCCACGAGGCTTTCCCACGAGGCTTTCCCACAGGGCTGTCCCACGTGCACACGTGGTGGGAGTCGATCCTCGGCTTGAATGTCAAGGCAGTGCAGGGAAAACAGATTCCTCTGGAATGGACTGACACATCTGGGGGACTCTTGGAATGGTGGCAGGACCCTTCAGTTCCTCTCCCCTTTCCTATGGAGAGCGCCTCCTCTTGAGATGCGACGGGAACGCCGGGAATTCTTTCCCTACGAAACAGGGAAAGGATCCCTCATCTCGAGCTAGGAGGCGGAAACGGGGCTCCCCTGGATGTGTGCGGGACCCACGTGCTTCCTCTCGAGTGGAGACGCGTAGGTCGGGGAATTTCTTGAGTTGCAGCAAGGGTGTGAAGGACCCTTTGGAAGTTCCAGTGGTTAGACGTGATTAGCCTCGAGAAGCCTCAGCGGAAATGGGCCTCATCTCGCCTGGAGGGCAAAACCTCCTGGATTTTCTCGAGTTGCGGCAGGTGCTCTCGACTTAGGACGGGGACCTCAGAGACCCGCTCTGTTGGCCTCAGGAAAGGCCAGTCCCCATGCGACTTCCTCGGGGGCCTCTGGGGATTCCTCTACCGTCGATGCCGGGGCCTAAGTCCTTGTGTGGAGTCGGGGCCGGAACCTGAGGATTCCTCTCCAGTGCTGACATGGATCTTGGGGTACTTCTGGAGTCTCCCCAGGGAAGTCAGTCCTCGTCTCGAATGCGGGCATGCAATTGCGCTTTCCTCCAGAGCGGTAGCAGCAGTGTCACGCAGTCCGCCGCGTGGATCAAAGGATCTATGGTTTTCCCTCGAGTCTTTCCCACGAGGCTTTCCCAGGAGGCTTTCCCACAGGGCTGTCCCACGTGCACACGTGGTGGGAGTCGATCCTCGGCTTGAACCTCAAGGCAGTGCAGGGAAAACAGGTTCCTCTGGAATGGACTGACACATCTGGGGGACTCTTGGAATGGTGGCACGACCCTGGAGTTCCTCTCGCCTTTCCTGTGGAGAGCGCCTCCTCTTGAGATGCGACGGGAACGCCGGGAATTCTTTCCCTACGAAACAGGGAAAGGATCCCTCATCTCGAGCTAGGAGGCGGAAACGGGGCTCCCCTGGATGTGTGCGGGACACCACGTGCTTCCTCTCGAGTGCAGACGGGTATGTCGGGGAACTTCTTGAGTAGCAGCAAGGGTGTGAAGGACCCTTTGGAAGTTCCAGTGGTTAGACGTGATTAGCCTCGAGAAGCCTCAGCGGAAATGGGCCTCATCTCGCCTGGAGGGCAAAACCTCCTGGATTTTCTCGAGTTGCGGCAGGTGCTCTCGACTAACGACGGGGACCTCAGGGACCCGCTCTGGTGGCCTCAGGAAAGGCCAGTCCCCATGCGAGTTCCTCGGGGGCCTCTGGGGATTCCTCTCCCGTCGATGCCGGGGCCTTAGTCCTTGTGTGGAGTCGGGGCCGGAACCTGAGGATTCCTCTCCAGTGCTGACATGGATCTTGGGGTACTTCTGGAGTCTCCCCAGGGGAGTCAGTCTTCGTCTCGAATGCGGGCATGCACTTGCGCTTTCCTCCAGAGCGGTAGCAGCAGTGTCACGCAGTCCGCCTCGTGGATCAAAGGATCTATGGTTTTCCCTCGAGTCTTTCCCACGAGGCTTTCCCACGAGGCTTTCCCACAGGGCTGTCCCACGTGCACACGTGGTGGGAGTCGATCCTCGGCTTGATCGTCAAGGCAGTGCAGGGAAAACAGGTTCCTCTGGAATGGACTGACACATCTGGGGGACTCTTGGAATGGTGGCACGACCCTGGAGTTCCTCTCGCCTTTCCTGTGGAGAGCGCCTCCTCTTGAGATGCAACGGGAACGCCGGGAATTCTTTCCCTACGAAACAGGGAAAGGATCCCTCATCTCCAGCTAGGAGGCGGAAACGGGGCTCCCCTGGATGTGTGCGGGACCCCACGTGCTTCCTCTCCAGTGGAGACGGGTATGTCGGGGAACTGCTTGAGTTGCAGCAAGGGTGTGAAGGACCCTTTGGAAGTTCCAGTGGTTAGACGTGATTAGCCTCGAGAAGCCTCAGCGGAAATGGGCCTCATCTCGCCTGGATGGCAAAACCTCCTGGATTTTCTCGAGTTGCGGCAGGTGCTCTCGACTTACGATGGGGACCTCAGGGACCCGCTCTGGTGGCCTCAGGAAAGGCCAGTCCCCATGCGAGTTCCTCGGGGGCGTCTCGGGATTCCTCTCCCGTCAATGCCGGGGCCTAAGACCTTGTGTGGAGTCGGGGCCGGAACCTGAGGATTCCTCTCCAGTGCTGACATGGATCTTGGGGTACGTCTGGAGTCTCCCCAGGGGAGTCAGTCCTCGTCTCGAATGCGGGCATGCACTTGCGCTTTCCTCCAGAGCGGTAGCAGCAGTGTCACGCAGTCCGCTGCGTGGATCAAAGGATCTATGGTTTTCCCTCGAGTCTTTCCCACGAGGCTTTCCCACGAGGCTTTCCCCCAGGGCTGTCCCACGTGCACACGTGGTGGGAGTCGATCCTCGGCTTGAACGTCAAGGCAGTGCAGGGAATACAGGTTCCTCTGTAATGGACTGACACATCTGGGGGACTCTTGGAATGGTGGCACGACCATGGAGTTCCTCTCGCCTTTCCTGTGGAGAGCGCCTCCTCTAGAGATGCGACGGGAACGCCGGGAATTCTTTCCCTACGAAACAGGGAAAGGATCCCTCATCTCGAGCTAGGAGGCGGAAACGGGGTTCCCCTGAATGTGTGCGGGACCCCACGTGCTTCCTCTCGAGTGGAGACGGGTATGTCGGGGAACTTCTTGAGTTGCAGCAATGGTGTGAAGGACCCTTTGGAAGTTCCAGTGGTTAGATGTGATTGGCCTCGAGAAGCCTCAGCGGAAATGGGCCTCATCTCGCCTGGAGGGCAAAACCTCCTGGATTTTCTCGAGTTGCGGCAGGTGCTCTCGACTTACGACGGGGACCTCAGGGACCCGCTCTGGTGGCCTCAGGAAAGGCCAGTCCCCATGCGAGTTCCTCGGGGGCGTCTCGGGATTTCTCTCCCGTTGATGCCGGGGCCTAAGACCTTGTGTGGAGTCGGGGCCGGAACCTGAAGATTCCTCTCCAGTGCTGACATGGATCTTGGGGTACTTCTGGAGTCTCCCCAGGGGAGTCAGTCCTCGTCTCGAATGCGGGCATGCACTTGCGCTTTCCTCCAGAGCGGTAGCAGCAGTGTCACGCAGTCCGCCGCGTGGATCAAAGGATCTATGGTTTTCCCTCGAGTCTTTCCCACGAGGCTTTCCCACGAGGCTTTCCCCCAGGGCTGTCCCACGTGCACACGTGGTGGGAGTCGATCCTCGGCTTGAACGTCAAGGCAGTGCAGGGAAAACAGGTTCCTCTGGAATGGAATGACACATCTGGCGGACTCTTGGAATGGTGTCACGACCCTGGAGTTCCTCTCGCCTTTCCTGTGGAGAGCGCCTCCTCTTGACATTCGACGGGAACGCCGGGAATTCTTTCCCTACGAAACAGGGAAAGGATCCCTCACCTCGAGCTAGGGGGCGGAAACGGAGCTCCCCTGGATGTTTGCGGGACCCCACGTGCTTCCTCTCGAGTGGAGACGGTAGGTCGGGGAACTTCTTGAGTTGCAGCAATGGTGTGAAGGACCCTTTGGAAGTTCCAGTGGTTAGATGTGATTGGCCTCGAGAAGCCTCAGAGGAAATGGGCCTCCTCTCGCCTGGAGGTCAAAACCTCCTGGATTCTCTCGAGTTGCGGCAGGTGCTCTCGACTTACGACGGGGACCTCAGGGACACGCTCTGGTGGCCTCAGGAAAGGCCAGTCCCCATGCGAGTTCCTCGGGGGCCTCTCGGGATTCCTCTCCCGTCGATGCCGGGGCCTAAGACCTTGTGTGGAGTCGGGGCCGGAACCTGAGGATTCCTCTCCAGTGCTGACATGGATCTTGGGGTACTTCTGGAGTCTCCCCAGGGGAGTCAGTCCTCGTCTCGAATGCGGGCATGCACTTGCGCTTTCCTCCAGAGCGGTAGCAGCAGTGTCACGCAGTCCGCCGCGTGGATCAAAGGATCTATGGTTTTCCCTCGAGTCTTTCCCACGAGGCTTTCCCACGAGGCTTTCCAACAGGGCTGTCCCACGTGCACACGTGGTGGGAGTCGATCCTCGGCTTGAACGTCTAGGCAGTGCAGGGAAAACAGGTTCCTCTGGAATGGACTGACACATCTGGGGGACTCTTGGAATGGTGTCACGACCCTGGAGTTCCTCTCGACTTTCCTGTGGAGAGCGCCTCCTCTTGAGATGCGACGGGAACGCCGGGAATTCTTTCCCTACGAAACAGGGAAAGGATCCCTCATCTCGAGCTAGGAGGCGGAAACGGGGCTCCCCTGGATGTGTGCGGGACACCACGTGCTTCCTCTCGAGTGGAGTTGGGTATGTCGGGGAACTTCTTGAGTTGCAGCAAGCGTGTGAAGGACCCTTTGGAAGTTCCAGTGGTTAGATGTGATTGGCCTCGAGAAGCCTCAGCGGAAATGGGCCTCATCTCGCCTGGAGGGCAAAACCTCCTGGATTTTCTCGAGTTGGGGCAGGTGCTCTCGACTTACGACGGGGACCTCAGGGAACCGCTCTTGTGGCCTCAGGAAAGGCCAGTCCCCATGCGAGTTCCACGGGGGCCTCTCGGGATTCCTCTCCCGTCGATGCCGGGGCCTAAGACCTTGTGTGGAGTCGGGGCCGGACCCTGAGGATTCCTCTCCAGTGCTGACATGGATCTTGGGGTACTTCTGGAGTCTCCCCAGGGGAGTCAGTCCTCGTCTCGAATGCGGGCATGCACTTGCGCTTTCCTCCAGAGCGGTAGCAGCAGTGTCACGCAGTCCGCCGCGTGGATCAAAGGATCTATGGTTTTCCCTCGAGTCTTTCCCACGAGGCTTTCCCACGAGGCTTTCCCACAGGGCTGTCCCACGTGCACACGTGGTGGGAGTCGATCCTCGGCTTGAACGTCAAGGCAGTGCAGGGAAAACAGGTTCCTCTGGAATGGACTGACACATCTGGGGGACTCTTGGAATGGTGTCACGACCCTGGAGTTCCTCTCCCTTTCCTGTGGAGAGCGCCTCCTCTTGAGATGCGACGGGAACGCCCGGAATTCTTTCCCTACGAAACAGGGAAAGGATCCCTCATCTCGAGCTAGGAGGCGGAAACGGGGCTCCCCTGGATGTGTGCGGGACCCACGTGCTTCCTCACGAGTGGAGACGGGTATGTCGGGGAACTTCTTGAGTTGCAGCAATGGTGTCAAGGACCCTTTGGAAGTTCCAGTGGTTAGACGTGATTAGCCACGAGAAGCCTCAGCGGAAATGGGCCTCATCTCGCCTGGAGGGCAAAACCTCCTGGATTTTCTCGAGTTGCGGCAGGTGCTCTCGACTTACGACGGGGACCTCAGGGACCCGCTCTGGTGGCCTCAGGAAAGGCCAGTCCCCATGCGAGTTCCTCGGGGGCCTCTCGGGATTCCTCTCCCGTCGATGCCGGGGCCTAAGACCTTGTGTGGAGTCGGGGCCGGAACCTGAGGATTCCTCTCCAGTGCTGACATGGATCTTTTGGTACTTCTGGAGTCTCCCCAGGGGAGTCAGTCCTCGTCTCGAATGCGGGCATGCACTTGCGCTTTCCTCCAGAGCGGTGGCAGCAGTGTCACGCAGTCCGCCGCGTGGATCAAAGGATCTATGGTTTTCCCTCGAGTATTTCCCACGAGGCTTTCCCACCAGGCTTTCCCACAGGGCTGTCCCACGTGCACACGTGGTGGGAGTCGATCCTCGGCTTGAACGTCAAGGCAGTGCAGGGAAAACGGGTTCCTCTGGAATGGACTGACACATCTGTGGGACTCTTGGAATGGTGGCACGACCCTGGAGTTCCTCTCGCCTTTCCTGTGGAGAGCGCCTCCTCTTGAGATGCGACGGGAACGCCGGGAATTCTTTCCCTACGAAACAGGGGAAGGATCCCTCATCTCGAGCTAGGAGGCGGAAACGGGGCTCCCCTGGATGTGTGCGGGACACCACGTGCTTCCTCTGGAGTGGAGACGGGTATGTCGGGGCACTTCTTGAGTTGCAGCAAGGGTGTGAAGGACCCTTTGGAAGTTCCAGTGGTTAGATGTGATTGGCCTCGAGAAGCCTCAGCGGAAATGGGCCTCATCTCGCCTGGAGGGCAAAACTTCCTGGATTTTCTCGAGTTGCGGCAGGTGCTCTCGACTTACGACGGGGACCTCAGGGACCCGCTCTGGTGGCCTCAGGAAAGGCCAGTCCCCATGCGAGTTCCTCGGGGGCCTCTCGGGATTCCTCTTCCGTCGATGCCGGGGCCTAAGACCTTGTGTGGGGTCGGGGCCGGAACCTGAGGATTCCTCTCCAGTGCTGACATGGATCTTGGGGTACTTCTGGAGTCTCCCCAGGGGAGTCAGTCCTCGTCTCGAATGCGGGCATGCCCTTGTGCTTTCGTCCAGAGCGGTAGCAGCAGTGTCACGCAGTCCGCCGCGTGGATCAAAGGATCTATGGTTTTCCCTCGAGTCTTTCCCACGAGGCTTTCCCACGAGGCTTTCCCACAGGGCTGTCCCACGTGCACACGTGGTGGGAGTCGATCCTCGGCTTGAACGTCAAGGCAGTGCAGGGAAAACAGGTTCCTCTGGAATGGACTGACACATCTGGGGGTCTCTTGGAATGGTGGCACGACCCTGGAGTTCCTCTCGCGTTTCCTGTGGAGAGCGTCTCCTCTTGAGTTGTGACGGGAACGCCGGGAATTCTGTCCCTACGAAACAGGGAAAGGATCCCTCATCTCGAGATAGGGGGCGGAAACGGAGCTCCCCTGGATGTGTGCGGGACCCCACGTGCTTCCTCTCGAGTGGAGACGGGTATGTCGGGGAACTTCTTGAGTTGCAGCAATGGTGTCAAAGACCCTTTGTAAGTTCCAGTGGTTAGATGTGATTGGCCTCGAGAAGCCTCAGCGGAAATGGGCCTCATCTCGCCTGGAGGGCAAAACCTCCTGGATTTTCTCGAGTTGCGGCAGGTGCTCTCGACTTACGACGGGGACCTCAGGGACCCGCTCTGGTGGCCTCAGGAAAGGCCAGTCCCCATGCGAGTTCCTCGGGGGCCTCTCAGGATTCCTCTCCCGTCGATGCCGGCGCCTAAGACCTTGTGTGGAGTCGGGGCCGGAACCTGAGGATTCCTCTCCAGTGCTGACATGGATCTTGGGGTACTTCTGGAGTCTCCCCCAGGGGAGTCAGTCCTCGTCTCGAATGCGGGCATGCACTTGCGCTTTCATCCAGAGCGGTAGCAGCAGTGTCACGCAGTCCGCCGCGTGGATCAAAGGATCTATGGTTTTCCCTCGAGTCTTTCCCACGAGGCTTTCCCACGAGGCTTTCCCACAGGGCTGTCCCACGTGCACACGTGGTGGGAGTCGATCCTCGGCTTGAACGTCAAGGCAGTGCAGGGAAAACGGGTTCCTCTGGAATGGACTGACACATCTGTGGGACTCTTGGAATGGTGGCACGACCCTGGAGTTCCTCTCGCCTTTCCTGTGGAGAGCGCCTCCTCTTGAGATGCGACGGGAACGCCGGGAATTATTTCCTTACGAAACAGGGAAAGGATCCCTCATCTCGAGCTAGGAGGCGGAAACGGGGCTCCCCTGGATGTGTGCGGGACACCACGTGCTTCCTCTCGAGTGGAGACGGGTATGTCGGGGAACTTCTTGAGTTGCAGCAAGGGTGTGAAGGACCCTTTGGAAGTTCCAGTGGTTAGATGTGATTGGCCTCGAGAAGCCTCAGCGGAAATGGGCCTCATCTCGCCTGGAGGGCAAAACCTCCTGGATTTTCTCGAGTTGCGGCAGGTGCTCTCGACTTACGACGGGGACCTCAGGGTCCCGCTCTGGTGGCCTCAGGAAAGGCCAGTCCCCATGCGAGTTCCTCGGGGGCCTCTCGGGATTCCTATCCGGTCGATGCCGGGGCCTAAGACCTTGTGTGGAGTCGGGGCCGGAACCTGAGGATTCCTCTCCAGTGCTGACATGGATCTTGGGGTACTTCTGAAGTCTCCCCAGGGGAGTCAGTCCTCGTCTCGAATGCGGGCATGCACTTGCGCTTTCCTCGAGAGCGGTAGCAGCAGTGTCACGCAGTCCGCCGCGTGGATCAAAGGATCTATGGTTTTCCCTCGAGTCTTTCCCACGAGGCTTTCCCACGAGGCTTTCCCACAGGGCTGTCCCACGTGCACACGTGGTAGGAGTCGATCCTCGGCTTGAACGTCAAGGCAGTGCAGGGAAAACAGGTTCCTCTGGAATGGACTGACACATCTGGGGGACTCTTGGAATGGTGTCACGACCCTGGAGTTCCTCTCGCGTTTCCTGTGGAGAGCGCCTCCTCTTGAGATGCGACGGGAACGCCGGGAATTCTTTCCCTACGAAACAGGGAAAGGATCCCTCATCTCGAGCTAGGAGGCGGAAACGGGGCTCCCCTGGATGTGTGCGGGACACCACGTGCTTCCTCTCGAGTGCAGACGGGTATGTCGGGGAACTTCTTGAGTTGAGGCAAGGGTGTGAAGGACCCTTTGGAAGTTCCAGTGGTTAGATGTGATTGGCCTCGAGAAGCCTCAGCGGAAATGGGCCTCATCTCGCCTAGAGGGCAAAACCTCCTGGATTTTCTCGAGTTGCGGCAGGTGCTCTCGACTTACGACGGGGACCTCAGGGACCCGCTCTGGTGGCCTCAGGAAAGGCCAGTCCCCATGCGAGTTCCTCCGGGGCCTGTCGGGATTCCTCTCCCGTCGATGCCGGGGCCTAAGACCTTGTGTGGAGTCGGGGCCGGAACCTGAGGATTCCTCTCCAGTGCTGACATGGATCTTGGGGTACTTCTGGAGTCTCCCCAGGGGAGTCAGTCCTCGTCTCGAATGCGGGCATGCACTTGCGCTTTCCTCCAGAGCAGTAGCAGCAGTGTCACGCAGTCCGCAGCGGGGATCAAAGGATCTATGGTTTTCCCTCGAGTCTTTCCCACGAGGTTTTCCCACGAGGCTTTCCCAAAGGGCTGTCCCACGTGCACACGTGGTGGGAGTCGATCCTCGGCTTGAACGTCAAGGCAGTGCAGGGAAAACAGGTTCCTCTGGAATGGACTGACACATCTGGGGGACTCTTGGAATGGTGTCACGACCCTGGAGTTCCTCTCGCCTTTCCTGTGTAGAGCGCCTCCTCTTGAGATGCGACGGGAACGCCGGGAATTCTTTCCCTACGAAACAGGGAAAGGATCCCTCATCTCGAGCTAGTAGGCGGAAACGGGGCTCCCCTGGATGTGTGCGGGACCCCACGTGCTTCCTCTCGAGTGCAGACGGGTATGTCGGGGAACTTCTTGAGTTGCAGCAAGGGTGTGAAGGACCCTTTGGAAGTTCCAGTGGTTAGATGTGATTGGCCTCGAGAAGCCTCAGCGGAAATGGGCCTCATCTCGCCTGGAGGGCAAAACCTTCTGGATTTTCTCGAGTTGCGGCAGGTGCTCTCGATTTACGACGGGGACCTCAGGGACCCGCTCTGGTGGCCTCAGGAAAGGCCAGTCCCCATGCGAGTTCCTCGGGGGCCTCTCGGGATTCCTCTCCCGTCGATGCTGGGGCCTAAGACCTTGTGTGGAGTCGGGGCCGGAACCTGAGGATTCCTCTCCAGTGCTGACATGGATCTTGGGGTACTTCTGGAGTCTCCCCAGGGGAGTCAGTCCTCGTCTCGAATGCGGGCATGCACTTGCGCTTTCCTCCAGAGCGGTAGCAGCAGTGTCACGCAGTCCGCCGCGTGGATCAAAGGATCTATGGTTTTCCCTCGAGTCTTTCCCACGAGGCTTTCCCACGAGGCTTTCCCACAGGGCTGTCCCACGTGCACACGTGGTGGGAGTGGATCCTCGGCTTGAACGTCAAGGCAGTGCAGGGAAAACAGGTCCTCTGGAATGGACTGACACATCTGGGGGACTCTTGGAATGGTGGCACGACCCTGGAGTTCCTCTCGCCTTTCCTGTGGAGAGCGCCTCCTCTTGAGATGCGACGGGAACGCCGGAATTCTTTCCCTACGAAACAGGGAAAGGATCCCTCATCTCGAGCTAGGAGGCGGAAACGGGGCTCCCCTGGATGTGTGCGGGACCCACGTGCTTCCTCTCGAGTGGAGACGGGTATGTCGGGGAACTTCTTGAGTTGCAGCAAGGGTGTGAAGGACCCTTTGGAAGTTCCAGTGGTTAGACGTGATTAGCCTCGAGAAGCCTCAGCGGAAATGGGCCTCATCTCGCCTGGAGGGCAAAACCTCCTGGATTTTCTCGAGTTGCGGCAGGTGCTCTCGACTTACGACGTGGACCTCAGGGTCCCGCTCTGGTGGCCTCAGGAAATGCCAGGCCCCATGCGAGTTCCTCGGAGGCCTATCGGGATTCCTCTCCCGTCGATGCCGGGGCCTAAGACCTTGTGTGGAGTCGGGGCCGGAACCTGAGGATTCCTCTCCAGTGCTGACATGGATCTTGGGGTACTTCTGGAGTCTCCCCAGGGGAGTCAGTCCTCGTCTCGAATGCGGGCATGCACTTGCGCTTTCCTCCAGAGCGGTAGCAGCAGTGTCACGCAATCCGCCGCGTGGATCAAAGGATCTATGGTTTTCCCTCGAGTCTTTCCCACGAGGCTTTCCCACGAGGCTTTCCCACAGGGCTGTCCCACGTGCACACGTGGTGGGAGTGGATCCTCGGCTTGAATGTCAAGGCAGTGCAGGGAAAACAGGTCCTCTGGAATGGACTGACACATCTGGGGGACTCTTGGAATGGTGGCACGACCCTGGAGTTCCTCTCGCCTTTCCTGTGGAGAGCGCCTCCTCTTGAGATGCGACGGGAACGCCGGGAATTCTTTCCTTACCAAACAGGGAAAGGATCCCTCATGTCGAGCTAGGAGGCGGAAACGGGGCTCCCCTGGATGTGTGTGGGACCCACGTGCTTCCTCTCCAGTGGAGACGGGTATGTCGGGGAACTTCTTGAGTTGCAGCAAGGGTGTGAAGGACCCTTTGGAAGTTCCAGTGGTTAGATGTGATTAGCCTCGAGAAGCCTCTTTGGAAATGGGCCTCATCTCGCCTGGAGGGCAAAACCTCCTGGATTTTCTCGAGTTGCGGCAGGTGCACTCGACTTACGACGGGGACCTCAGGGACCCGCTCTGGTGGCCTCAGGAAAGGCCAGTCCCCATGCGACTTCCTCGGGGGCCTCTCGGGATTCCTCTCCCGTCGATGCCGGGGCCTAAGACCTTGTGTGGAGTCGGGGCCGGAACCTGAGGATTCCTCTCCAGTGCTGACATGGATCTTGGGGTACTTCTGGAGTCTCCCCAGGGGAGTCAGTCCTCGTCTCGAATGCGGGCATGCACTTGCGCTTTCCTCCAGAGCGGTAGCAGCAGTGTCACGCAGTCCGCCGCGTGGATCAAAGGATCTATGGTTTTCCCTCGAGTCTTTCCCACGAGGCTTTCCAACGAGGCTTTCCCACAGGGCTGTCCCACGTGCACACGTGGTGGGAGTCGATCCTCGGCTTGAACGTCAAGGCAGTGCAGGGAAAACAGGTTCCTCTGGAATGGACTGACACATCTGGGGGACTCTTGGAATGGTGCCACGACCCTGGAGTTCCTCTCGCCTTTCCTGTGGAGAGCGCCTCCTCTTGAGATGCGACGTGAACGCCGGGAATTCTTTCCCTGCGAAACAGGGAAAGGATCCCTCATCTCGAGATAGGAGGCGGAAACCGGGCTCCCCTCGATGTGTGCGGGACCCCACGTGCTTCCTCTCGAGTGGAGACGGGTATGTCGGGGAACTTCTTGAGTTGCAGCAAGGGTGTGAAGGACCCTTTGGAAGTTCCAGTGGTTAGATGTGATTAGCCTCGAGAAGCCTCAGCGGAAATGGGCCTCATCTCGCCTGGAGGGCAAAACCTCCTGGATTTTCTCGAGTTGCGGCAGGTGCTCTCGACTTACGACGCGGACCTCAGGGACCCGCTCTGGTGGCCTCAGGAAAGGCCAGTCCCCATGCGACTTCCTCGGGGGCCTCTCGGGATTCCTCTCCCGTCGATGCCGGGGCCTAAGACCTTGTGTGGAGTCGCGGCCGGAACCTGAGGATTCCTCTCCAGTGCTGACATGGATCTTGGGGTACTTCTGGAGTCTCCCCAGGGGAGTCAGTCCTCGTCTCGAATGCGGGCATGCACTTGCGCTTTCCTCCAGAGCGGTAGCAGCAGTGTCACGCAGTCCGCCGCGTGGATCAAAGGATCTATGGTTTTCCCTCGAGTCTTTCCCACGAGGCTTTCCCACGAGGCTTTCCCACAGGGCTGTCCCACGAGCACACGGGGTGGGAGTCGATCCTCGGCGTGAACGTCAATGCAGTGCAGGGAAAACAGGTTCCTCTGGAATGGACTGACACATCTGGGGGACTCTTGGAATGGTGTCACGACCCTGGAGTTCATCTCGCCTTTCCTGTGGAGAGGCCTCCTCTTGAGATGCGACGGGAACGCCGGGAATTCTTTCCCTACGAAACAGAGAAAGGATCCATCATCTCGAGCTAGGAGTCGGAAACGGGGCTCCCCTGGATGTGTGCGGGACCCCACGTGCTTCCTCTCGAGTGCAGACGGGTATGTCGGGGAGCTTCTTGAGTTGCAGCAAGGGTGTGAAGGACCGTTTGAAAGTTCCAGTGGTTAGATGTGATTGGCCTCGAGAAGCCTCAGCGAAATGGGCCTCATCTCGCCTGGAGAGCGAAACCTTGATTTTCTCGAGTTGTGGCAGGTGCTCTCGACTTACGACGGGGACCTCAGAGACCCGCTCTGGTGGCCTCAGAAAAGGCCAGTCCCCATGCGAGTTCCTCGGGGGCCTCTCGGGATTCCTCTCCCGTCGATGCCGGGGCCTAAGACCTTGTGTGGAGTCGGGGCCGGAACCTGAGGATTCCTCTCCAGTGCTGACATGGATCTTGGGGTACTTCTGGAGTCTCCCCAGGGGAGTCAGTCCTCGTCTCGAATGCGGGCATTCACTTGCGCTATCCTCCAGAGCGGTAGCAGCAGTGTCAAGCAGTCCGCCGCGTGCATCAAAGGATCTATGGTTTTCCCTCGAGTCTTTCCCACGAGGCTTTCCCACGAGGCTTTCCCACAGGGCTGTCCCACGTGCACACGTGGTGGGAGTCGATCCTCGGCTTGAACGTCAAGGCAGTGCAGGGAAAACAGGTTCCTCTGGAATGGACTGACATATCTGGGGGACTCTTGGAATGGTGGCAGGACCCTGGAGTTCCTCTCGCCTTTCCTGTGGAGAGCGCCTCCTCTTGAGATGCGACGGGAACGCCGGAATTCTTTCCCTACGAAACAGGGAAAGGATCCCTCATTTCGAGCTTGGAGGCAGAAACGGGGCTCCCCTGGATTTGTGCGGGACCCCACGTGCTTCCTCTCGAGTGGAGACAGGTATGTCGGGGAACTTCTTGAGTTGCAGCAAGGGTGTGAAGGACCCTTTGGAAGTTCCAGTGGTTAGATGTGATTAGCCTCGAGAAGCCTCAGCGGAAATGGGCCTCATCTCGCCTGGAGGGCAAAACCTCCTGGATTTTCTCGAGTTGCGGCAGGTGCTCTCGACTTACGACGGGGACCTCAGAGACCCGCTCTGGTGGCCTCAGGAAAGGCCAGTCCCCATGCGAGTTCCTCGGGTCCTCTCGGGATTCCTCTCCCGTCGATGCTGGGGCCTAAGACCTTGTGTGGAGTCGGGGCCGGAACCTGAGGATTCCTCTCCAGTGCTGACATGGATCTTGGGGTACTTCTGGAGTCTCCCCAGGGGAGTCAGTCCTCGTCTCGAATGCGGGCATGCACTTGCGCTTTCCTCCAGAGCGGTAGCAGCAGTGTCACGCAGTCCACCGCGTGGATCAAAGGATCTATGGTTTTCCCTCGAGGCTTTCCCACGAGGCTTTCCCACGAGGCTTTCCCACTGGGTTGTCCCACGTGCACACGTGGTGGGAGTCGATCCTCGGCTTGAACGTCAAGGCAGTGCAGGGAAAACAGGTTTCTCTGGAATGGACTGACACATCTGGGGGTCTCGTGGAATGGTGGCACGACCCTGGAGTTCCTCTCGCCTTTCCTGTGGAGAGCGCCTCCTCTTGAGATGCGACGGGAATGCCGGGAATTCTTTCCTACGAAACAGGGAAAGGATCCCTCATCTCGAGCTAGGAGGCGGAAACGGGGCTACCCTGGATGTGTGCGGGACCCTCGTGCTTCCTCTCGAGTGGAGACGGGTATGTCGGCGAACTTCTAGAGTTGCAGCAAGGGTGTGAAGGACCCTTTGGAAGTTCAAGTGGTTAGACGTGATTAGCCTCGAGAAGCCTCAGCGGAAATGGACTTCATCTCGCCTGGAGGGCAAAATCTCCTGGATTTTCTCGAGTTGCGGCAGGTGCTCTCGACTTACGACGGGGACCTCAGGGACCCGCTCTGGTGACCTCAGGAAAGGCTAGTCCCCATGCGAGTTCCTCGGGTCCTCTCGGGATTCCTCTCCCGTCGATGCCGGGGCCTAAGACCTTGTGTGGAGTCGGGGCCGGAACCTGAGGATTCCTCTCCAGTGCTGACATGGATCTTGGGGTACTTCTGGAGTCTCCCCAGGGGAGTCAGTCCTCGTCTCGAATGCGGGCATGCACTTGCGCTTTCCTCCAGAGCGGTAGCAGCAGTGTCACGCATTCCGCCGCGTGGATCAAAGGATCTATGGTTTTCCCTCGAGGCTTTCCCACGAGGCTTTCCCACGAGGCTTTCCCACTGGGTTGTCCCACGTGCACACGTGGTGGGAGTCGATCCTCGGCTTGAACGTCAAGGCAGTGCAGGGAAAACAGGTTCCTCTGAAATGGACTGACACATCTGGGGGTCTCTTGGAATGGTGGCACGACCCTGGAGTTCCTCTCGCCTTTCCTGTGGAGAGCGCCTCCTCTTGAGATTCGACGGGAATGCCGGGAATTCTTTCCTACGAAACAGGGAAAGGATCCCTCATCTCGAGCTAGGAGGCGGAAACGGGGCTACCCTGGATGTGTGCGGGACCCTCGTGCTTCCTCTCGAGTGGAGACGGGTATGTCGGGGAACTTCTAGAGTTGCAGCAAGGGTGTGAAGGACCCTTTGGAAGTTCCAGTGGTTAGATGTGATTAGCCTCGGGAAGCCTCAGCGGAAATGGACTTCATCTCGCCTGGAGGGCAAAACCTCCTGGATTTTCTCGAGTTGCGGCAGGTGCTCTCGACTTACGACGGGGACCTCAGGGATCCGCTCTGGTGACCTCAGGAAAGGCCCTTCCCCATGCGAGTTCCTCGGGGGCCTCTCGGGATTCCTCTCCCGTCGATGCCGGGGCCTAAGACCTTGTGTGGAGTCGGGGCCGGAACCTGAGGATTCCTCTCCAGTGCTGACATGGATCTTGGGGTACTTCTGGAGTCTCCCCAGGGGAGTCAGTCCTCGTCTCGAATGCGGGCATGCACTTGCGCTTTCCTCCAGTGCGGTAGCAGCAGTGTCACGCAGTCCACCGCGTGGATCAAAGGATCTATGGTTTTCCCTCCAGTCTTTCCCACGAGGCTTTCCCACGAGGCTTTCCACAGGGCTGTCCCACGTGGGCACGTGGTGTGACTCGATCCTCGGCTTGAACGTCAAGGCAGTGCAGGGAAAACAGGTTCCTCTGGAATGGACTGACACATCTGGGGGACTCTTGGAATGGTGGCACGACCCTGGAGTTCCTCTCGCCTTTCCTGTGGAGATCGCCTCCTCTTCAGATGCGACGGGAATGCCGGGAATTCTTTCCCTACGAAACAGGGAAAGGATCCCTCATCTGGAACTAGGAGGCGGAAATGGGGCTCCCCTGGATGTGTGCGGGACCCACGTGCTTCCTCTCGAGTGGAGACGGGTATGTCGGGGAACTTCTTGAGTTGCAGCAAGGGTGTGAAGGACCCTTTGGAAGTTCCAGTGGTTAGATGTCTTTGGCCTCGAGAAGCCTCAGCGGAAATGGGCCTCATCTCGCCTGGAGGGCTAAACCTCTTGGATTTTCTCGAGTTGCGGCAGGTGCTCTCGACTTACGACGGGGACCTCAGAGACCCGCTCTGGTGGCCTCAGGAAAGGCCAGTCCCCATGCGAGTTCCTCGGGTCCTCTCGGGATTCCTCTCCCGTCGATGCTGGGGCCTAAGACCTTGTGTGGAGTCGGGGCCGGAACCTGAGGATTCCTCTCCAGTGCTGACATGGATCTTGGGGTACTTCTGGAGTCTCCCCAGGGGAGTCAGTCCTCGTCTCGAATGCGGGCATGCACTTGCGCTTTCATCCAGAGCGGTAGCAGCAGTGTCACGCAGTCCGCCGCGTGGATCAAAGGATCTATGGTTTTCCCTCGAGTCTTTCCCACGAGGCTTTCCCACGAGGCTTTCCCACAGGGCTGTCCCACGTGCACACGTGGTGGGAGTCGATCCTCGGCTTGAACGTCAAGGCAGTGCAGGGAAAACAGGTTCCTCTGAAATGGACTGACACATCTGGGGGTCTCTTGGAATGGTGGCACGACCCTGGAGTTCCTCTCGCCGTTCCTGTGGAGAGCGCCTCCTCTTGAGATGCGACGGGAATGCCGGGAATTCTTTCCTACGAAACAGGGAAAGGATTCCTCATCTCGAGCTAGGAGGAGGAAACGGGGCTACCCTGGATGTGTGCGGGACCCTCGTGCTTCCTCTCGAGTGGAGACGGGTATGTCGGGGAACTTCTAGATTTGCAGCAAGGGTGTGAAGGACCCTTTGGAAGTTCCAGTGGTTAGATATGATTAGCCTCGAGAAGCCTCAGCGGAAATGGACTTCATCTCGCCTGGAGGGCAAAATCTCCTGGATTTTCTCGAGTTGCGGCAGGTGCTCTCGACTTACGACGGGGACCTCAGGGACCCGCTCTGGTGACCTCAGGAAAGGCCAGTCCCCATGCGAGTTCCTCGGGGGCCTCTCGGGATTCCTCTCCCGTCGATGCCGGGGCCTAAGACCTTGTGTGGAGTCGGGGCCGGAACCTGAGGATTCCTCTCCAGTGCTGACATGGATCTTGGGGTACTTCTGGAGTCTCCCCAGGGGAGTCAGTCCTCGTCTCGAATGCGGGCATGCACTTGCGCTTTCCTCCAGAGCGGTAGCAGCAGTGTCACGCAGTCCGCCGCGTGGATCAAAGGATCTATGGTTTTCCCTCGAGTCTTTCCCACGAGGCTTTCCCACGAGGCTTTCCCACCGGGCTGTCCCACGTGCACACGTGGTGGGAGTCGATCCTCGGCTTGAACGTCAAGGCAGTGCAGGGAAAACATGTTCCTCTGGAATGGACTGACATATCTGGGGGACTCTTTGAATGGTGGCACGACGCTGGAGTCCTCTCGCCTTTCCTGTGGAGAGCGCCTCCTCTTGAGATGCGACGGGAACGCCGGGAATTCTTTCCCTAAGAAACAGGGAAAGGATCCCTCATCTCGAGCTAGGAGGCAGAAACGGGGCTCCCCTGGATGTGTGCGGGACCCTCGTGCTTCCTCTCGAGTGGAGACATGTATGTCGGGGAACTTCTTGAGTTGCAGCAAGGGTGTGAAGGACCCTTTGGAAGTTCCAGTGGTTAGACGTGATTAACCTCGAGAAGCCTCAGCGGAAATGGGCCTCATCTCGCCTGGAGGGCAAAACCTCCTGGATTTTCTCGAGTTGCGGCAGGTGCTCTCGACTTACGACCTGGACCACAGGGACCCGCTCTGGTGGCCTCAGGAAAGGCCAGTCCCCATGCGAGTTCCTTGGGGGCCTCTCGGGATTCCTCTCCCGTCGATGCCGGGGCCTAAGACCTTGTGTGGAGTCGGGGCCGGAACCTGAGGATTCCTCTCCAGTGCTGACATGGATCTTGGGGTACTTCTGGAGTCTCCCTAGGGGAGTCAGTCCTCGTCTCAAATGCGGGCATGCACTTGCGCTTTCCTCCAGAGCGGTAGCAGCAGTGTCACGCAGTCCGCCGCGTCGATCAAAGGATCTATTGTTTTCCCTCGTGTCTTTCCCTCGTGTCTTTCCCACGAGGCTTTCCCACGAGGCTTTCCCACAGGGCTGTCCCACGTGCACACGTGGTGGGAGTGGATCCTCGGCTTGAACGTCAAGGCAGTGCAGGGAAAACATGTTCCTCTGGAATGGACTGACACATCTGGGGGACTCTTGGAATGGTGGCATGACCCTGGAGTTCCTTTCGCCTTTCCTGTGGAGAGCGCCTCCTCTTGAGATGCGACGGGAACGCCGGGAATTCTTTCCCTACGAAGCAGGGAAAGGATCTCTCATCTCGAGCTAGGAGGCGGAAATGGGGCTCCCCTGGATGTGTGCGGAACACCACGTGCTTCCTCTCGAGTGCAGACGGGTATGTCGGGGAACTTCTTGAGTTGCAGCAAGGGTGTGAAGGACCCTTTGGAAGTTCCAGTGGTTAGAAGTGATTAGCCTCGAGAAGCCTCAGAGAAATGGGACTCATCTCGCCTGGAGAGCAAAACCTCCTGGATTTTCTCGAGTTGCGGCAGGTACTCTCGACTTACGACGGGGACCTCAGAGACCCGCTCTGGTGGCCTCAGGAAAGTCCAGTCCCCATGCGAGTTCCTCGGGTCCTCTCGGGATTCCTCTCCCGTCGATGCTGAGGCCTGAGACCTTGTGTGGAGTCGGGGGCGGAACCTGATGATTCCTCTCCAGTGCTGACATGAATCTTGGGGTACTTCTGGAGTCTCCCCAGGGGAGTCAGTCCTCGTCTCGAATGCGGGCATGCACTTGCGCTTTCCTCCAGAGCTGTAGCAGCAGTGTCACGCAGTCCGCCGCGTGGATCAAAGGATCAATGTTTTTCCCTCGAGTCTTTCCAACGAGGCTTTCCACGAGGCTTTCCCACAGGGCTGTCCCACGTGCACACGTGGTGGGAGTAGATCCTCGGCGTGAACGTCAAGGCAGTGCAGGGAAAACAGGTTCCTCTGGAATGGACTGACACATCTGAGGGTCTCTTGGAATGGTGCCACGACCCTGGAGTTCCTCTCGCCTTTCCTGTGGAGAGCGCCTCCTCTAGAGATGGGACGGGAACGCCGGGAATTCTTTCCCTACAAAACAGGGAAAGGATCCCTCATCTCGAGCTAGGAGGCGGAAACGGGGCTCCCCTGGATGTGTGCGGGACCCCACGTGCTTCCTCTCGAGTGGAGACGGGTATGGCGGGGAACTTCTTGAGTTGCAGCAAGGGTGTGAAGGACCCTTTGGAATTTCCAGTTGTTAGACGTGATTAGCCTCGAGAAGCCTCAGCGGAAATGGGCCTCATCTCGACTGGAGGGCAAAACCTCCTGGATTTTCTCGAGTTGCGGCAGGTGCTCTCGACTTACGAACGGGACCTCAGGGACCCGCTCTGGTGGCCTCAGGAAAGGCCAGTCCCCATGCGAATTCCTCGGGGGCTTCTCGGGATTATTCCCCGTCGATGCCGGGGCCTAAGACCTTGTGTGGAGTCGGGGCCGGAACCTGAGGATTCCTCTCCAGTGCTGACATGGATCTTGGGGTACTTCTGGAGTCTCCCCAGGGGAGTCAGTCCTCGTCTCGAATGCGGGCATGCACTTGCGCTTTCCTCCAGAGCGGTAGCAGCAGTGTCACGCAATCCGCCGCGTGGATCAAAGGATCTATGGTTTTCCCTCGAGTCTTTCCCACGAGGCTTTCCCACGAGGCTTTCCCACAGGGCTATCCCACGTGCACACGTGGTGGGAGTCGATCCTCGGCTTGAACGTCAAGGCAGTGCAGGGAAAACAGGTTCCTCTGGAATGGACTGACACATCTGGGCGTCTCATGGAATGGTGGCACGACCCTGGAGTTCCTCTCGTCTCTCCTGTGGAGAGCGCCTCCTCTTGAGATGCGACGGGAACGCCGGGAATTCTTTCCCTACGAAACAGGGAAAGGATCCCTCATCTCGAGCTAGGAGGCGGAAACGGGGCTCCCCTGGATGTGTGCGGGACCCCACGTGCTTCCTCTCGAGTGGAGACGGGTATGTCGGGGAACTTCTTGAGTTGCAGCAAGGGTGTGAAGGACCCTTTGGAAGTTCCAGTGATTAGATGTGATTAGCCTCGAGAAGCCTCAGCGGAAATGGGCCTCATCTCGCCTGGAGGGCAAAACCTCCTGGATTTTCTCGAGTTGCGGCATGTGCTCACGACTTACGAGGGGGACCTCAGAGACCCGCTCTGGTGGACTCAGGAAAGGCCAGTCCCCATGCGACTTCCTCGGGGGCCTCTCGGGATTCCTCTCCCGGCCATGCCGGGGCCTAAGACCTTGTGTGGAGTCGGGGCCGGAACCTGAGGATTCCTCTCCAGTGCTGACATGGATCTTGGGGTACTTCTGGAGTCTCCCCAGGGGAGTCAGTCCTCGTCTCGAATGCGGGCATGCACTTGCGCTTTCCTCCAGAGCGGTAGCAGCAGTGTCACGCAGTCCGCCGCGTGGATCAAAGGATCTATGGTTTTCCCTCGAGTCTTTCCCACGAGGCTTTCCAACGAGGCTTTCCACAGGGCTGTCTCACGTGCACACGTGGTGTGACTCGATCCTCGGCTTGAACGTCAAGGCAGTGCAGGGAAAACAGTTTCCTCTGGAATGGACTGACACATCTGGGGGACTCTTGGAATGGTGGCACGACCCTGGAGTTCCTCTCGCCTTTCCTGTGGAGTGCGCCTCCTCTTGAGATGCGACGGGAACGCCGGAATTCTTTCCCTACGAAACAGGGAAAAGATCCCTCATTTCGAGCTTGGAGGCAGAAACGGGGCTCCCCTGGATGTGTGCGGGACCCCACGTGCTTCCTCTCGAGTGGAGACAGGTATGTCGGGGAACTTCTTGAGTTGCAGCAAGGGTGTGAAGGACCCTTTGGAAGTTCCAGTGGTTAGATGTGATTAGCCTCGAGAAGCCTCAGCGGAAATGGGCCTCATCTCGCCTGGAGGGCTAAACCTCCTGGATTTTCTCGAGTTGCGGCAGGTGCTCTCGACTTACGACGGGGACCACAGAGACCCGCTCTGGTGGCCTCAGGAAAGGCCAGTCCCCATGCGACTTCCTCGGGTCCTCTCGGGATTCCTCTCCCGTCGATGCTGGGGCCTAAGACCTTGTGTGGAGTCGGGGCCGGAACCTGAGGATTCCTCTCCAGTGCTGACATGGATCTTGGGGTACTTCTGGAGTCTCCCCAGGGGAGTCAGTCCTCGTCTCGAATGCGGGCATGCACTTGCGCTTTCCTCCAGAGCGGTAGCAGCAGTGTCACGCAGTCCACCGCGTGGATCAAAGGATCTATGGTTTTCCCTCGAGGCTTTCCCACGAGGCTTTCCCACGAGGCTTTCCCACTGGGTTGTCCCACGTGCACACGTGGTGGGAGTCGATCCTCGGCTTGAACGTCAAGGCAGTGCAGGGAAAACAGGTTCTTCTGGAATGGACTGACTCATCTGGGGGTCTCTTGAAATGGTGGCACGACCCTGGAGTTCCTCTCGCCTTTCCTGTGGAGAGCGCCTCCTCTTGAGATGCGACGGGAATGCCGGGAATTCTTTCCTACGAAACAGGGAAAGGATCCCTCATCTCGAGCTAGGAGGCGGAAACGGGGCTACCCTGGATGTGTGCGGGACCCTCGTGCTTCCTCTCGAGTGGAGACGGGTATGTCGGGGAACTTCTAGAGTTGCAGCAAGGGTGTGAAGGACCCTTTGGAAGTTCCAGTGGTTAGATGTCTTTGGCCTCGAGAAGCCTCAGCGGAAATGGGCCTCATCTCGCCTGGAGGGCAAAACCTCCTGGATTTTCTCGAGTTGCGGCAGGTGCTCTCGACTTACGACCGGGACCTCAGGGACCCGCTCTGGTGGACTCAGGAAAGGCCAGTCCCCATTCGAGTTTCTCGGGGGCCTCTCGGGATTCCTCTCCCGTCGATGCCGGGGCCTAAGACCTTGTGTGGAGTCGGGGCCGGAACCTGAGGATTCCTTTCCAGTGCTGACATGGATCTTGGGGTACTTCTGGAGTCTCCCTAGGGGAGTCAGTCCTCGTCTCGAATGCGGGAATGCACTTGCGCTTTCCTCCAGAGCAGTAGCAGCAGTGTCACGCAGTCCGCCGCGTGGATCAAAGGATCTATTGTTTTCCCTCGTGTCTTTCCCACGAGGCTTTCCCACGAGGCTTTCCCACAGGGCTGTCCCACGTGCACACGTGGTGGGAGTGGATCCTCGGCTTGAACGTCAAGGCAGTGCAGGGAAAACATGTTCCTCTGGAATGGACTGACATATCTGGGGGACTCTTAGAATGGTGGCACGACCCTGGAGTTCCTTTCGCCTTTCCTGTGGAGAGCGCCTCCTCTTGAGATGCGACGGGAACGCTGGGAATTCTTTCCCTACGAAGCAGGGAAAGGATCCCTCATCTCGAGCTAGGAGGCGGAAATGGGGCTCCCCTGGATGTGTGCGGAACCCCACGTGCTTCCTCTCGAGTGCAGACGGGTATGTCGGGGAACTTCTTGAGTTGCAGCAAGGGTGTGAAGGACCCTTTGGAAGTTCCAGTGGTTAGATGTGATTGGCCTCGAGAAGCCTCAGCGGAAATGGGCCTCATCTCGCCTGGAGGGCAAAACCTCCTGGATTTTCTCGAGTTGCGGCAGGTGCTCTCGACTTACGACGGGGACCTCAGGGACCCGCTCTGGTGGCCTCATGAAAGGCCAGTCCCCAGGCGAGTTCCTCGGGGGCCTCTCGGGATTCCTCTCCCGTCGATGCCGGGGCCTAAGACCTTGTGTGGAGTCGGGGCCGGAACCTGAGGATTCCTCTCCAGTGCTGACATGGATCTTGGGGTACTTCTGGAGTCTCCCCAGGGGAGTCAGTCCTCGTCTCGAATGCGGGCATGCACTTGCGCTTTCCTCCAGAGCGGTAGCAGCAGTGTCACGCAGTCCGCCGCGTGGATCAAAGGATCTATGGTTTTCCCTCGAGTCTTTCCCACGAGGCTTTCCCACGAGGCTTTCCCACAGGGCTGTCCCACGTGCACACGTGGTGGGAGTCGATCCTCGGCTTGAACGTCAAGGCAGTGCAGGGAAAACAGGTTCCTCTGGAATGGACTGACACATCTGGGGGACTCTTGGAATGGTGGCATGACCCTGGAGTTCCTCTCGCCTTTCCTGTGGAGAGCGCCACCTCTTGAGATGGGATGGGAACGCCGGAAATTCTTTCCCTACGAAACAGGGAAAGGATCCCTCATCTTGAACTAGGAGGCGGAAACGGGGCTCCCCTGGATGTGTGCGGGACACCACGTGCTTCCTCTCGAGTGCAGACGGTTATGTCGGGGAACTTCTGGACTTGCAGCAAGGGTGTGAAGGACCCTTTGGAAGTTCCAGTGGTTAGATGTGATTGGCCTCGAGAAGCCTCAGCGGAAATGGGCCTCATCTCGCCTGGAGGGCAAAACCTCCTGGATTTTCTCGAGTTGCGGCAGGTGCTCTCGACTTACGACCGGGACCTCAGGGACCCGCTCTGGTGGACTCAGGAAAGGCCAGTCCCCATTCGAGTTTCTCGGGGGCCTCTCGGGATTCCTCTCCCGTCGATGCCGGGGCCTAAGACCTTGTGTGGAGTCGGGGCCGGAACCTGAGGATTCCTCTCCAGTGCTGACATGGATCTTGGGGTACTTCTGGAGTCTCCCCAGGGGAGTCAGTCCTCGTCTCGAATGCGGGCATGCACTTGCGCTTTCCTCCAGAGCGGTAGCAGCAGTGTCACGCAGTCCGCCGCGTGGATCAAAGGATCTATGGTTTTCCCTCGAGTCTTTCCCACGAGGCTTTCCCACGAGGCTTTCCCACAGGGCTGTCCCACGTGCACACGTGGTGGGAGTCGATCCTCGGCTTGAATGTCAAGGCAGTGCAGGGAAAACAGGTTCCTCTGGAATGGACTGACACATCTGGGGGACTCTTGGAATGGTGGCACGACCCTGGAGTTCCTCTCGCCTTTCCTGTGGAGAGCGCCTCCTCTTGAGATGCGACGGGAACGCCGGGAATTCTTTCCCTACGAAACAGGGAAAGGATCCCTCATCTCGAGCTAGGAGGCGGAATCGGGGCTCCCCTGGATGTGTGCGGGACACCACGTGCTTCCTCTCGAGTGGAGACGGGTATGTCGGGGAACTTCTTGAGTTGCAGCAAGGGTGTGAAGGACCCTTTGGAAGTTCCAGTGTTTAGACGTGATTAGCCTCGAGAAGCATCAGTGGAAATGAGCCTCATTTCGCCTGGAGGGCAAAACCTCCTGGATTTTCTCGAGTTGCGGCAGGTGATCTCGACTTACGACGGGGACCTCAGGGACCCGCTCTGGTGGCCTCAGGAAAAGCCAGTCCCCCTGCGAGTTCCTCGGGGGCCTCTCGGATTCCCTCTCCCTTCGATGCCGGGGCCTAAGACCTTGTGTGGAGTCGCGGCCGGAACCTGAGGATTCCTCTCCAGTGCTGACATGGATCTTGGTGTACTTCTGGAGTCTCCCCAGGGGAGTCAGTCCTCGTCTCGAATGCGGGCATGCACTTGCGCTTTCCTCCAGAGCAGTAGCAGCAGTGTCACGCAGTCCGCCGCGTGGATCAAAGGATCTATGATTTTCCCTCGAGTCTTTCCCACGAGGCTTTCCCACGAGGCTTTCCCACAGGGTTGTCCCACGTGCACACGTGGTGGGACTCGATCCTCGGCTTGAACGTCAAGGCAGTGCAGGGAAAACAGGTTCCTCTGGAATGGACTGACACATCTGGGGGACTCTTGGAATGGTGGCACGACCCTGGAGTTCCTCTCGCCTTTCCTGTGGAGAGCGCCTCCTCTTGAGATGCGACGGGAATGCCGGGAATTCTTTCCCTACGAAACAGGGAAAGATCCCTCATCTCGAGCTAGGAGGCGGAAACGGGGCTCCCCTGGATGTGTGCGGGACCCCACGTGCTTCCTCTCGAGTGGAGACGGGTATGTCGGGGAACTTCTTGAGTTGCAGCAAGGGTGTGAAGGACCCTTTGGAAGTTCCAGTGGTTAGATGTGATTGGCCTCGAGAAGCCTCAGCGGAAATGGGCCTCATCTCGCCTGGAGGGCAAAACCTCCTGGATTTTCTCGAGTTGCGGCAGGTGCTCTCGACTTACGACGGGGACCTCAGGGACCCGCTCTGGTGGCCTCAGTAAAGGCCAGTCCCCATGCGAGTTCCTCGGGGGCCTCTCGGGATTCCTCTCCCGTCGATGCCGGGGCCTAAGACCTTGTGTGGAGTCGGGGCCGGAACCTGAGGATTCCTCTCCAGTGCTGACATGGATCTTGGGGTACTTCTGGAGTCTCCCCAGGGGAGTCAGTCCTCGTCTCGAATGCGGGCATGCACTTGCGCTTTCCTCCAGAGCGGTAGCAGCAGTGTCACGCAGTCCGCCGCGTGGATAAAAGGATCTGTGGTTTTCCCTCGAGTCTTTCCCACGAGGCTTTCCCACGAGGCTTTCCCACAGGGCTGTCCCACGTGCACACGTGGTGGGAGTCGATCCTCGGCCTGAACGTCAAGGCAGTGCAGGGAAAACAGGTTCCTCTGGAATGGACTGACACATCTGGGGGACTCTTGGAATGGTGGCATGACCCTGGAGTTCCTCTCGCCTTTCCTGTGGAGAGCGCCTCCTCTTGAGATGCGACGGGAACGCCGGGAATTCTTTCCCTACGAAACAGGGAAAGGATCCCTCATCTCGAGCTAGGAGGCGGAAACGGGGCTCCCCAGGATGTGTGCGGGACCCCACGTGCTTCCTCTCGAGTGGAGACGGGTATGTCGGGGACCTTCTTGAGTTGCAGCAAGGGTGTGAAGGACCCTTTGGAAATTCCAGTGGTTAGATGTGATTGGCCTCGAGAAGCCTCAGCGGAAATGGGCCTCATCTCGCCTGGAGGGCAAAACCTCCTGGATTTTCTCGAGTTGCGGCAGGTGCTCTCGACTTACGACGGGGACCTCAGGGACCCGCTCTGGTGGCCTCAGGAAAGGTCAGTCCCCATGCGAGTTCCTCGGGGGCCTCTCGGGATTCCTCTCCCGTCGATGCCGGGGCCTAAGACCTTGTGTGGAGTCGGGGCCGGAACCTGAGGATTCCTCTCCAGTGCTGACATGGATCTTGGGGTACTTCTGGAGTCTCCCCAGGGGAGTCAGTCCTCGTCCCGAATGCGGGCATGCACTTGCACTTTCCTCCAGAGCGGTAGCAGCAGTGTCACGCAGTCCGCCGCGTGGATCAAAGGATCTATGGTTTTCCCTCGAGTCTTTCCCACGAGGCTTTCCCACGAGGCTTTCCCACAGGGCTGTCCCACGTGCACACGTGGTGGGAGTCGATCCTCGGCTTGAACGTCAAGGCAGTGCAGGGAAAACAGGTTCCTCTGGAATGGACTGACTCATCTGGGGGACTCTTGGAATGGTGTCTCGACCCTGGAGTTCCTCTCGCCTTTCCTGTGGAGAGCGCCTCCTCTTGAAATGCGACGGGAACGCCGGGAATTCTTTCCCTACGAAACAGGGAAAGTATCCCTCATTTCGAACTAGGAGGCGGAAACAGGGCTCCCCTGGATGTGTGCGGGACCCACGTGCTTCCTCTCGAGTGGAGACGGGTATGTCGGGGAACTTCTTGAGTTGCAGCAAGGGTGTGAAGGACCCTTTGGAAGTTCCACTGGTTAGACGTGATTAGCCTCGAGAAGCCTCAGCGGAAATGGGCCTCATCTCGCCTGGAGGGCAAAACCTCCTGGATTTTCTCGAGTTGCGGCAGGTGCTCTCGACTTACGACGGGGACCTCAGGGACCCGCTCTGGTGGCCTCAGGAAAGGCCAGTCCCCATGCCAGTTCCTTGGGGGCCTCTCGGGATTCCTCTCCCGTCGATGCCGGGGCCTTAGACCTTGTGTGGAGTCGGGGCTGGAACCTGAGGATTCCTCTCCAGTGCTGACATGGATCTTGGGGTACTTCTGGAGTCTCCCCAGGGGAGTCAGTCCTCGTCTCGAATGCGGGCATGCACTTGCGCTTTCCTCCAGAGCGGTAGCAGCAGTGTCACGCAGTCCGCCGCGTGGATCAAAGGATCTATGGTTTTCCCTCGAGTCTTTCCCACGAGGCTTTCTCACGAGGCTTTCCCACAGGGCTGTCCCACGTGCACACGTGGTGGGAGTCGATCCTCGGCTTGAACGTCAAGGCAGTGCAGGGAAAACAGGTTCCTCTGGAATGGACTGACACATCTGGGGGACTCTTGGAATGGTGTCTCGACCCTGGAGTTCCTCTCGCCTTTCCTGTGGAGAGCGCCTCCTCTTGAGATGCGACGGGAACGCCGGGAATTCTTTCCATACGAAACAGGGAAAGGATCCCTCATTTCGAACTAGGAGGCGGAAACAGGGCTCCCCCGGATGTGTGCGGGACCCACGTGCTTCCTCTCGAGTGGAGACGGGTATGTCGGGGAACTTCTTGAGTTGCAGCAAGGGTGTGAAGGACCCTTTGGAAGTTCCAGTGGTTAGACGTGATTAGCCTCGAGAAGCCTCAGCGGAAATGGGCCTCATCTCGCCTGGAGGGCAAAACCTCCTGGATTTTCTCGAGTTGCGGCAGGTGCTCTCGACTTACGACGGGGACCTCAGGGACCCGCTATGGTGGCCTCAGGAAAGGCCAGTCCCCATGCGAGTTCCTCGGGGGCCTCTCGGGATTCCTCTCCCGTCGATGCAGGGGCCTAAGACCTTGTGTGGAGTCGGGGCCGGAACCTGAGGATTCCTCTCCAGTGCTGACATGGATCTTGGGGTACTTCTGGAGTCTCCCCAGGGGAGTCAGTCCTCGTCTCGAATGCGGGCATGCACTTGCGCTTTCCTCCAGAGCGGTAGCAGCAGTGTCACGCAGTCCGCCGCGTGGATCAAAGGATCTATGGTTTTCCCTCGAGTCTTTCCCACGAGGTTTTCCCACGAGGCTTTCCCACAGGGCTGTCCCACGTGCACACGTGGTGGGAGTCGATCCTCGGCCTGAACGTCAAGGCAGTGCAGGGAAAACAGGTTCCTCTGGAATGGACTGACACATCTGGGGGACTCTTGGAATGGTGGCACGACCCTGGAGTTCCTCTCGCCTTTCCTGTGGAGAGCGCCTCCTCTTGAGATGCGACGGGAACGCCGGGAATTCTTTCCCTACGAAACAGGGAAAGGATCCCTCATCTCGAGCTAGGAGGCGGAAACGGGGCTCCCCTGGATGTGTGCGGGACCCACGTCCTTCCTCTCGAGTGGAGACGGGTAGGTCGGGGAACTTCTTGAGTTGCAGCAAGGGTGTGAAGGATCCTTTGGAAGTTCCAGTGGTTAGACGTGATTAGCCTCGAGAAGCCTCAGCGGAAATGGGCCTCATCTCGCCTGGAGGGCAAAACCTCCTGGATTTTCTCGAGTTGCGGCAGGTGCTCTCGACTTACGACGGGGACCTCAGGGACCCGCTCTGGTGGCCTCAGGAAAGGCCAGTCCCCATGCGAGTTCCTCGGGGGCCTCTCGGGATTCCTCTCCCGTCGATGCCGGGGCCTAAGACCTTGTGTGGAGTCGGGGCCGGAACCTGAGGATTCCTCTCCAGTGCTGACATGGATCTTGGGGTACTTCTGGAGTCTCCCCAGGGGAGTCAGTCCTCGTCTCGAATGCGGGCATGCACTTGCGCTTTCCTCCAGAGCGGTAGCAGCAGTGTCACGCATTCCGCCGCGTGCATCAAAGGATCTATGGTTTTCCCTCGAGTCTTTCCCACGAGGCTTTCCCACAGGGCTGTCCCACGTGCACACGTGGTGGGAGTCGATCCTCGGCTTGAACGTCAAGGCAGTGCAGGGAAAACAGGTTCCTCTGGAATGGACTGACACATCTGGGGGACTCTTGGAATGGTGGCATGACCCTGGAGTTCCTCTCGCCTTTCCTGTGGAGAGCGCCTCCTCTTGAGATGCGACGGGAACGCCGGGAATTCTTTCCCTACGAAACAGGGAAAGGATCCCTCATCTCGAGCTAGGAGGCGGAAACGGGGCTCCCCTGGATGTGTGCGGGACACCACGTGCTTCCTCTCGAGTGGAGACGGGTATGTTGGGGAACTTATTGAGTTGCAGCAAGGGTGTGAAGGAACCTTTGGAAGTTCCAGTGGTTAGATGTGATTGGCCTCGAGAAGCCTCAGCGGAAATGGGCCTCATCTCGCCTGGAGGGCAAAACCTCCTGGATTTTCTCGAGTTGCGGCAGGTGCTCTCGACTTACGACGGGGACCTCAGGGACCCGCTCTGGTGGCCTCAGGAAAGGCCAGTCCCCAAGCGAGTTCCTCGGGGGCCTCTCGGGATTCCTCTCCCGTCGATGCCGGGGCCTAAGACCTTGTGTGGAGTCGGGGCCGGAACCTGAGGATTCCTCTCCAGTGCTGACATGGATCTTGGGGTACTTCTGGAGTCTCCCCAGGGGAGTCAGTCCTCGTCTCGAATGCGGGCATGCACTTGCGCTTTCCTCCAGAGCGGTAGCAGCAGTGTCACGCATTCCCCGCGTGGATCAAAGGATCTATGGTTTTCCCTCGAGTCTTTCCCACGAGGCTTTCCCACGAGGCTTTCCCATTGGGCTGTCCCACGTGCACACGTGGTGGGAGTCGATCCTCGGCTTGAACGTCAAGGCAGTGCAGGAAAAACAGGTTCCTCAGGAATGGACTGACACATCTGGGGGACTCTTGGAATGGTGGCACGACCCTGGAGTTCCTCTCGCCTTTCCTGTGGAGAGCGCCTCCTCTTGAGATGCGACGGGAACGCTGGAAATTCTTTCCCTACGAAACAGGGAAAGGATCCCTCATCTCGAGCTAGGAGGCGTAAACGGAGCTCCCCTGGATGTGTGCGGGACCCCACGTGCTGCCTCTCGAGTGGAGACGGGTATGTCGGGGAACTTCTTGAGTTGCAGCAAGGGTGTGAAGGACCCTTTGGAAGTTCCAGTGGTTAGACGTGATTAGCCTCGAGAAGCCTCAGCGGAAATGGGCCTCATCTCGCCTGGAGGGCAAAACGTCCAGGATTTTCTCGAGTTGCGGCAGGTGCTCTCGACTTACGACGGGGACCTCAGGGACCCGCTCTGGTGGCCTCAGGAAAGGCCAGTCCCCATGCGAGTTCCTCGGGGGCCTCTCGGGATTCCTCTCCCGTCGATGCCGGGGCCTAAGACCTTGTGTGGAGTCGGGGCCGGAACCTGAGGATTCCTCTCCAGTGCTGACATGGATCTTGGGGTACTTCTGGAGTCTCCCCAGGGGAGTCAGTCCTCGTCTCGAATGCGGGCATGCACTTGCGCTTTCCTCCAGAGCGGTAGCAGCAGTGTCACGCAGTCCGCCGCGTGGATCAAAGGATCTATGCTTTTCCCTCGAGTCTTTCCCACGAGGCTTTCCCACGAGGCTTTCCCACAGGGCTATCCCACGTGCTCACGTGGTGGGAGTCGATCCTCGGCTTGAACGTCAAGGCAGTGCAGGGAAAGCAGGTTCCTCTGGAATGGTTTGACACATCTGGGGGACTATTGGAATGGTGTCACGACCCTGGAGTTCCTCTCGCCTTTCCTGTGGAGAGCGCATCCTCTTGAGATGCGACGGGAACGCCCGGAATTCTTTCCCTACGAAACAGGGAAAGGATCCCTCATCTCGAGCTAGGAGGCGGAAACGGGGCTTCCCTGGATGTGTGCGGGACCCCACGTGCTTCCTCTCGAGTGGAGACGGGTATGTCGGGGAACTTCTTGAGTTGCAGCAATGGTGTGAAGGACCCTTTGGAAGTTCCAGTGGTTAGATGTGATTGGCCTCGAGAAGCCTCAGCGGAAATGGGCCTCATCTCGCCTTGAGGGCAAAACCTCCTGGAATTTCTCGAGTTGCGGCAGGTGCTCTCGACTTACGACGGGGACCTCAGGGAACCTCTCTGGTGGCCTCAGGAAAGGCCAGTCCCCATGCGAGTTCCTCGGGGGCCTCTCGGGATTCCTCTCCCGTCGATGCCGGGGCCTAAGACCTTGTGTGGAGTCGGGGCCGGAACCTGAGGATTCCTCTCCAGTGCTGACATGGATCTTGGGGTACTTCTGGAGTCTCCCCAGGGGAGTCAGTCCTCGTCTCGAATGCGGGCATGCATTGCGCTTTCCTCCAGAGCGGTAGCAGCAGTGTCACGCAGTCCGCCGAGTGGATTAAAGGATCTATGGTTTTCCCTCGAGTCTTTCCCACGAGGCTTTCCCACGAGGCTTTCCCACAGGGATGTCCCACGTGCACACGTGGTGGGACTCGATCCTCGGCTTGAACGTCAAGGCAGTGCAGGGAAAACAGGTTCCTCTGGAATGGACTGACTCATCTGGGGGACTCTTGGAATGGTGGCACGAACCTGGAGTTCCTCTCGCCTTTCCTGTGGAGAGCGCCTCCTCTTGAGATGCGACGGGAACGCCGGGAATTCTTTCCCTACGAAAGAGGGAAAGGATCACTCATCTCGAGCTAGGAGGCGGAAACGGGGCTCCCCTGGATGTGTGCGGGACACCACGTGCTTCCTCTCGAGTGCAGACGGGTATGTCGGGGAACTGCTTGAGTTGCAGCAAGGGTGTGAAGGACCCTTTGGAAGTTCCAGTGGTTAGACGTGATTAGCCTCGAGAAGCCTCAGCGGAAATGGGCCTCATCTCGCCTGGAGGGCAAAACCTCCTGGATTTTCTCGAGTTGCGGCAGGTGCTCTCGACTTACGACGGGGACCTCAGGGACCCGCTCTGGTGGCCTCAGGAAATGCCAGTCCCCATGCGAGTTCCTCGGGGGCCTCTCGGGATTCCTCTCCCGTCGATGCCGGGGCCTAAGACCTTGTGTGGAGTCGGGGCCGGAACCTGAGGATTCCTCTCCAGTGCTGACATGGATCTTGGGGTACTTCTGGAGTCTCCCCAGGGGAGTCAGTCCTCGTCTCGAATGCGGGCATGCACTTGCGCTTTCCTCCAGAGCGGTAGCAGCAGTGTCACGCATTCCGCCGCGTGTATCAAAGGATCTATGGTTTTCCCTCGAGTCTTTCCCACGAGGCTTTCCCACGAGGCTTTCCCACAGGGCTGTCCCACGTGCACACGTGGTGGGAGTCGATCCTCGGCTTGAACGTCAAGGCAGTGCAGGGAAAACAGGTTCCTCTGGAATGGACTGACACATCTGGGGGACTCTTGGAATGGTGTCACGACCCTGGAGTTCCTCTCGCCTTTCCTGTGGAGAGCGCCTCCTCTTGAGATGCGACGGGTACGCCGGGAATTCTTTCCCTACGAAACAGGGAAAGGATCCCTCATCTCGAGCTAGGAGGCGGAAACGGGGCTCCCCTGGATGTGTGCGGGACCCACGTCCTTCCTCTCGAGTGGAGACGGGTAGGTCGGGGAACTTCTTGAGTTGCAGCAAGGGTGTGAAGGACCCTTTGGAAGTTCCAGTGGTTAGACGTGATTAGCCTCGAGAAGCCTCAGCGGAAATGGGCCTCATCTCGCCTGGAGGGCAAAACCTCCTGGATTTTCTCGAGTTGCGGCAGGTGCTCTCGACTTACGACGGGGACCTCAGGGACCCGCTCTGGTGGCCTCAGGAAAGGCCAGTCCCCATGCGAGTTCCTCGGGGGCCTCTCGGGATTCCTCTCCCGTCGATGCCGGGGCCTAAGACCTTGTGTGGAGTCGGGGCCGGAACCTGAGGATTCCTCTCCAGTGCTGACATGGATCTTGGGGTACTTCTGGAGTCTCCCCAGGGGAGTCAGTCCTCGTCTCGAATGCGGGCATGCACTTGCGCTTTCCTCCAGAGCGGTAGCAGCAGTGTCACGCATTCCGCCGCGTGCATCAAAGGATCTATGGTTTTCCCTCGAGTCTTTCCCACGAGGCTTTCACACAGGGCTCTCCCACGTGCACACGTGGTGGGAGTCGATCCTCGGCTTGAACGTCAAGGCAGTGCAGGGAAAACAGGTTCCTCTGGAATGGACTGACACATCTGGGGGACTCTTGGAATGGTGGCATGACCCTGGAGTTCCTCTCGCCTTTCCTGTGGAGAGCGCCTCCTCTTGAGATGCGACGGGAACGCCGGGAATTCTTTCCCTACGAAACAGGGAAAGGATCCCTCATCTCGAGCTAGGAGGCGGAAACGGGGCTCCCCTGGATGTGTGCGGGACACCACGTGCTTCATCTCGAGTGGAGACGGGTATGTTGGGGAACTTATTGAGTTGCAGCAAGGGTGTGAAGGAACCTTTGGAAGTTCCAGTGGTTAGATGTGATTGGCCTCGAGAAGCCTCAGCGGAAATGGGCCTCATCTCGCCTGGAGGGCAAAACCTCCTGGATTTTCTCGAGTTGCGGCAGGTGCTCTCGACTTACGACGGGGACCTCAGGGACCCTCTCTGGTGGCCTCAGGAAAGGCCAGTCCCCAAGCGAGTTCCTCGGGGGCCTCTCGGGATTCCTCTCCCGTCGATGCCGGGGCCTAAGACCTTGTGTGGAGTCGGGGCCGGAACCTGAGGATTCCTCTCCAGTGCTGACATGGATCTTGGGGTACTTCTGGAGTCTCCCCAGGGGAGTCAGTCCTCGTCTCGTTTGCGGGAATGCATTGCGCTTTCCTCCAGAGCGGTAGCAGCAGTGTCACGCATTCCCCGCGTGGATCAAAGTATCTATGGTTTTCCCTCGAGTCTTTCCCACGAGGCTTTCCCACGAGGCTTTCCCACAGGGCTGTCCCACGTGCAAACGTGGTGGGAGTCGATCCTCGGCTTGAACGTCAAGTGCAGGGAAAACAGGTTCCTCTGGATTGGACTGACACATCTGGGGGACTCTTGGAATGGTGGCACGACCCTGGAGTTCCTCTCGCCTTTCCTGTGGAGAGCGCCTCCTCTTGAGATGCAACGGGAACGCCGGGAATTCTTTCCCTACGAAACAGGGAAAGGATCCCTCATCTCGAGCTAGGAGGCGGAAACGGGGCTCCCCTGGATGTGTGCGGGACCCCACGTGCTTCCTCTCGAGTGGAGACGGGTATGTCGGGGAACTTCTTGAGTTGCAGCAATGGTGTGAAGGACCCTTTGGAAGTTCCAGTGGTTAGATGTGATTGGCCTCGAGAAGCCTCAGCGGAAATGGGCCTCATCTCGCCTGTAGGGCAAAACCTCCTGGATTTTCTCGAGGTGCGGCAGGTGCTCTCGACTTACGACGGGGACCTCAGGGACCCGCACTGGTGGCCTCAGGAAAGGCCAGTCCCCATGCGAGTTTCTCGGGGGCCTCTCGGGATTCCTCTCCCGTCGATGCCGGGGCCTAAGACCTTGTGTGGAGTCAGGGCCGGAACCTGAGGATTCCTCTCCAGAGCTGACATGGATCTTGGGGTACTTCTGGAGTCTCCCCAGGGGAGTCAGTCCTCGTCTCGAATGCGGGCATGCACTTGCGCTTTCCTCCAGAGTGGTAGCAGCAGTGTCACGCAGTCCGCCGCGTGGATCAAAGGATCTATGCTTTTCCCTCGAGTCTTTCCCACGAGGCTTTCCCACGAGGCTTTCCCACAGGGCTATCCCACGTGCTCACGTGGTGGGAGTCGATCCTCGGCTTGAACGTCAAGGCAGTGCAGGGAAAGCAGGTTCCTCTGGAATGGTTTGACACATCTGGGGGACTCTTGGAATGGTGTCACGACCCTGGAGTTCCTCTCGCCTTTCCTGTGGAGAGCGCATCCTCTTGAGATGCGACGGGAACGCCCGGAATTCTTTCCCTACGAAACAGGGAAAGGATCCCTCATCTCGAGCTAGGAGGCGGAAACGGGGCTTCCCTGGATGTGTGCGGGACCCCACGTGCTTCCTCTCGAGTGGAGACGGGTATGTCGGGGTACTTCTTGAGTTGCAGCAATGGTGTGAAGGACCCTTTGGAAGTTCCAGTGGTTAGATGTGATTGGCCTCGAGAAGCCTCAGCGGAAATGGGCCTCATCTCGCCTTGAGGGCAAAACCTCCTGGAATTTCTCGAGTTGCGGCAGGTGCTCTCGACTTACGACGGGGACCTCAGGGAACCTCTCTGGTGGCCTCAGGAAAGGCCAGTCCCCATGCGAGTTCCTCGGGGGCCTCTCGGGATTCCTCTCCCGTCGATGCCGGGGCCTAAGACCTTGTGTGGAGTCGGGGCCGGAACCTGAGGATTCCTCTCCAGTGCTGACATGGATCTTGGGGTACTTCTGGAGTCTCCCCAGGGGAGTCAGTCCTCGTCTCGAATGCGGGCATGCATTGCGCTTTCCTCCAGAGCGGTAGCAGCAGTGTCACGCAGTCCGCCGAGTGGATTAAAGGATCTATGGTTTTCCCTCGAGTCTTTCCCACGAGGCTTTCCCACGAGGCTTTCCCACAGGGATGTCCCACGTGCACACGTGGTGGGACTCGATCCTCGGCTTGAACGTCAAGGCAGTGCAGGGAAAACAGGTTCCTCTGGAATGGACTGACTCATCTGGGGGACTCTTGGAATGGTGGCACGAACCTGGAGTTCCTCTCGCCTTTCCTGTGGAGAGCGCCTCCTCTTGAGATGCGACGGGAACGCCGGGAATTCTTTCCCTACGAAAGAGGGAAAGGATCACTCATCTCGAGCTAGGAGGCGGAAACGGGGCTCCCCTGGATGTGTGCGGGACACCACGTGCTTCCTCTCGAGTGCAGACGGGTATGTCGGGGAACTGCTTGAGTTGCAGCAAGGGTGTGAAGGACCCTTTGGAAGTTCCAGTGGTTAGACGTGATTAGCCTCGAGAAGCCTCAGCGGAAATGGGCCTCATCTCGCCTGGAGGGCAAAACCTCCTGGATTTTCTCGAGTTGCGGCAGGTGCTCTCGACTTACGACGGGGACCTCAGGGACCCGCTCTGGTGGCCTCAGGAAATGCCAGTCCCCATGCGAGTTCCTCGGGGGCCTCTCGGGATTCCTCTCCCGTCGATGCCGGGGCCTAAGACCTTGTGTGGAGTCGGGGCCGGAACCTGAGGATTCCTCTCCAGTGCTGACATGGATCTTGGGGTACTTCTGGAGTCTCCCCAGGGGAGTCAGTCCTCGTCTCGAATGCGGGCATGCACTTGCGCTTTCCTCCAGAGCGGTAGCAGCAGTGTCACGCATTCCGCCGCGTGTATCAAAGGATCTATGGTTTTCCCTCGAGTCTTTCCCACGAGGCTTTCCCACGAGGCTTTCCCACAGGGCTGTCCCACGTGCACACGTGGTGGGAGTCGATCCTCGGCTTGAACGTCAAGGCAGTGCAGGGAAAACAGGTTCCTCTGGAATGGACTGACACATCTGGGGGACTCTTGGAATGGTGGCATGACCCTGGAGTTCCTCTCGCCTTTCCTGTGGAGAGCGCCTCCTCTTGAGATGCGACGGGAACGCCGGGAATTCTTTCCCTACGAAACAGGGAAAGGATCCCTCATCTCGAGCTAGGAGGCCGAAACGGGGCTCCCCTGGATGTGTGCGGGACACCACGTGCTTCCTCTCGAGTGGAGACGGGTATGTTGGGGAACTTATTGAGTTGCAGCAAGGGTGTGAAGGAACCTTTGGAAGTTCCAGTGGTTAGATGTGATTGGCCTCGAGAAGCCTCAGAGGAAATGGGCCTCATCTCGCCTGGAGGGCAAAACCTCCTGGATTTTCTCGAGTTGCGGCAGGTGCTCTCGACTTACGACGGGGACCTCAGGGACCCGCTCTGGTGGCCTCAGGAAAGGCCAGTCCCCAAGCGAGTTCCTCGGGGGCCTCTCGGGATTCCTCTCCCGTCGATGCCGGGGCCTAAGACCTTGTGTGGAGTCGGGGCCGGAACCTGAGGATTCCTCTCCAGTGCTGACATGGATCTTGGGGTACTTCTGGAGTCTCCCCAGGGGAGTCAGTCCTCGTCTCGAATGCGGGCATGCACTTGCGCTTTCCTCCAGAGCGGTAGCAGCAGTGTCACGCATTCCCCGCGTGGATCAAAGGATCTATGGTTTTCCCTCGAGTCTTTCCCACGAGGCTTTCCCACGAGGCTTTCCCATAGGGCTGTCCCACGTGCACACGTGGTGGGAGTCGATCCTCAGCTTGAACGTCAAGGCAGTGCAGGAAAAACAGGTTCCTATGGAATGGACTGACACATCTGGGGGACTCTTGGAATGGTGGCACGACCCTGGAGTTCCTCTCGCCTTTCCTGTGGAGAGCGCCTCCTCTTGAGATGCGACGGGAACGCTGGAAATTCTTTCCCTACGAAACAGGGAAAGGATCCCTCATCTCGAGCTAGGAGGCGTAAACGGGGCTCCCCTGGATGTGTGCGGGACCCCACGTGCTTCCTCTCGAGTGGAGACGGGTATGTCGGGGAACTTCTTGATTTGCAGCAAGGGTGTGAAGGACCCTTTGGAAGTTCCAGTGGTTAGACGTGATTAGCCTCGAGAAGCCTCAGCGGAAATGGGCCTCATCTCGCCTGGAGGGCAAAACCTCCTGGATTTTCTCGAGTTGCGGCAGGTGCTCTCGACTTACGACGGGGACCTCATTGACCCGCTCTGGTGGCCTCAGGAAAGGCCAGTCCCCAAGCGAGTTCCTCGGGGGCCTCTCGGGATTCCTCTCCCGTCGATGCCGGGGCCTAAGACCTTGTGTGGAGTCGGGGCCGGAACCTGAGGATTCCTCTCCAGTGCTGACATGGATCTTGGGGTACTTCTGGAGTCTCCCCAGGGGAGTCAGTCCTCGTCTCGAATGCGGGCATGCACTTGCGCTTTCCTCCAGAGCGGTAGCAGCAGTGTCACGCATTCCCCGCGTGGATCAAAGGATCTATGGTTTTCCCTCGAGTCTTTCCCACGAGGCTTTCCCACGAGGCTTTCCCATAGGGCTGTCCCACGTGCACACGTGGTGGGAGTCGATCCTCGGCTTGAACGTCAAGTGCAGGGAAAACAGGTTCCTCTGGAATGGACTGACACATCTGGGGGACTCTTGGAATGGTGGCACGACCCTGGAGTTCCTCTCGCCTTTCCTGTGGAGAGCGCCTCCTCTTGAGATGCAACGGGAACGCCGGGAATTCTTTCCCTACGAAACAGGGAAAGGATCCCTCATCTCGATCTAGGAGGCGGAAACGGGGCTCCCCTGGATGTGTGCGGGACCCCACGTGCTTCCTCTCGAGTGGAGACGGGTATGTCGGGGAACTTCTTGAGTTGCAGCAAGGGTGTGAAGGACCCTTTGGAAGTTCCAGTGGTTAGATGTGATTGGCCTCGAGAAGCCTCAGCGGAAATGGGCCTCATCTCGCCTGGAGGGCAAAACCTCCTGGATTTTCTCGAGGTGCGGCAGGTGCTCTCGACTTACGACGGGGACCTCAGGGACCCGCACTGGTGGCCTCAGGAAAGGCCAGTCCCCATGCGAGTTTCTCGGGGGCCTCTCGGGATTCCTCTCCCGTCGATGCCGGGGCCTAAGACCTTGTGTGGAGTCAGGGCCGGAACCTGAGGATTCCTCTCCAGAGCTGACATGGATCTTGGGGTACTTCTGGAGTCTGCTCATGGGAGTCAGTCCTCGTCTCGAATGCGGGCATGCACTTGCGCTTTCCTCCAGAGCGGTAGCAGCAGTGTCACGCAGTCCGCCGCGTGGATCAAAGGATCTATGCTTTTCCCTCGAGTCTTTCCCACGAGGCTTTCCCACGAGGCTTTCCCACAGGGCTATCCCACGTGCTCACGTGGTGGGAGTCGATCCTCGGCTTGAACGTCAAGGCAGTGCAGGGAAAGCAGGTTCCTCTGGAATGGTTTGACACATCTGGGGGACTCTTGGAATGGTGTCACGACCCTGGAGTTCCTCTCGCCTTTCCTGTGGAGAGCGCATCCTCTTGAGATGCGACGGGAACGCCCGGAATTCTTTCCCTACGAAACAGGGAAAGGATCCCTCATCTCGAGCTAGGAGGCGGAAACGGGGCTCCCCTGGATGTGTGCGGGACCCCACGTGCTTCCTCTCGAGTGGAGACGGGTATGTCGGGGAACTTCTTGAGTTGCAGCAATGGTGTGAAGGACCCTTTGGAAGTTCCAGTGGTTAGATGTGATTGGCCTCGAGAAGCCTCAGCGGAAATGGGCCTCATCTCGCCTGGAGGGCAAAACCGCCTGGATTTTCTCGAGTTGCGGCAGGTGCTCTCGACTTACGACGGGGACCTCAGGGACCCGCTCTGGTGGCCTCAGGAAAGGCCAGTCCCCATGCGAGTTCCTCGGGGGCTTCTCGGGATTCCTCTCCCGTCGATGCCGGGGCCTAAGACCTTGTGTGGAGTCGGGGCCGGAACCTGAGGATTCCTCTCAAGTGCTGACATGGATCTTGGGGTACTTCTGGAGTCTCCCCAGGGGAATCAGTCCTCGTCTCGAATGCGGGCATGCACTTGCGCTTTCCACCAGAGCGGTAGCAGCAGTGTCACGCAGTCCGCCCAATGGATCAAAGGATCTATGGTTTTCCCTCGAGTCTTTTCCACGAGGCTTTCCGACGAGGCTTTCCCACAGGGCTGTCCCACGTGCACACGTGGTGGGAGTCGATCCTCGGCTTGAACGTCAAGGCAGTGCAGGGAAAACAGGTTCCTCTGGAATGGACTGACACATCTGGGGGACTCTTGGAATGGTGGCACGACCCTGGAGTTCCTCTCGCCTTTCCTGTGGAGAGCGCCTCCTCTTGAGATGCGACGGGAACGCCGGGAATTCTTTCCCTACGAAACAGGGAAAGGATCCCTCATCTCGAGCTAGGAGGCGGAAACGGGGCTCCCCTGGATTTGTGCGGGACACCACGTGCTTCCTCTCGAGTGGAGACGGGTATGTCGGGGAACTTCTTGAGTTGCAGCAAGGGTGTGAAGGACCCTTTGGAAGTTCCAGTGGTTAGATGTGATTGGCCTCGAGAAGCCTCAGCGGAAATGGGCCTCATCTCGCCTGTAGGGCAAAACCTCCTGGATTTTCTCGAGTTGCGGCAGGTGCTCTCAACTTACGACGGGGACCTCAGGGACCCGCTCTGGTGGCCTCAGGAAAGGCCAGTCCCCATGCGAGTTCCTCGGGGGCCTCTCGGGATTCCTCTCCCGTCGATGCCGGGGCCTAAGACCTTGTGTGGAGTCGGGGCCGGAACCTGAGGATTCCTCTCCAGTGCTGACATGGATCTTGGGGTACTTCTGGAGTCTCCCCAGGGGAATCAGTCCTCGTCTCAAATGCGGGCATGCACTTGCGCTTTCCACCAGAGCGGTAGCAGCAGTGTCACGCAGTCCGCCCAATGGATCAAAGGATCTATGGTTTTCCCTCGAGTCTTTTCCACGAGGCTTTCCCACGAGGCTTTCCCACAGGGCTGTCCCACGTGCACACGTGGTGGGAGTCGATCCTCGGCTTGAACGTCAAGGCAGTGCAGGGAAAACAGGTTCCTCTGGAATGGACTGACACATCTGGGGGACTCTTGGAATGGTGGCACGACCCTGGAGTTCCTCTCGCCTTTCCTGTGGAGAGCGCCTCCTCTTGAGATGCGACGGGAACGCCGGGAATTCTTTCCCTACGAAACAGGGAAAGGATCCCTCATCTCGAGCTAGGAGGCGGAAACGGGGCTCCCCTGGATGTGTGCGGGACCCCACGTGCTTCCTCTCGAGTGGAGACGGGTATGTCGGGGAACTTCTTGAGTTGCAGCAATGGTGTGAAGGACCCTTTGGAAGTTCCAGTGGTTAGATGTGATTGGCCTCGAGAAGCCTCAGCGGAAATGGGCCTCATCTCGCCTGGAGGGCAAAACCTCCTGGATTTTCTCGAGTTGCGGCAGGTGCTCTCGACTTACGACGGGGACCTCAGGGACCCGCTCTGGTGGCCTCAGAAAAGGCCAGTCCCCATGCGAGTTCCTCGGGGGCGTCTCGGGATTTCTCTCCCGTTGATGCCGGGGCCTAAGACATTGTGTGGAGTCGGGGCCGGAACCTGAGGATTCCTCTCCAGTGCTGACATGGATCTTGGGGTACTTCTGGAGTCTCCCCAGGGGAGTCAGTCCTCGTCTCGAATGCGGGCATGCACTTGCGCTTTCCTCCAGAGCGGTAGCAGCAGTGTCACGCAGTCCGCCCAATGGATCAAAGGATCTATGGTTTTCCCTCGAGTCTTTCCCAGGAGGCTTTCCCACGAGGCTTTCCCACAGGGCTGTCCCACGTGCACACGTGGTGGGAGTCGATCCTCGGCTTGAACGTCAAGGCAGTTCAGGGAAAACAGGTTCCTCTGGAATGGACTGACACATCTAGGGGACTCTTGGAATGGTGACACGACCCTTCAGTTCCTCTCGCCTTTCCTGTGGAGAGCGCCTCCTCTTGAGATGCGACGGGAACGCCGGGAATTCTTTCCCTACGAAACAGGGAAAGGATCCCTCATCTCGAGCTAGGAGGCGGAAACGGGGCTCCCCTGGATGTGTGCGGGACCCACGTGCTTCCTCTCGAGTGGAGACGGGTATGTCGGGGACCTTCTTGAGTTGCAGCAAGGGTGTGAAGGACCCTTTGGAAGTTCCAGTGGTTAGATGTGATTAGCCTCGAGAAGCCTCAGCGGAAATGGGCCTCATCTCGCCTGGAGGGCAAAACCGCCTGGATTTTCTCGAGTTGCGGCATGTGCTCTCGACTTACGACGGGGACCTCAGTGACCCGCTCTTGTGGCCTCAGGAAAGGCCAGTCCCCATGCGAGTTCCTCTGGGGATTCCTCTCCCGTCGATGCCGGGGCCTAAGACCTTGTGTGAAGTCGGGGCCGGAACCTGAGGATTCCCCTCCAGTGCTGACATGGATCTTGGGGTATTTCTGGAGTCTCCCCAAGGGAGTCAGTCCTCGTCTCGAATGCGGGCATGCACTTGCGCTTTCCTCCAGAGCGGTTGCAGCAGTGTCACGCAGTCCGCCGCGTGGATCAAAGGATCTATGGTTTTCCCTCGAGTCTTTCCCACGAGTCTTTCCCACGAGGCTTTCCCACAGGGCTGTCCCACGTGCACACGTGGTGGGAGTCGATCCTCGGCTTGAATGTCAAGGCAGTGCAGGGAAAACAGGTTCCTCTGGAATGGACTGACACATCTGGGGGACTCTTGGAATGGTGGCACGAACCTTCAGTTCCTCTCCCCTTTCCTATGGAGAGCGCCTCCTCTTGAGATGCGACGGGAACGCCGGGAATTCTTTCCCTACGAAACAGGGAAAGGATCCCTCATATCGAGCTAGGAGGCGGAAACGGGGCTCCCCTGGATGTGTGCGGGACCCACGTGCTTCCTCTCGAGTGGAGACGGGTAGGTCGGGGAACTTCTTGAGTTGCAGCAAGGGTGTGAAGGACCCTTTGGAAGTTCCAGTGGTTAGACGTGATTAGCCTCGAGAAGCCTCAGCGGAAATGGGCCTCATCTCGCCTGGAGGGCAAAACCTCCTGGATTTTCTCGAGTTGCGGCAGGTGCTCTCGACTTACGACGGGGACCTCAGAGACCCGCTCTGTTGGCCTCAGGAAAGGCCAGTCCCCATGCGAGTTCCTCGGGGGCCTCTGGGGATTCCTTTCCCGTCGATGCCGGGGCCTAAGTCCTTGTGTGGAGTCGGGGCCGGAACCTGAGGATTCCTCTCCAGTGCTGACATGGATCTTGGGGTACTTCTGGAGTCTCCCCAGGGGAGTCAGTCTTCGTCTCGAATGCGGGCATGCACTTGCGCTTTCCTCCAGAGCGGTAGCAGCAGTGTCACGCAGTCCGCCTCGTGGATCAAAGGATCTATGGTTTTCCCTCGAGTCTTTCCCACGAGGCTTTCCCACGAGGCTTTCCCACAGGGCTGTCCCACGTGCACACGTGGTGGGAGTCGATCCTCGGCTTGAACGTCAAGGCAGTGCAGGGAAAACAGGTTCCTCTGGAATGGACTGACACATCTGGGGGACTCTTGGAATGGTGGCACGACCCTGGAGTTCCTCTCGCCTTTCCTGTGGAGAGCGCCTCCTCTTGAGATGCGACGGGAATGCCGGGAATTCTTTCCCTACGAAACAGGGAAAGGATCCCTCATCTCGAGCTAGGAGGCGGAAACGGGGCTCCCCTGGATGTGTGCGGGACCCCACGTGCTTCTTCTCGAGTGGAGACGGGTATGTCGGGGAACTTCTTGAGTTGCAGCAATGGTGTGAAGGACCCTTTGGAAGTTCCAGTGGTTAGATGTGATTGGCCTCGAGAAGCCTCAGCGGAAATGGGCCTCATCTCGCCTGGAGGGCAAAACCTCCTGGATTTTCTCGAGTTGCGGCAGGTGCTCTCGACTTACGACGGGGACCTCAGGGACCCGCTCTGGTGGCCTCAGGAAAGGCCAGTCCCCATGCGAGTTCCTCGGGGGCGTCTCGGGATTTCTCTCCCGTTGATGCCGGGGCCTAAGACCTTGTGTGGAGTCGGGGCCGGAACCTGAGGATTCCTCTCCAGTGCTGACATGGATCTTGGGGTACTTCTGGAGTCTCCCCAGGGGAGTCAGTCCTCGTCTCGAATGCGGGCATGCACTTGCGCTTTCTTCCAGAGCGGTAGCAGCAGTGTCACGCAGTCCGCTGCGTGGATCAAAGGATCTATGGTTTTCCCTCGAGTCTTTTCCACGAGGCTTTCCCTCGAGGCTTTCCCACAGGGCTGTCCCACGTGCACACGTGGTGGGAGTCGATCCTCCGCTTGAACGTCAAGGCAGTTCAGGGAAAACAGGTTCCTCTGGAATGGACTGACACATCTAGGGGTCTCTTGGAATGGTGGCACGACCCTTCAGTTCCTCTCGCCTTTCCTGTGGAGAGCGCCTCCTCTTGAGATGCGACGGGAACGCCGGGAATTCTTTCCCTACGAAACAGGGAAAGGATCCCTCATCTCGAGCTAGGAGGCGGAAACGGGGCTCCGCTGGATGTGTGCGGGACACCACGTGCTTCCTCTCGAGTGGAGACGGGTATGTCGGGGAACTGCTTGAGTTGCAGCAAGGGTGTGAAGGACCCTTTGGAAGTTCCAGTGGTTAGACGTGATTAGCCTCGAGAAGCCTCAGCGGAAATGGGCCTCATCTCGCCTGGAGGGCAAAACCTCCTGGATTTTCTCGAGTTGCGGCAGGTGCTCTCGACTTACGACGGGGACCTCAGGGACCCGCTCTGGTGGCCTCAGGAAAGGCCAGTCCCCATGCGAGTTCCTCTGGGGATTCCTCTCCCGTCGATGCCGGGGCCTAAGACCTTGTGTGAAGTCGGGGCCGGAACCTGAGGATTCCTCTCCAGTGCTGACATGGATCTTGGGGTATTTCTGGAGTCTCCCCAAGGGAGTCAGTCCTCGTCTCGAATGCGGGCATGCACTTGCGCTTTCCTCCAGAGCGGTTGCAGCAGTGTCACGCAGTCCGCCGCCTGGATCAAAGGATCTATGGTTTTCCCTCGAGTCTTTCCCACGAGGCTTTCCCACGAGGCTTTCCCACAGGGCTGTCCCACGTGCACACGTGTTGGGAGTCGATCCTCGGCTTGAATGTCAAGGCAGTGCAGGGAAAACAGGTTCCTCTGGAATGGACTGACACATCTGGGGGACTCTTGGAATGGTGGCACGACCCTGGAGTTCCTCTCGCCTTTCCTGTGGAGAGCGCCTCCTCTTGAGATGCGACGGGAACGCCGGGAATTCTTTCCCTACGAAACAGGGAAAGGATCCCTCATCTCGAGCTAGGAGGCGGAAACGGGGCTCCCCTGGATGTGTGCGGGACACCACGTGCTTCCTCTCGAGTGCAGACGGGTATGTCGGGGAACTTCTTGAGTTGCAGCGAGGGTGTGAAGGACCCTTTGGAAGTTCCAGTGGTTAGACGTGATTAGCCTCGAGAAGCCTCAGCGGAAATGGGCCTCATCTCGCCTGGAGGGCAAAACCTCCTGGATTTTCTCGAGTTGCGGCAGGTGCTCTCGACTAACGACGGGGACCTCAGGGACCCGCTCTGGTGGCCTTAGGAAAGGCCAGTCCCCATGCGAGTTCCTCGGGGGCCTCTGGGGATTCCTCTCCCGTCGATTCCGGGGCCTTAGTCCTTGTGTGGAGTCGGGGCCGGAACCTGAGGATTCCTCTCCAGTGCTGACATGGATCTTGGGGTACTTCTGGAGTCTCCCCAGGGGAGTCAGTCTTCGTCTCGAATGCGGGCATGCACTTGCGCTTTCCTCCAGAGCGGTAGCAGCAGTGTCACGCAGTCCGCCTCGTGGATCAAAGGATCTATGGTTTTCCCTCGAGTCTTTCCCACGAGTCTTTCCCACGAGGCTTTCCCACAGGGCTGTCCCACGTGCACACGTGGTGGGAGTCGATCCTCGGCTTGAACGTCAAGGCAGTGCAGGGAAAACAGGTTCCTCTGGAATGGACTGACACATCTGGGGGACTCTTGGAATGGTGGCACGACCCTGGAGTTCCTCTCGCCTTTCCTGTGGAGAGCGCCTCCTCTTGAGATGCGACGGGAACGCCGGGAATTCTTTCCCTACGAAACAGGGAAAGGATCCCTCATCTCGAGCTAGGAGGCGGAAACGGGGCTCCCCTGGATGTGTGTGGGACCACGTGCTTCCTCCCGAGTGGAGACGGGTATGTCGGGGAACTTCTTGAGTTGCAGCAAGGGTGTGAAGGACCCTTTGGAAGTTCCAGTGGTTAGACGTGATTAGCCTCGAGAAGTCTCAGCGGAAATGGGCCTCATCTCGCCTGGAGGGCAAAACCTCCTGGATTTTCTCGAGTTGCGGCAGGTGCTCTCGACTTACGACGGGGAACTCAAGGACCCTCTCTGGTGGCCTCAGGAAAGGCCAGTCCCCATGCGAGTTCCTCGGGGCCTCTCGGGATTCCTCTCCCGTCGATGCCGGGGCCTAAGACCTTGTGTGGAGTCGGGGCCGGAACCTGAGGATTCCTCTCCAGTGCTGACATGGATCTTGAGGTACTTCTGGAGTCTCCCCAGGGGAGTCAGTCCTCGTCTCGAATGCGGGCATGCACTTGCGCTTTCCTCCAGAGCGGTAGCAGCAGTGTCACGCAGTCCGCCGCGTGGATCAAAGGATCTATGGTTTTCCCTCGAGTCTTTCCCACGAGGCTTTCCCACGAGGCTTTCCCACAGGGCTGTCCCACGTGCACACGTGGTGGGAGTCGATCCTCGGCTTGAACGTCAAAGCAGTGCAGGGAAAACAGGTTCCTCTGGAATGGACTGACATATCTGGGGGTCTCTTCGAATGGTGGCACGACTCTGGAGTTCCTCTCGCCTTTCCTGTGGAGAGCGCCTCCTCTTGAGATGCGACGGGAACGCCGGGAAGTCTTTCCCTATGAAACAGGGAAAGGATCCCTCATCTCGAGCTAGGAGGCGGAAACGGGGCTCCCCTGGATGTGTGCGGGACCCCACGTGCTTCCTCTGGAGTGGAGACGGGTATGGTGGGGAACTTCTTTAGTCCCAGCAAGGGTGTGAAGGACCCGTTGGAAGTTCCAGTGGTTAGATGTGATTAGCCTCGAGAAGCCTCAGCGGAAATGGGCCTCATCTCGCCTTGAGGGCAAAACCTCCTGGATTTTCTCGAGTTGCGGCAGGTGCTCTCGACTTACGACGGAGACCTCAGGGACCCGCTCTGGTGGCCTCAGGAAAGGCCAGTCCCCATGCGAGTTCCTCGGGGCCTCTCGGGATTCCTCTCCCGTCGATGCCGGGGCCTAAGACCTTGTGTGGAGTCGGGGCCGGAACCTGAGGATTCCTCTCCAGTGCTGACATGGATCTTGGGGTACTTCTGGAGTCTCCCCAGGGGAGTCAGTCCTCGTCTCGAATGCGGGCATGCACTTGCGCTTTCCTCCAGAGCGGTAGCAGCAGTGTCACGCAGTCCGCCGCGTGGATCAAAGGATCTATGGTTTTCCCTCGAGTCTTTCCCACGAGGCTTTCCCACGAGGCTTTCCCACAGGGCTGTCCCACGTGCACACGTGGTGGGAGTCGATCCTCGGCTTGAACGTCAAGGCAGTGCAGGGAAAACAGGTTCCTCTTGAATGGACTGACACATCTGGGGGACTCTTGGAATGGTGGCACGACCCTGGAGTTCCTCTCGCCTTTCCTGTGGAGAGCGCCTCCTCTTGAGATGCGACAGGAACGCCGGGAATTCTTTCCCTACGAAACAGGGAAAGGATCCATCATCTCGAGCTAGGAGGCGGAAACGGGGCTCCTTTGGATGTGTGCGGGACCCCACGTGCTTCCTCTCGAGTGGAGACGGGTATGTCGGGGAACTTCTTGAGTTGCAGCAAGAGTGTGAAGGACCCTTTGGAAGTTCCAGTGGTTAGATGTGATTGGCCTCGAGAAGCCTCAGCGGAAATGGGCCTCATCTCCCCTGGAGGGCAAAACCTCCTGGATCTTCTCGAGTTGCGGCAGGTGCTATCGACTTATGACGGGGACCTCAGGGACCCGCTCTGGTGGCCTCAGGAAAGGCCAGTCCCCATGCGAGTTCCTCAGGGGCCTCTCGGGATTCCTCTCCCGTCGATGCCGGGGCCTAAGACCTTGTGTGGAGTCGGGGCCGGAACCTGAGGATTCCTCTCCAGTGCTGACATGGATCTTGGGGTACGTCTGTAGTCTCCCCAGGTGAGTCAGTCCTCGTCTCGAATGCGGGCATGCATTGCGCTTTCCTCCAGAGCGGTAGCAGCAGTGTCACGCAGTCCGCTGCGTGGATCAAAGGATCTATGGTTTTCCCTCGAGTCTTTCCCACGAGGCTTTCCCACGAGGCTTTCCCACAGGGCTGTCCCACGTGCATACGTGGTGGGAGTCGATCCTCGGCTTGAACGTCAAGGCAGTGCAGGGAAAACAGGTTCCTCTGGAATGGACTGACACATCTGGGGGACTCTTGGAATGGTGTCACGACCCTGGAGTTCCTCTCGCCTTTCCTGTGGAGAGCGCCTCCTCTTGAGATGCGACGGGAACGCCGGGAATTCTTTCCCTACGAAACAGGGAAAGGATCCCTCATCTCGAGCTAGGAGGCGGAAACGGGGCTCCCCTGGATGTGTGCGGGACCCCACGTGCTTCCTCTCGAGTGGAGACGGGTATGTCGGGGAACTTCTTGAGTTGCAGCAAGGGTGTGAAGGACCCTTTGGAAGTTCCAGTGGTTAGATGTGATTGGCCTCGAGAAGCCTCAGCAGAAATGGGCCTCATCTCGCCTGGAGGGCCAAACCTCCTGGATTTTCTCGAGTTGCGGCAGGTGCTCTCGACTTACGACGGGGACCTCAGGGACCCGCTCTGGTGGCCTCAGGAAAGGCCAGTCCCCATGCGAGTTCCTCGGGGTCCTCTCGGGATTCCTCTCCCGTCGATGCCCGGGCCGAAGACCTTGTGTGGAGTCGTGGCCGGATCCTGAGGATTCCTCTCCAGTGCTGACATGGATCTTGCGGTACTTCTGGAGTCTCCCCAGGGGAGTCAGTCCTCGTCTCGAATGCGGGCATGCACTTGCGCTTTCCTCCAAAGCGGTAGCAGCAGTGTCACGCAGTCCGCCGCGTGGATCAAAGGATCTATGGTTTTCCCTCGAGTCTTTCCCACGAGGCTTTCCCACGAGGCTTTCCCTCAGGGCAGTCCCACGTGCACACGTGGTGGGAGTCGATCCTCGGCTTGAACGTCAAGGCAGTGCAGGGAAAACAGGTTCCTCTGGAATGGACTGACACATCTGGGGGACTCTTGGAATGGTGGCACGACCCTGGAGTTCCTCTCGCCTTTCCTGTGGAGAGCGCCTCCTCTTGAGATGCGACGGGAACGCCGGGAATTCTTTCCCTACGAAACAGGGAAAGGATCCCTCATCTCGAGCTAGGAGGCGGAAACGGGGCTCCCCTGGTTGTGTGCGGGACACCACGTGCTTCCTTTCGAGTGGAGACGGGTATGTCGGGAAACTTCTTGAGTTGCAGCAAGGGTGTGAAGGACCCTTTGGAAGTTCCAGTGTTTAGACGTGATTAGCCTCGAGAAGCCTCAGCGGAAATGAGCCTCATCTCGCCTGGAGGGCAAAACCTCCTGGATTTTCTCGAGTTGCGGCAGGTGCTCTCGACTTACGACGGGGACCTCAGGGACCCGCTCTGGTGGCCTCAGGAAAGGCCAGTCCCCATGCGAGTTAATCTGGGGATTCCTCTCCCGTCGATGCCGGGGCCTAAGACCTTGTGTGAAGTCGGGGCCGGAACCTGAGGATTCCTCTCCAGTGCTCACATGGTTCTTGGGGTACTTCTGGAGTCTCCCCAGGGGAGTCAGTCCTCGTCTCGAATGCGGGCATGCACTTGCGCTTTCCTCCAGAGCGGTAGCAGCAGTGTCACGCAGTCCGCCGCGTGGATCAAAGGATCTATGGTTTTCCCTCGAATCTTTCCCACGAAGCTTTCCCACGAGGCTTTCCCTCAGGGCTGTCCCACGTGCACACGTGGTGGGACTCGATCCTCGGCTTGAACGTCAAGGCAGTGCAGGGAAAACAGGTTCCTCTGGAATGGACTGACACATCTGGGGGTCTCTTGGAATGGTGGCACGACCCTGGAGTTCCTCTCGCCTTTCCTGTGGAGAGCGCCTCCTCTTGTGATGCGACGGGAACGCCGGGAATTCTTTCCCTACGAAACAGGGAAAGGATCCCTCATCTCGAGCTAGGAGGCGGAAACGGGGCTCCCCTGGATGTGTGCCGGACCCCACGTGCTTCCTCTCTAGTGGAGACGGGTATGACGGGGAACTTCTTGAGTTGCAGCAATGGTGTGAAGGACCCTTTGGAAGTTCCAGTGGTTAGATGTGATTGGCCTCGAGAAGCCTCAGCGGAAATGGGCCTCGTCTCGCCTGGAGGGCAAAACCTCCTGGATTTATTGGAGTTGCGGCAGGTGCTCTCGACTTACGACGGGGACCTCAGGGACCCGCCCTGGTGGCCTCAGGAAAGGGCAGTCCCCATGCGAGTTCCTCGGGGGCCTCTGGGGATTCCTCTCCCGTCGATGCCGGGGCCTAAGTCCTTGTGTGGAGTCGGGGCCGGAACCTGAGGATTCCTCTCCAGTGCTGACATGGATCTTGGGGTACTTCTGGAGTCTCCCCAGGGGAGTCAGTCTTCGTCTCGAATGCGGGCATGCACTTGCGCTTTCCTCCAGAGCGGTAGCAGCAGTGTCACGCAGTCCGCCTCGTGGATCAAAGGATCTATGGTTTTCCCCCGAGTCTTTCCCACGAGGCTTTCCTACGAGGCTTTCCCACAGGGCTGTCCCACGTGCACACGTGGTGGGAGTCGATCCTCGGCTTGAACGTCAAGGCAGTGCAGGGAAAACAGGTTCCTCTGGAATGGACTGACACATCTGGGGGACTCTTGGAATGGTGGCACGACCCTGGAGTTCCTCTCGCCTTTCCTGTGGAGAACGCCTCCTCTTGAGATGCGACGGGAACGCCGGGAAATCTTTCCCTACGAAACAGGGAAAGGATCCCTCATCTCGAGCTAGGAGTCGGAAACGGAGCTCCCCTGTATGTGGGCGGGACACCACGTTCTTCCTCTCGAGTGGAGACGGGTATGTCGGGGAACTTCTTGAGTTGCAGGAAGGGTGTGAAGGACCCTTTGGAAGTTCCAGTGGTTAGACGTGATTAGCCTCGAGAAGCCTCAGCGGAAATGGGCCTCATCTCGCCTGGAGGGCAAAACCTCCTGGATTTTCTCGAGTTGCGGCAGGTGCTCTCGACTTACGACGGGGACCTCAGGGACCCGCTCTGGTGGCCTCAGGAAAGGCCAGTCCCCATGCGAGTTCCTCGGGGGCGTCTCGGGATTCCTCTCCCGTCGATGCCGGGGCCTAAGACCTTGTGTGGAGTCGGGGCCGGAACCTGAGGATTCCTCTCCAGTGCTGACATGGATCTTGGGGTACGTCTGGAGTCTCCCCAGGGGAGTCAGTCCTCGTCTCGGATGCGGGCATGCACTTGCGCTTTCCTCCAGAGCGGTAGCAGCAGTGTCACGCAGTCCGCCGCGTGGATCAAAGGATCTATGGTTTTCCCTCGAGTCTTTCCCACGAGGCTTTCCCACGAGGCTTTCCCACAGGGCTGTCCCACGTGCACACGTGGTGGGAGTCGATCCTCGGCTTGAAAGTCAAGGCAGTGCAGGGAAAACAGGTTCCTCTGGAATGGACTGACACATCTGGGGGACTCTTGGAATGGTGGCACGACCCTGGAGTCCTCTCGCCTTTCCTGTGGAGAGCGCCTCCTCTTGAGATGCGACGGCAATGCCGGGAATTCTTTCCCTACGAAACAGGGAAAGGATCCCTCATCTCGAGCTAGGAGGCGGAAACGGGGCTCCCCTGGATGTGTGCGGGACACCACGTGCTTCCTCTCGAGTGGAGACGGGTATGTCGGGGAACTTCTTGAGTTGCAGCAAGGGTGTGAAGGACCCTTTGGAAGTTCCAGTGGTTAGACGTGATTAGCCTCGAGAAGCCTCAGCGGAAATGGGCCTCATCTCGCCTGGAGGGCAAAACCGCCTGGATTTTCTCGAGTTGCGGCAGGTGCTCTCTACTTACGACGGGGACCTCAGGGACCCGCTCTGGTGGCCTCAGGAAAGGCCAGTCCCCATGCGAGTTCCTCGGGGGCCTCTCGGGATTCCTCTCCCGTCGATGCCGGGGCCTAAGACCTTGTGTGGAGTCGGGGCCGGAACCTGAGGATTCCTCTCCAGTGCTGACATGGATCTTGGGGTACTTCTGAAGTCTCCCCAGGGGAGTCAGTCCTCGTCTCGAATGCGGGCATGCACTTGCGCTTTCCTCCAGAGCGGTAGAAGCAGTGTCACGCAGTCCGCCGCGTGGATCAAAGGATCTATGGTTTTCCCTCGAGTCTTTCCCACGAGGCTTTCCCACAAGGCTTTCCCACAGGGCTGTCCCACGTGCACACGTGGTGGGAGTCGATCCTCGGCTTGAACGTCAAGGCAGTGCAGGGAAAACAGGTTCCTCTGGAATGGACTGACACATCTGGGGGACTCTTGGAATGGTGGCACGACCCTGGAGTTCCTCTCGCCTTTCCTGTGGAGAGCGCCTCCTCTTGAGATGCGACGGGAACGCCGGGAATTCTTTCCCTACGAAACAGGGATAGGATCCCTCATCTCGAGCTAGGACGCGGAAACGGGGCTCCCCTGGATGTGTGCGGGACACCACGTGCTTCCTCTCGAGTGGAGACGGGTATGTCGGGGAACTTCTTGAGTTGCAGCAAGGGTGTGAAGGACCCTTTGGAAGTTCCAGTGGTTAGATGTGATTGGCCTCGAGAAGCCTCAGCGGAAATGGGCCTCATCTCGCCTGTAGGGCAAAACCTCCTGGATTTTCTCGAGTTGCGGCAGGTGCTCTCGACTTACGACGGGGACCTCAGGGACCCGCTCTGGTGGCCTCAGGAAAGGCCAGTCCCCATGCGAGTTCCTCGGGGGCCTCTCTGGATTCCTCTCCCGTCGATGCCGGGGCCTAAGACCTTGTGTGGAGTCGGGGCCGGAACCTGAGGATTCCTCTCCAGTGCTGACATGGATCTTGGGGTACTTCTGGAGTCTCCCCAGGGGAATCAGTCCTCGTCTCGAATGCGGGCATGCACTTGCGCTTTCCACCAGAGCAGTAGCAGCAGTGTCACGCAGTCCGCCCAATAGATCAAAGGATCTATGGTTTTCCCTCGAGTCTTTCCCACGAGGCTTTCCCACGAGGCTTTCCCACAGGGCTGTCCCACGTGCACACGTGGTGGGAGTCGATCCTCGGCTTGAACGTCAAGGCAGTGCAGGGAAAACAGGTTCCTCTGGAATGGACTGACACATCTGGGGGACTCTTGGAATGGTGGCACGACCCTGGAGTTCCTCTCGCCTTTCCTGTGGAGAGCGCCTCCTCTTGAGATGCGACGGGAACGCCGGGAATTCTTTCCCTACGAAACAGGGAAAGGATCCCTCATCTGGAGCTAGGAGGCGGAAACGGGGCTCCCCTGGATGTGTGCGGGACCCACGTGCTTCCTCTCGAGTGGAGACGGGTATGTCGGGGAACTTCTTGAGTTGCAGCAATGGTGTGAAGGACCCTTTGGAAGTTCCAGTGGTTAGATGTGATTGGCCTCGAGAAGCCTCAGCGGAAATGGGCCTCATCTCGCCTGGAGGGCAAAACCTCCTGGATTTTCTCGAGTTGCGGCAGGTGCTCTCGACTTACGACGGGGACCTCAGGGACACGCTCTGGTGGCCTCAGGAAAGGCCAGTCCCCATGCGAGTTCCTCGGGGGCGTCTCGGGATTTCTCTCCCGTTGATGCCGGGGCCTAAGACCTTGTGTGGAGTCGGGGCCGGAACCTGAGGATTCCTCTCCAGTGCTGACATGGATCTTGGGGTACTTCTGGAGTCTCCCCAGGGGAGTCAGTCCTCGTCTCGAATGCGGGCATGCACTTGCGCTTTCCTCCAGAGCGGTAGCAGCATTGTCACGCAGTCCGCCGCGTGGATCAAAGGATCTATGGTTTTCCCTCGAGTCTTTCCCACGAGGCTTTCCCACGAGGCTTTCCCACAGGGCTGTCCCACGTGCACACGTGGTGGGAGTCGATCCTCGGCTTGAACGTCAAGGCAGTTCAGGGAAAACAGGTTCCTCTGGAATGGACTGACACATCTAGGGGACTCTTGGAATGGTGGCATGACCCTTCAGTTCCTCTCGCCTTTCCTGTGGAGAGCGCCTCCTCTTGAGATGCGACGGGAACGCCGGGAATTCTTTCCCTACGAAATAGGGAAAGGATCCCTCATCTCGAGCTAGGAGGCGGAAACGGGGCTCCGCTGGATGTGTGCGGGACACCACGTGCTTCCTCTCGAGTGGAGACGGGTATGTCGGGGAACTGCTTGAGTTGCAGCAAGGGTGTGAAGGACCCTTTGGAAGTTCCAGTGGTTAGACGTGATTAGCCTCGAGAAGCCTCAGCGGAAATGGGCCTCATCTCGCCTGGAGGGCAAAACCTCCTGGATTTTCTCGAGTTGCGGCAGGTGCTCTCGACTTACGACGGGGACCTCAGGGACCCGCTCTGGTGGCCTCAGGAAAGGCCAGTCCCCATGCGAGTTCCTCGGGGGCGTCTCGGGATTCCTCTCCCGTCAATGCCGGGGCCTAAGACCTTGTGTGGAGTCGGGGCCGGAACCTGAGGATTCCTCTCCAGTGCTGACATGGATCTTGGGGTACGTCTGGAGTCTCCCCAGGGGAGTCAGTCCTCGTCTCGAATGCGGGCATGCACTTGCGCTTTCCTCCAGAGCGGTAGCAGCAGTGTCACGCAGTCCGCTGCGTGGATCAAAGGATCTATGGTTTTCCCTCGAGTCTTTCCCACGAGGCTTTCCCACGAGGCTTTCCCCCAGGGCTGTCCCACGTGCACACGTGGTGGGAGTCGATCCTCGGCTTGAACGTCAAGGCAGTGCAGGGAAAACAGGTTCCTCTGGAATGGACTGACACATCTGGGGGACTCTTGGAATGGTGGCACGACCCTGGAGTTCCTCTCGCCTTTCCTGTGGAGAGCGCCTCCTCTTGAGATGCGACGGGAACGCCGGGAATTCTTTCCCTACGAAACAGGGAAAGGATCCCTCATCTCGAGCTAGGAGGCGGAAACGGGGCTCCCCTGGATGTGTGCGGGACCCACGTGCTTCCTCTTGAGTGGAGACGGGTATGTCGGGGACCTTCTTGAGTTGCAGCAAGGGTGTGAAGGACCCTTTGGAAGTTCCAGTGGTTAGATGTGATTAGCCTCGAGAAGCCTCAGCGGAAATGGGCCTCATCTCGCCTGGAGGGCAAAACCGCCTGGATTTTCTCGAGTTGCGGCAGGTGCTCTCGACTTACGACGGGGACCTCAGGGACCCGCTCTGGTGGCCTCAGGAAAGGCCAGTCCCCATGCGAGTTCCTCTGGGGATTCCTCTCATGTCGATGCCGGGGCCTAAGACCTTGTGTGAAGTCGGGGCCGGAACCTGAGGATTCCTCTCCAGTGCTGACATGGATCTTGGGGTAATTCTGGAGTCTCCCCAAGGGAGTCAGTCCTCGTCTCGAATGCGGGCATGCACTTGCGCTTTCCTCCAGAGCGGTTGCAGCAGTGTCACGCAGTCCGCCGCGTGGATCAACGGATCTATGGTTTTCCCTCGAGTCTTTCCCACGAGGCTTTCCCACGAGGCTTTCCCCCAGGGCTGTCCCACGTGCACACGTGGTGGGAGTCGATCCTCGGCTTGAACGTCAAGGCAGTGCAGGGAAAACAGGTTCCTCTGGAATGGACTGACACATCTGGGGGACTCTTGGAATGGTGGCACGACCCTTCAGTTCCTCTCCCCTTTCCTATGGAGAGCGCCTCCTCTTGAGATGCGACGGGAACGCCGGGAATTCTTTCCCTACGAAACAGGGAAAGGATCCCTCATCTCGAGCTAGGAGGCGGAAACGGGGCTCCCCTGGATGTGTGTGGGACCCACGTGCTTCCTCTCGAGTGGAGACGGGTAGGTCGGGGAACTTCTTGAGTTGCAGCAAGGGTGTGAAGGACCCTTTGGAAGTTCCAGTGGTTAGACGTGATTAGCCTCGAGAAGCCTCAGCGGAAATGGGCCTCATCTCGCCTGGAGGGCAAAACCTCCTGGATTTTCTCGAGTTGCGGCAGGTGCTCTCGACTTACGACGGGGACCTCAGAGACCCGCTCTGTTGGCCTCAGGAAAGGCCAGTCCCCATGCGAGTTCCTCGGGGGCCTCTGGGGACTCCTCTCCCGTCGATGCCGGGGCCTAAGTCCTTGTGTGGAGTCGGGGCCGGAACCTGAGGATTCCTCTCCAGTGCTGACATGGATCTTGGGGTACTTCTGGAGTCTCCCCAGGGGAGTCAGTCTTCGTCTCGAATGCGGGCATGCACTTGCGCTTTCCTCCAGAGCGGTAGCAGCAGTGTCAAGCAGTTCGCCTCGTGGATCAAAGGATCTATGGTTTTCCCTCGAGTCTTTCCCACGAGGCTTTCCCACGAGGCTTTCCCCCAGGGCTGTCCCACGTGCACACGTGGTGGGAGTCGATCCTCGGCTTGAACGTCAAGGCAGTGCAGGGAAAACAGGTTCCTCTGGAATGGACTGACACATCTGGGGGACTCTTGGAATGGTGGCACGACCCTGGAGTTCCTCTCGCCTTTCCTGTGGAGAGCGCCTCCTCTTGAGATGCGACGGGAACGCCGGGAATTCTTTCCCTACGAAACAGGGAAAGGATCCCTCATCTCGAGCTAGGAGGCGGAAACGGGGCTCCCCTGGATGTGTGCGGGACCCACGTACTTCCTCTTGAGTGGAGACGGGTATGTCGGGGAACTTCTTGAGTTGCAGCAAGGGTGTGAAGGACCCTTTGGAAGTTCCAGTGGTTAGATGTGATTAGCCTCGAGAAGCCTCAGCGGAAATGGGCCTCATCTCGCCTGGAGGGCAAAACCGCCTGGATTTTCTCGAGTTGCGGCAGGTGCTCTCGACTTACGACGGGGACCTCAGGGACCCGCTCTGGTGGCCTCAGGAAAGGCCAGTCCCCATGCGAGATCCTCGGGGGCGTCTCGGGATTTCTCTCCCGTTGATGCCGGGGCCTAAGACCTTGTGTGGAGTCGGGGCCGGAACCTGAGGATTCCTCTCCAGTGCTGACATGGATCTTGGGGTACTTCTGGAGTCTCCCCAGGGGAGTCAGTCCTCGTCTCGAATGCGGGCATGCACTTGCGCTTTCCTCCAGAGCGGTAGCAGCAGTGTCACGCAGTCCGCCGCGTGGATCAAAGGATCTATGGTTTTCCCTCGAGTCTTTCCCACGAGGCTTTCCCACGAGGCTTTCCCACAGGGCTGTCCCACGTGCACACGTGGTGGGAGTCGATCCTCGGCTTGAACGTCAAGGCAGTTCAGGGAAAACAGGTTCCTCTGGAATGGACTGACACATCTAGGGGACTCTTGGAATGGTGGCACGACCCTTCAGTTCCTCTCGCCTTTCCTGTGGAGAGCGCCTCCTCTTGAGATGCGACGGGAACGCCGGGAATTCTTTCCCTACGAAACAGGGAAAGGATCCCTCATCTCGAGCTAGGAGGCGGAAACGGGGCTCCGCTGGATGTGTGCGGGACACCACGTGCTTCCTCTCGAGTGGAGACGGGTATGTCGGGGAACTGCTTGAGTTGCAGCAAGGGTGTGAAGGACCCTTTGGAAGTTCCAGTGGTTAGACGTGATTAGCCTCGAGAAGCCTCAGCGGAAATGGGCCTCATCTCGCCTGGAGGGCAAAACCTCCTGGATTTTCTCGAGTTGCGGCAGGTGCTCTCGACTTACGACGGGGACCTCAGGGACACGCTCTGGTGGCCTCAGGAAAGGCCAGTCCCCATGCGAGTTCCTCGGGGGCGTCTCGGGATTCCTCTCCCGTCAATGCCGGGGCCTAAGACCTTGTGTGGAGTCGGGGCCGGACCCTGAGGATTCCTCTCCAGTGCTGACATGGATCTTGGGGTACTTCTGGAGTCTCCCCAGGGGAGTCAGTCCTCGTCTCGAATGCGGGCATGCACTTGCGCTTTCCTCCAGAGCGGTAGCAGCAGTGTCACGCAGTCCGCTGCGTGGATCAAAGGATCTATGGTTTTCCCTCGAGTCTTTCCCACGAGGCTTTCCCACGAGGCTTTCCCCCAGGGCTGTCCCACGTGCACACGTGGTGGGAGTCGATCCTCGGCTTGAACGTCAAGGCAGTGCAGGGAAAACAGGTTCCTCTGGAATGGACTGACACATCTGGGGGACTCTTGGAATGGTGGCACGACCCTGGAGTTCCTCTCGCCTTTCCTGTGGAGAGCGCCTCCTCTTGAGATGCGACGGGAACGCCGGGAATTCTTTCCCTACGAAACAGGGAAAGGATCCCTCATCTCGAGCTAGGAGGCGGAAACGGGGCTCCCCTGGATGTGTGCGGGACCCCACGTGCTTCCTCTCGAGTGGAGACGGGTATGTCGGGGAACTTCTTGAGTTGCAGCAATGGTGTGAAGGACCCTTTGGAAGTTCCAGTGGTTAGATGTGATTGGCCTCGAGAAGCCTCAGCGGAAATGGGCCTCATCTCGCCTGGAGGGCAAAACCTCCTGGATTTTCTCGAGTTGCGGCAGGTGCTCTCGACTTACGACGGGGACCTCAGGGACCCGCTCTGGTGGCCTCAGAAAAGGCCAGTCCCCATGCGAGTTCCTCGGGGGCGTCTCGGGATTTCTCTCCCGTTGATGCCGGGGCCTAAGACCTTGTGTGGAGTCGGGGCCGGAACCTGAGGATTCCTCTCCAGTGCTGACATGGATCTTGGGGTACTTCTGGAGTCTCCCCAGGGGAGTCAGTCCTCGTCTCGAATGCGGGCATGCACTTGCGCTTTCCTCCAGAGCGGTAGCAGCAGTGTCACGCAGTCCGCCCAATGGATCAAAGGATCTATGGTTTTCCCTCGAGTCTTTCCCACGAGGCTTTCCCACGAGGCTTTCCCACAGGGCTGTCCCACGTGCACACGTGGTGGGAGTCGATCCTCGGCTTGAACGTCAAGGCAGTTCAGGGAAAACAGGTTCCTCTGGAATGGACTGACACATCTAGGGGACTCTTGGAATGGTGACACGACCCTTCAGTTCCTCTCGCCTTTCCTGTGGAGAGCGCCTCCTCTTGAGATGCGACGGGAACGCCGGGAATTCTTTCCCTACGAAACAGGGAAAGGATCCCTCATCTCGAGCTAGGAGGCGGAAACGGGGCTCCCCTGGATGTGTGCGGGACCCACGTGCTTCCTCTCGAGTGGAGACGGGTATGTCGGGGACCTTCTTGAGTTGCAGCAAGGGTGTGAAGGACCCTTTGGAAGTTCCAGTGGTTAGATGTGATTAGCCTCGAGAAGCCTCAGCGGAAATGGGCCTCATCTCGCCTGGAGGGCAAAACCGCCTGGATTTTCTCGAGTTGCGGCATGTGCTCTCGACTTACGACGGGGACCTCAGTGACCCGCTCTTGTGGCCTCAGGAAAGGCCAGTCCCCATGCGAGTTCCTCTGGGGATTCCTCTCCCGTCGATGCCGGGGCCTAAGACCTTGTGTGAAGTCGGGGCCGGAACCTGAGGATTCCCCTCCAGTGCTGACATGGATCTTGGGGTATTTCTGGAGTCTCCCCAAGGGAGTCAGTCCTCGTCTCGAATGCGGGCATGCACTTGCGCTTTCCTCCAGAGCGGTTGCAGCAGTGTCACGCAGTCCGCCGCGTGGATCAAAGGATCTATGGTTTTCCCTCGAGTCTTTCCCACGAGTCTTTCCCACGAGGCTTTCCCACAGGGCTGTCCCACGTGCACACGTGGTGGGAGTCGATCCTCGGCTTGAATGTCAAGGCAGTGCAGGGAAAACAGGTTCCTCTGGAATGGACTGACACATCTGGGGGACTCTTGGAATGGTGGCACGAACCTTCAGTTCCTCTCCCCTTTCCTATGGAGAGCGCCTCCTCTTGAGATGCGACGGGAACGCCGGGAATTCTTTCCCTACGAAACAGGGAAAGGATCCCTCATATCGAGCTAGGAGGCGGAAACGGGGCTCCCCTGGATGTGTGCGGGACCCACGTGCTTCCTCTCGAGTGGAGACGGGTAGGTCGGGGAACTTCTTGAGTTGCAGCAAGGGTGTGAAGGACCCTTTGGAAGTTCCAGTGGTTAGACGTGATTAGCCTCGAGAAGCCTCAGCGGAAATGGGCCTCATCTCGCCTGGAGGGCAAAACCTCCTGGATTTTCTCGAGTTGCGGCAGGTGCTCTCGACTTACGACGGGGACCTCAGAGACCCGCTCTGTTGGCCTCAGGAAAGGCCAGTCCCCATGCGAGTTCCTCGGGGGCCTCTGGGGATTCCTTTCCCGTCGATGCCGGGGCCTAAGTCCTTGTGTGGAGTCGGGGCCGGAACCTGAGGATTCCTCTCCAGTGCTGACATGGATCTTGGGGTACTTCTGGAGTCTCCCCAGGGGAGTCAGTCTTCGTCTCGAATGCGGGCATGCACTTGCGCTTTCCTCCAGAGCGGTAGCAGCAGTGTCACGCAGTCCGCCTCGTGGATCAAAGGATCTATGGTTTTCCCTCGAGTCTTTCCCACGAGGCTTTCCCACGAGGCTTTCCCACAGGGCTGTCCCACGTGCACACGTGGTGGGAGTCGATCCTCGGCTTGAACGTCAAGGCAGTGCAGGGAAAACAGGTTCCTCTGGAATGGACTGACACATCTGGGGGACTCTTGGAATGGTGGCACGACCCTGGAGTTCCTCTCGCCTTTCCTGTGGAGAGCGCCTCCTCTTGAGATGCGACGGGAATGCCGGGAATTCTTTCCCTACGAAACAGGGAAAGGATCCCTCATCTCGAGCTAGGAGGCGGAAACGGGGCTCCCCTGGATGTGTGCGGGACCCCACGTGCTTCCTCTCGAGTGGAGACGGGTATGTCGGGGAACTTCTTGAGTTGCAGCAATGGTGTGAAGGACCCTTTGGAAGTTCCAGTCGTTAGATGTGATTGGCCTCGAGAAGCCTCAGCGGAAATGGGCCTCATCTCGCCTGGAGGGCAAAACCTCCTGGATTTTCTCGAGTTGCGGCAGGTGCTCTCGACTTACGACGGGGACCTCAGGGACCCGCTCTGGTGGCCTCAGGAAAGGCCAGTCCCCATGCGAGTTCCTCGGGGGCGTCTCGGGATTTCTCTCCCGTTGATGCCGGGGCCTAAGACCTTGTGTGGAGTCGGGGCCGGAACCTGAGGATTCCTCTCCAGTGCTGACATGGATCTTGGGGTACTTCTGGAGTCTCCCCAGGGGAGTCAGTCCTCGTCTCGAATGCGGGCATGCACTTGCGCTTTCCTCCAGAGCGGTAGCAGCAGTGTCACGCAGTCCGCTGCGTGGATCAAAGGATCTATGGTTTTCCCTCGAGTCTTTTCCACGAGGCTTTCCCTCGAGGCTTTCCCACAGGGCTGTCCCACGTGCACACGTGGTGGGAGTCGATCCTCCGCTTGAACGTCAAGGCAGTTCAGGGAAAACAGGTTCCTCTGGAATGGACTGACACATCTAGGGGTCTCTTGGAATGGTGGCACGACCCTTCAGTTCCTCTCGCCTTTCCTGTGGAGAGCGCCTCCTCTTGAGATGCGACGGGAACGCCGGGAATTCTTTCCCTACGAAACAGGGAAAGGATCCCTCATCTCGAGCTAGGAGGCGGAAACGGGGCTCCGCTGGATGTGTGCGGGACACCACGTGCTTCCTCTCGAGTGGAGACGGGTATGTCGGGGAACTGCTTGAGTTGCAGCAAGGGTGTGAAGGACCCTTTGGAAGTTCCAGTGGTTAGACGTGATTAGCCTCGAGAAGCCTCAGCGGAAATGGGCCTCATCTCGCCTGGAGGGCAAAACCTCCTGGATTTTCTCGAGTTGCGGCAGGTGCTCTCGACTTACGACGGGGACCTCAGGGACCCGCTCTGGTGGCCTCAGGAAAGGCCAGTCCCCATGCGAGTTCCTCTGGGGATTCCTCTCCCGTCGATGCCGGGGCCTAAGACCTTGTGTGAAGTCGGGGCCGGAACCTGAGGATTCCTCTCCAGTGCTGACATGGATCTTGGGGTATTTCTGGAGTCTCCCCAAGGGAGTCAGTCCTCGTCTCGAATGCGGGCATGCACTTGCGCTTTCCTCCAGAGCGGTTGCAGCAGTGTCACGCAGTCCGCCGCCTGGATCAAAGGATCTATGGTTTTCCCTCGAGTCTTTCCCACGAGGCTTTCCCACGAGGCTTTCCCACAGGGCTGTCCCACGTGCACACGTGTTGGGAGTCGATCCTCGGCTTGAATGTCAAGGCAGTGCAGGGAAAACAGGTTCCTCTGGAATGGACTGACACATCTGGGGGACTCTTGGAATGGTGGCACGACCCTGGAGTTCCTCTCGCCTTTCCTGTGGAGAGCGCCTCCTCTTGAGATGCGACGGGAACGCCGGGAATTCTTTCCCTACGAAACAGGGAAAGGATCCCTCATCTCGAGCTAGGAGGCGGAAACGGGGCTCCCCTGGATGTGTGCGGGACACCACGTGCTTCCTCTCGAGTGCAGACGGGTATGTCGGGGAACTTCTTGAGTTGCAGCGAGGGTGTGAAGGACCCTTTGGAAGTTCCAGTGGTTAGACGTGATTAGCCTCGAGAAGCCTCAGCGGAAATGGGCCTCATCTCGCCTGGAGGGCAAAACCTCCTGGATTTTCTCGAGTTGCGGCAGGTGCTCTCGACTAACGACGGGGACCTCAGGGACCCGCTCTGGTGGCCTTAGGAAAGGCCAGTCCCCATGCGAGTTCCTCGGGGGCCTCTGGGGATTCCTCTCCCGTCGATGCCGGGGCCTTAGTCCTTGTGTGGAGTCGGGGCCGGAACCTGAGGATTCCTCTCCAGTGCTGACATGGATCTTGGGGTACTTCTGGAGTCTCCCCAGGGGAGTCAGTCTTCGTCTCGAATGCGGGCATGCACTTGCGCTTTCCTCCAGAGCGGTAGCAGCAGTGTCACGCAGTCCGCCTCGTGGATCAAAGGATCTATGGTTTTCCCTCGAGTCTTTCCCACGAGTCTTTCCCACGAGGCTTTCCCACAGGGCTGTCCCACGTGCACACGTGGTGGGAGTCGATCCTCGGCTTGAACGTCAAGGCAGTGCAGGGAAAACAGGTTCCTCTGGAATGGACTGACACATCTGGGGGACTCTTGGAATGGTGGCACGACCCTGGAGTTCCTCTCGCCTTTCCTGTGGAGAGCGCCTCCTCTTGAGATGCGACGGGAACGCCGGGAATTCTTTCCCTACGAAACAGGGAAAGGATCCCTCATCTCGAGCTAGGAGGCGGAAACGGGGCTCCCCTGGATGTGTGTGGGACCACGTGCTTCCTCCCGAGTGGAGACGGGTATGTCGGGGAACTTCTTGAGTTGCAGCAAGGGTGTGAAGGACCCTTTGGAAGTTCCAGTGGTTAGACGTGATTAGCCTCGAGAAGTCTCAGCGGAAATGGGCCTCATCTCGCCTGGAGGGCAAAACCTCCTGGATTTTCTCGAGTTGCGGCAGGTGCTCTCGACTTACGACGGGGAACTCAAGGACCCTCTCTGGTGGCCTCAGGAAAGGCCAGTCCCCATGCGAGTTCCTCGGGGCCTCTCGGGATTCCTCTCCCGTCGATGCCGGGGCCTAAGACCTTGTGTGGAGTCGGGGCCGGAACCTGAGGATTCCTCTCCAGTGCTGACATGGATCTTGAGGTACTTCTGGAGTCTCCCCAGGGGAGTCAGTCCTCGTCTCGAATGCGGGCATGCACTTGCGCTTTCCTCCAGAGCGGTAGCAGCAGTGTCACGCAGTCCGCCGCGTGGATCAAAGGATCTATGGTTTTCCCTCGAGTCTTTCCCACGAGGCTTTCCCACGAGGCTTTCCCACAGGGCTGTCCCACGTGCACACGTGGTGGGAGTCGATCCTCGGCTTGAACGTCAAAGCAGTGCAGGGAAAACAGGTTCCTCTGGAATGGACTGACATATCTGGGGGTCTCTTCGAATGGTGGCACGACTCTGGAGTTCCTCTCGCCTTTCCTGTGGAGAGCGCCTCCTCTTGAGATGCGACGGGAACGCCGGGAATTCTTTCCCTATGAAACAGGGAAAGGATCCCTCATCTCGAGCTAGGAGGCGGAAACGGGGCTCCCCTGGATGTGTGCGGGACCCCACGTGCTTCCTCTGGAGTGGAGACGGGTATGGTGGGGAACTTCTTTAGTCCCAGCAAGGGTGTGAAGGACCCGTTGGAAGTTCCAGTGGTTAGATGTGATTAGCCTCGAGAAGCCTCAGCGGAAATGGGCCTCATCTCGCCTGGAGGGCAAAACCTCCTGGATTTTCTCGAGTTGCGGCAGGTGCTCTCGACTTACGACGGAGACCTCAGGGACCCGCTCTGGTGGCCTCAGGAAAGGCCAGTCCCCATGCGAGTTCCTCGGGGCCTCTCGGGATTCCTCTCCCGTCGATGCCGGGGCCTAAGACCTTGTGTGGAGTCGGGGCCGGAACCTGAGGATTCCTCTCCAGTGCTGACATGGATCTTGGGGTACTTCTGGAGTCTCCCCAGGGGAGTCAGTCCTCGTCTCGAATGCGGGCATGCACTTGCGCTTTCCTCCAGAGCGGTAGCAGCAGTGTCACGCAGTCCGCCGCGTGGATCAAAGGATCTATGGTTTTCCCTCGAGTCTTTCCCACGAGGCTTTCCCACGAGGCTTTCCCACAGGGCTGTCCCACGTGCACACGTGGTGGGAGTCGATCCTCGGCTTGAACGTCAAGGCAGTGCAGGGAAAACAGGTTCCTCTTGAATGGACTGACATATCTGGGGGACTCTTGGAATGGTGGCACGACCCTGGAGTTCCTCTCGCCTTTCCTGTGGAGAGCGCCTCCTCTTGAGATGCGACAGGAACGCCGGGAATTCTTTCCCTACGAAACAGGGAAAGGATCCATCATCTCGAGCTAGGAGGCGGAAACGGGGCTCCTTTGGATGTGTGCGGGACCCCACGTGCTTCCTCTCGAGTGGAGACGGGTATGTCGGGGAACTTCTTGAGTTGCAGCAAGGGTGTGAAGGACCCTTTGGAAGTTCCAGTGGTTAGATGTGATTGGCCTCGAGAAGCCTCAGCGGAAATGGGCCTCATCTCCCCTGGAGGGCAAAACCTCCTGGATCTTCTCGAGTTGCGGCAGGTGCTATCGACTTATGACGGGGACCTCAGGGACCCGCTCTGGTGGCCTCAGGAAAGGCCAGTCCCCATGCGAGTTCCTCAGGGGCCTCTCGGGATTCCTCTCCCGTCGATGCCGGGGCCTAAGACCTTGTGTGGAGTCGGGGCCGGAACCTGAGGATTCCTCTCCAGTGCTGACATGGATCTTGGGGTACGTCTGTAGTCTCCCCAGGTGAGTCAGTCCTCGTCTCGAATGCGGGCATGCATTGCGCTTTCCTCCAGAGCGGTAGCAGCAGTGTCACGCAGTCCGCTGCGTGGATCAAAGGATCTATGGTTTTCCCTCGAGTCTTTCCCACGAGGCTTTCCCACGAGGCTTTCCCACAGGGCTGTCCCACGTGCATACGTGGTGGGAGTCGATCCTCGGCTTGAACGTCAAGGCAGTGCAGGGAAAACAGGTTCCTCTGGAATGGACTGACACATCTGGGGGACTCTTGGAATGGTGTCACGACCCTGGAGTTCCTCTCGCCTTTCCTGTGGAGAGTGCCTCCTCTTGAGATGCGACGGGAACGCCGGGAATTCTTTCCCTACGAAACAGGGAAAGGATCCCTCATCTCGAGCTAGGAGGCGGAAACGGGGCTCCCCTGGATGTGTGCGGGACCCCACGTGCTTCCTCTCGAGTGGAGACGGGTATGTCGGGGAACTTCTTGAGTTGCAGCAAGGGTGTGAAGGACCCTTTGGAAGTTCCAGTGGTTAGATGTGATTGGCCTCGAGAAGCCTCAGCAGAAATGGGCCTCATCTCGCCTGGAGGGCCAAACCTCCTGGATTTTCTCGAGTTGCGGCAGGTGCTCTCGACTTACGACGGGGACCTCAGGGACCCGCTCTGGTGGCCTCAGGAAAGGCCAGTCCCCATGCGAGTTCCTCGGGGTCCTCTCGGGATTCCTCTCCCGTCGATGCCCGGGCCGAAGACCTTGTGTGGAGTCGTGGCCGGATCCTGAGGATTCCTCTCCAGTGCTGACATGGATCTTGCGGTACTTCTGGAGTCTCCCCAGGGGAGTCAGTCCTCGTCTCGAATGCGGGCATGCACTTGCGCTTTCCTCCAAAGCGGTAGCAGCAGTGTCACGCAGTCCGCCGCGTGGATCAAAGGATCTATGGTTTTCCCTCGAGTCTTTCCCACGAGGCTTTCCCACGAGGCTTTCCCTCAGGGCAGTCCCACGTGCACACGTGGTGGGAGTCGATCCTCGGCTTGAACGTCAAGGCAGTGCAGGGAAAACATGTTCCTCTGGAATGGACTGACACATCTGGGGGACTCTTGGAATGGTGGCACGACCCTGGAGTTCCTCTCGCCTTTCCTGTGGAGAGCGCCTCCTCTTGAGATGCGACGGGAACGCCGGGAATTCTTTCCCTATGAAACAGGGAAAGGATCCCTCATCTCGAGCTAGGAGGCGGAAACGGGGCTCCCCTGGTTGTGTGCGGGACACCACGTGCTTCCTTTCGAGTGGAGACGGGTATGTCGGGAAACTTCTTGAGTTGCAGCAAGGGTGTGAAGGACCCTTTGGAAGTTCCAGTGTTTAGACGTGATTAGCCTCGAGAAGCCTCAGCGGAAATGAGCCTCATCTCGCCTGGAGGGCAAAACCTCCTGGATTTTCTCGAGTTGCGGCAGGTGCTCTCGACTTACGACGCTGACCTCAGGGACCCGCTCTGGTGGCCTCAGGAAAGGCCAGTCCCCATGCGAGTTAATCTGGGGATTCCTCTCCCGTCGATGCCGGGGCCTAAGACCTTGTGTGAAGTCGGGGCCGGAACCTGAGGATTCCTCTCCAGTGCTCACATGGTTCTTGGGGTACTTCTGGAGTCTCCCCAGGGGAGTCAGTCCTCGTCTCGAATGCGGGCATGCACTTGCGCTTTCCTCCAGAGCGGTAGCAGCAGTGTCACGCAGTCCGCCGCGTGGATCAAAGGATCTATGGTTTTCCCTCGAATCTTTCCCACGAAGCTTTCCCACGAGGCTTTCCCTCAGGGCTGTCCCACGTGCACACGTGGTGGGACTCGATCCTCGGCTTGAACGTCAAGGCAGTGCAGGGAAAACAGGTTCCTCTGGAATGGACTGACACATCTGGGGGTCTCTTGGAATGGTGGCACGACCCTGGAGTTCCTCTCGCCTTTCCTGTGGAGAGCGCCTCCTCTTGTGATGCGACGGGAACGCCGGGAATTCTTTCCCTACGAAACAGGGAAAGGATCCCTCATCTCGAGCTAGGAGGCGGAAACGGGGCTCCCCTGGATGTGTGCCGGACCCCACGTGCTTCCTCTCTAGTGGAGACGGGTATGACGGGGAACTTCTTGAGTTGCAGCAATGGTGTGAAGGACCCTTTGGAAGTTCCAGTGGTTAGATGTGATTGGCCTCGAGAAGCCTCAGCGGAAATGGGCCTCGTCTCGCCTGGAGGGCAAAACCTCCTGGATTTATTGGAGTTGCGGCAGGTGCTCTCGACTTACGACGGGGACCTCAGGGACCCGCCCTGGTGGCCTCAGGAAAGGGCAGTCCCCATGCGAGTTCCTCGGGGGCCTCTGGGGATTCCTCTCCCATCGATGCCGGGGCCTAAGTCCTTGTGTGGAGTCGGGGCCGGAACCTGAGGATTCCTCTCCAGTGCTGACATGGATCTTGGGGTACTTCTGGAGTCTCCCCAGGGGAGTCAGTCTTCGTCTCGAATGCGGGCATGCACTTGCGCTTTCCTCCAGAGCGGTAGCAGCAGTGTCACGCAGTCCGCCTCGTGGATCAAAGGATCTATGGTTTTCCCTCGAGTCTTTCCCACGAGGCTTTCCTACGAGGCTTTCCCACAGGGCTGTCCCACGTGCACACGTGGTGGGAGTCGATCCTCGGCTTGAACGTCAAGGCAGTGCAGGGAAAACAGGTTCCTCTGGAATGGACTGACACATCTGGGGGACTCTTGGAATGGTGGCACGACCCTGGAGTTCCTCTCGCCTTTCCTGTGGAGAACGCCTCCTCTTGAGATGCGACGGGAACGCCGGGAAATCTTTCCCTACGAAACAGGGAAAGGATCCCTCATCTCGAGCTAGGAGTCGGAAACGGAGCTCCCCTGTATGTGGGCGGGACACCACGTTCTTCCTCTCGAGTGGAGACGGGTATGTCGGGGAACTTCTTGAGTTGCAGGAAGGGTGTGAAGGACCCTTTGGAAGTTCCAGTGGTTAGACGTGATTAGCCTCGAGAAGCCTCAGCGGAAATGGGCCTCATCTCGCCTGGAGGGCAAAACCTCCTGGATTTTCTCGAGTTGCGGCAGGTGCTCTCGACTTACGACGGGGACCTCAGGGACCCGCTCTGGTGGCCTCAGGAAAGGCCAGTCCCCATGCGAGTTCCTCGGGGGCGTCTCGGGATTCCTCTCCCGTCGATGCCGGGGCCTAAGACCTTGTGTGGAGTCGGGGCCGGAACCTGAGGATTCCTCTCCAGTGCTGACATGGATCTTGGGGTACGTCTGGAGTCTCCCCAGGGGAGTCAGTCCTCGTCTCGGATGCGGGCATGCACTTGCGCTTTCCTCCAGAGCGGTAGCAGCAGTGTCACGCAGTCCGCCGCGTGGATCAAAGGATCTATGGTTTTCCCTCGAGTCTTTCCCACGAGGCTTTCCCACGAGGCTTTCCCACAGGGCTGTCCCACGTGCACACGTGGTGGGAGTCGATCCTCGGCTTGAAAGTCAAGGCAGTGCAGGGAAAACAGGTTCCTCTGGAATGGACTGACACATCTGGGGGACTCTTGGAATGGTGGCACGACCCTGGAGTCCTCTCGCCTTTCCTGTGGAGAGCGCCTCCTCTTGAGATGCGACGGCAATGCCGGGAATTCTTTCCCTACGAAACAGGGAAAGGATCCCTCATCTCGAGCTAGGAGGCGGAAACGGGGCTCCCCTGGATGTGTGCGGGACACCACGTGCTTCCTCTCGAGTGGAGACGGGTATGTCGGGGAACTTCTTGAGTTGCAGCAAGGGTGTGAAGGACCCTTTGGAAGTTCCAGTGGTTAGACGTGATTAGCCTCGAGAAGCCTCAGCGGAAATGGGCCTCATCTCGCCTGGAGGGCAAAACCGCCTGGATTTTCTCGAGTTGCGGCAGTGCTCTCTGCTTACGACGGGGACCTCAGGGACCCGCTCTGGTGGCCTCAGGAAAGGCCAGTCCCCATGCGAGTTCCTCGGGGGCCTCTCGGGATTCCTCTCCCGTCGATGCCGGGGCCTAAGACCTTGTGTGGAGTCGGGGCCGGAACCTGAGGATTCCTCTCCAGTGCTGACATGGATCTTGGGGTACTTCTGAAGTCTCCCCAGGGGAGTCAGTCCTCGTCTCGAATGCGGGCATGCACTTGCGCTTTCCTCCAGAGCGGTAGAAGCAGTGTCACGCAGTCCGCCGCGTGGATCAAAGGATCTATGGTTTTCCCTCGAGTCTTTCCCACGAGGCTTTCCCACAAGGCTTTCCCACAGGGCTGTCCCACGTGCACACGTGGTGGGAGTCGATCCTCGGCTTGAACGTCAAGGCAGTGCAGGGAAAACAGGTTCCTCTGGAATGGACTGACACATCTGGGGGACTCTTGGAATGGTGGCACGACCCTGGAGTTCCTCTCGCCTTTCCTGTGGAGAGCGCCTCCTCTTGAGATGCGACGGGAACGCCGGGAATTCTTTCCCTACGAAACAGGGATAGGATCCCTCATCTCGAGCTAGGACGCGGAAACGGGGCTCCCCTGGATGTGTGCGGGACACCACGTGCTTCCTCTCGAGTGGAGACGGGTATGTCGGGGAACTTCTTGAGTTGCAGCAAGGGTGTGAAGGACCCTTTGGAAGTTCCAGTGGTTAGATGTGATTGGCCTCGAGAAGCCTCAGCGGAAATGGGCCTCATCTCGCCTGTAGGGCAAAACCTCCTGGATTTTCTCGAGTTGCGGCAGGTGCTCTCGACTTACGACGGGGACCTCAGGGACCCGCTCTGGTGGCCTCAGGAAAGGCCAGTCCCCATGCGAGTTCCTCGGGGGCCTCTCTGGATTCCTCTCCCGTCGATGCCGGGGCCTAAGACCTTGTGTGGAGTCGGGGCCGGAACCTGAGGATTCCTCTCCAGTGCTGACATGGATCTTGGGGTACTTCTGGAGTCTCCCCAGGGGAGTCAGTCCTCGTCTCGAATGCGGGCATGCACTTGCGCTTTCCACCAGAGCAGTAGCAGCAGTGTCACGCAGTCCGCCCAATAGATCAAAGGATCTATGGTTTTCCCTCGAGTCTTTCCCACGAGGCTTTCCCACGAGGCTTTCCCACAGGGCTGTCCCACGTGCACACGTGGTGGGAGTCGATCCTCGGCTTGAACGTCAAGGCAGTGCAGGGAAAACAGGTTCCTCTGGAATGGACTGACACATCTGGGGGACTCTTGGAATGGTGGCACGACCCTGGAGTTCCTCTCGCCTTTCCTGTGGAGAGCGCCTCCTCTTGAGATGCGACGGGAACGCCGGGAATTCTTTCCCTACGAAACAGGGAAAGGATCCCTCATCTGGAGCTAGGAGGCGGAAACGGGGCTCCCCTGGATGTGTGCGGGACCCACGTGCTTCCTCTCGAGTGGAGACGGGTATGTCGGGGAACTTCTTGAGTTGCAGCAATGGTGTGAAGGACCCTTTGGAAGTTCCAGTGGTTAGATGTGATTGGCCTCGAGAAGCCTCAGCGGAAATGGGCCTCATCTCGCCTGGAGGGCAAAACCTCCTGGATTTTCTCGAGTTGCGGCAGGTGCTCTCGACTTACGACGGGGACCTCAGGGACACGCTCTGGTGGCCTCAGGAAAGGCCAGTCCCCATGCGAGTTCCTCGGGGGCGTCTCGGGATTTCTCTCCCGTTGATGCCGGGGCCTAAGACCTTGTGTGGAGTCGGGGCCGGAACCTGAGGATTCCTCTCCAGTGCTGACATGGATCTTGGGGTACTTCTGGAGTCTCCCCAGGGGAGTCAGTCCTCGTCTCGAATGCGGGCATGCACTTGCGCTTTCCTCCAGAGCGGTAGCAGCATTGTCACGCAGTCCGCCGCGTGGATCAAAGGATCTATGGTTTTCCCTCGAGTCTTTCCCACGAGGCTTTCCCACGAGGCTTTCCCACAGGGCTGTCCCACGTGCACACGTGGTGGGAGTCGATCCTCGGCTTGAACGTCAAGGCAGTTCAGGGAAAACAGGTTCCTCTGGAATGGACTGACACATCTAGGGGACTCTTGGAATGGTGGCATGACCCTTCAGTTCCTCTCGCCTTTCCTGTGGAGAGCGCCTCCTCTTGAGATGCGACGGGAACGCCGGGAATTCTTTCCCTACGAAACAGGGAAAGGATCCCTCATCTCGAGCTAGGAGGCGGAAACGGGGCTCCGCTGGATGTGTGCGGGACACCACGTGCTTCCTCTCGAGTGGAGACGGGTATGTCGGGGAACTGCTTGAGTTGCAGCAAGGGTGTGAAGGACCCTTTGGAAGTTCCAGTGGTTAGACGTGATTAGCCTCGAGAAGCCTCAGCGGAAATGGGCCTCATCTCGCCTGGAGGGCAAAACCTCCTGGATTTTCTCGAGTTGCGGCAGGTGCTCTCGACTTACGACGGGGACCTCAGGGACCCGCTCTGGTGGCCTCAGGAAAGGCCAGTCCCCATGCGAGTTCCTCGGGGGCGTCTCGGGATTCCTCTCCCGTCAATGCCGGGGCCTAAGACCTTGTGTGGAGTCGGGGCCGGAACCTGAGGATTCCTCTCCAGTGCTGACATGGATCTTGGGGTACGTCTGGAGTCTCCCCAGGGGAGTCAGTCCTCGTCTCGAATGCGGGCATGCACTTGCGCTTTCCTCCAGAGCGGTAGCAGCAGTGTCACGCAGTCCGCTGCGTGGATCAAAGGATCTATGGTTTTCCCTCGAGTCTTTCCCACGAGGCTTTCCCACGAGGCTTTCCCCCAGGGCTGTCCCACGTGCACACGTGGTGGGAGTCGATCCTCGGCTTGAACGTCAAGGCAGTGCAGGGAAAACAGGTTCCTCTGGAATGGACTGACACATCTGGGGGACTCTTGGAATGGTGGCACGACCCTGGAGTTCCTCTCGCCTTTCCTGTGGAGAGCGCCTCCTCTTGAGATGCGACGGGAACGCCGGGAATTCTTTCCCTACGAAACAGGGAAAGGATCCCTCATCTCGAGCTAGGAGGCGGAAACGGGGCTCCCCTGGATGTGTGCGGGACCCACGTGCTTCCTCTTGAGTGGAGACGGGTATGTCGGGGACCTTCTTGAGTTGCAGCAAGGGTGTGAAGGACCCTTTGGAAGTTCCAGTGGTTAGATGTGATTAGCCTCGAGAAGCCTCAGCGGAAATGGGCCTCATCTCGCCTGGAGGGCAAAACCGCCTGGATTTTCTCGAGTTGCGGCAGGTGCTCTCGACTTACGACGGGGACCTCAGGGACCCGCTCTGGTGGCCTCAGGAAAGGCCAGTCCCCATGCGAGTTCCTCTGGGGATTCCTCTCATGTCGATGCCGGGGCCTAAGACCTTGTGTGAAGTCGGGGCCGGAACCTGAGGATTCCTCTCCAGTGCTGACATGGATCTTGGGGTAATTCTGGAGTCTCCCCAAGGGAGTCAGTCCTCGTCTCGAATGCGGGCATGCACTTGCGCTTTCCTCCAGAGCGGTTGCAGCAGTGTCACGCAGTCCGCCGCGTGGATCAACGGATCTATGGTTTTCCCTCGAGTCTTTCCCACGAGGCTTTCCCACGAGGCTTTCCCCCAGGGCTGTCCCACGTGCACACGTGGTGGGAGTCGATCCTCGGCTTGAACGTCAAGGCAGTGCAGGGAAAACAGGTTCCTCTGGAATGGACTGACACATCTGGGGGACTCTTGGAATGGTGGCACGACCCTTCAGTTCCTCTCCCCTTTCCTATGGAGAGCGCCTCCTCTTGAGATGCGACGGGAACGCCGGGAATTCTTTCCCTACGAAACAGGGAAAGGATCCCTCATCTCGAGCTAGGAGGCGGAAACGGGGCTCCCCTGGATGTGTGTGGGACCCACGTGCTTCCTCTCGAGTGGAGACGGGTAGGTCGGGGAACTTCTTGAGTTGCAGCAAGGGTGTGAAGGACCCTTTGGAAGTTCCAGTGGTTAGACGTGATTAGCCTCGAGAAGCCTCAGCGGAAATGGGCCTCATCTCGCCTGGAGGGCAAAACCTCCTGGATTTTCTCGAGTTGCGGCAGGTGCTCTCGACTTACGACGGGGACCTCAGAGACCCGCTCTGTTGGCCTCAGGAAAGGCCAGTCCCCATGCGAGTTCCTCGGGGGCCTCTGGGGATTCCTCTCCCGTCGATGCCGGGGCCTAAGTCCTTGTGTGGAGTCGGGGCCGGAACCTGAGGATTCCTCTCCAGTGCTGACATGGATCTTGGGGTACTTCTGGAGTCTCCCCAGGGGAGTCAGTCTTCGTCTCGAATGCGGGCATGCACTTGCGCTTTCCTCCAGAGCGGTAGCAGCAGTGTCAAGCAGTTCGCCTCGTGGATCAAAGGATCTATGGTTTTCCCTCGAGTCTTTCCCACGAGGCTTTCCCACGAGGCTTTCCCCCAGGGCTGTCCCACGTGCACACGTGGTGGGAGTCGATCCTCGGCTTGAACGTCAAGGCAGTGCAGGGAAAACAGGTTCCTCTGGAATGGACTGACACATCTGGGGGACTCTTGGAATGGTGGCACGACCCTGGAGTTCCTCTCGCCTTTCCTGTGGAGAGCGCCTCCTCTTGAGATGCGACGGGAACGCCGGGAATTCTTTCCCTACGAAACAGGGAAAGGATCCCTCATCTCGAGCTAGGAGGCGGAAACGGGGCTCCCCTGGATGTGTGCGGGACCCACGTACTTCCTCTTGAGTGGAGACGGGTATGTCGGGGAACTTCTTGAGTTGCAGCAAGGGTGTGAAGGACCCTTTGGAAGTTCCAGTGGTTAGATGTGATTAGCCTCGAGAAGCCTCAGCGGAAATGGGCCTCATCTCGCCTGGAGGGCAAAACCGCCTGGATTTTCTCGAGTTGCGGCAGGTGCTCTCGACTTACGACGGGGACCTCAGGGACCCGCTCTGGTGGCCTCAGGAAAGGCCAGTCCCCATGCGAGATCCTCGGGGGCGTCTCGGGATTTCTCTCCCGTTGATGCCGGGGCCTAAGACCTTGTGTGGAGTCGGGGCCGGAACCTGAGGATTCCTCTCCAGTGCTGACATGGATCTTGGGGTACTTCTGGAGTCTCCCCAGGGGAGTCAGTCCTCGTCTCGAATGCGGGCATGCACTTGCGCTTTCCTCCAGAGCGGTAGCAGCAGTGTCACGCAGTCCGCCGCGTGGATCAAAGGATCTATGGTTTTCCCTCGAGTCTTTCCCACGAGGCTTTCCCACAGGGCTGTCCCACGTGCACACGTGGTGGGAGTCGATCCTCGGCTTGAACGTCAAGGCAGTTCAGGGAAAACAGGTTCCTCTGGAATGGACTGACACATCTAGGGGACTCTTTGAATGGTGACACGACCCTTCAGTTCCTCTCGCCTTTCCTGTGGAGAGCGCCTCCTCTTGAGATGCGACGGGAACGCCGGGAATTCTTTCCCTACGAAACAGGGAAAGGATCCCTCATCTCGAGCTAGGAGGCGGAAACGGGGCTCCGCTGGATGTGTGCGGGACACCACGTGCTTCCTCTCGAGTGGAGACGGGTATGTCGGGGAACTGCTTGAGTTGCAGCAAGGGTGTGAAGGACCCTTTGGAAGTTCCAGTGGTTAGACGTGATTAGCCTCGAGAAGCCTCAGCGGAAATGGGCCTCATCTCGCCTGGAGGGCAAAACCTCCTGGATTTTCTCGAGTTGCGGCAGGTGCTCTCGACTTACGACGGGGACCTCAGGGACCCGCTCTGGTGGCCTCAGGAAAGGCCAGTCCCCATGCGAGTTCCTCGGGGGCGTCTCGGGATTCCTCTCCCGTCAATGCCGGGGCCTAAGACCTTGTGTGGAGTCGGGGCCGGAACCTGAGGATTCCTCTCCAGTTCTGACATGGATCTTGGGGTACGTTTGGAGTCTCCCCAGGGGAGTCAGTCCTCGTCTCGAATGCGGGCATGCACTTGCGCTTTCCTCCAGAGCGGTAGCAGCAGTGTCACGCAGTCCGCTGCGTGGATCAAAGGATCTATGGTTTTCCCTCGAGTCTTTCCCACGAGGCTTTCCCACGAGGCTTTCCCCCAGGGGTGTCCCACGTGCACACGTGGTGGGAGTCGATCCTCGGCTTGATCGTCAAGGCAGTGCAGGGAAAACAGGTTCCTCTGGAATGGACTGACACATCTGGGGGACTCTTGGAATGGTGGCACGACCCTGGAGTTCCTCTCGCCTTTCCTGTGGAGAGCGCCTCCTCTTGAGATGCAACGGGAACGCCGGGAATTCTTTCCCTACGAAACAGGGAAAGGATCCCTCATCTCGAGCTAGGAGGCGGAAACGGGGCTCCCCTGGATGTGTGTGGGAGCCCACGTGCTTCCTCTCGAGTGGAGACGGGTATGTCGGGGAACTTCTTGAGTTGCAGCAATGGTGTGAAGGACCCTTTGGAAGTTCCAGTGGTTAGATGTGATTGGCCTCGAGAAGCCTCAGCGGAAATGGGCCTCATCTCGCCTGGAGGGCAAAACCGCCTGGATTTTCTCGAGTTGCGGCAGGTGCTCTCGACTTACGACGGGGACCTCAGGGACCCGCTCTGGTGGCCTCAGGAAAGGCCAGTCCCCATGCGAGTTCCTCTGGGGATTCCTCTCATGTCGATGCCGGGGCCTAAGACCTTGTGTGAAGTCGGGGCCGGAACCTGAGGATTCCTCTCCAGTGCTGACATGGATCTTGGGGTATTTCTGGAGTCTCCCCAAGGGAGTCAGTCCTCGTCTCGAATGCGGGCATGCACTTGCGCTTTCCTCCAGAGCGGTTGCAGCAGTGTCACGCAGTCCGACGCGTGGATCAAAGGATCTATGGTTTTCCCTCGAGTCTTTCCCACGAGGCTTTCCCACGAGGCTTTCCCCCAGGGCTGTCCCACGTGCACACGTGGTGGGAGTCGATCCTCGGCTTGAATGTCAAGGCAGTGCAGGGAAAACAGGTTCCTCTGGAATGGACTGACACATCTGGGGGACTCTTGGAATGGTGGCACGACCCTTCAGTTCCTCTCCCCTTTCCTATGGAGAGCGCCTCCTCTTGAGATGCGACGGGAACGCCGGGAATTCTTTCCCTACGAAACAGGGAAAGGATCCCTCATCTCGAGCTAGGAGGCGGAAACGGGGCTCCCCTGGATGTGTGCGGGACCCACGTGCTTCCTCTCGAGTGGAGACGGGTAGGTCGGGGAACTTCTTGAGTTGCAGCAATGGTGTGAAGGACCCTTTGGAAGTTCCAGTGGTTAGATGTGATTGGCCTCGAGAAGCCTCAGCGGAAATGGGCCTCATCTCGCCTGGAGGGCAAAACCGCCTGGATGTTCTCGAGTTGCGGCAGGTGCTCTCGACTTACGACGGGGACCTCAGGGACCCGCTCTGGTGGCCTCAGGAAAGGCCAGTCCCCATGCGAGATCCTCGGGGGCGTCTCGAGATTTCTCTCCCGTTGATGCCGGGGCCTAAGACCTTGTGTGGAGTCGGGGCCGGAACCTGAGGATTCCTCTCCAGTGCTGACATGGATCTTGGGGTACTTCTGGAGTCTCCCCAGGGGAGTCAGTCCTCGTCTCGAATGCGGGCATGCACTTGCGCTTTCCTCCAGAGCGGTAGCAGCAGTGTCACGCAGTCCGCCGCGTGGATCAAAGGATCTATGGTTTTCCCTCGAGTCTTTCCCACGAGGCTTTCCCACGAGGCTTTCCCACAGGGCTGTCCCACGTGCACACGTGGTGGGAGTCGATCCTCGGCTTGAACGTCAAGGCAGTTCAGGGAAAACAGGTTCCTCTGGAATGGACTGACACATCTAGGGGACTCTTGGAATGGTGGCACGACCCTTCAGTTCCTCTCGCCTTTCCTGTGGAGAGCGCCTCCTCTTGAGATGCGACGGGAACGCCGGGAATTCTTTCCCTACGAAACAGGGAAAGGATCCCTCATCTCGAGCTAGGAGGCGGAAACGGGGCTCCGCTGGATGTGTGCGGGACACCACGTGCTTCCTCTCGAGTGGAGACGGGTATGTCGGGGAACTGCTTGAGTTGCAGCAAGGGTGTGAAGGACCCTTTGGAAGTTCCAGTGGTTAGACGTGATTAGCCTCGAGAAGCCTCAGCGGAAATGGGCCTCATCTCGCCTGGAGGGCAAAACCTCCTGGATTTTCTCGAGTTGCGGCAGGTGCTCTCGACTTACGACGGGGACCTCAGGGAACCGCTCTGGTGGCCTCAGGAAAGGCCAGTCCCCATGCGAGTTCCTCGGGGGCCTCTCGGGATTCCTCTCCCGTCAATGCCGGGGCCTAAGACCTTGTGTGGAGTCGGGGCCGGAACCTGAGGATTCCTCTCCAGTGCTGACATGGATCTTGGGGTACGTCTGGAGTCTCCCCAGGGGAGTCAGTCCTCGTCTCGAATGCGGGCATGCACTTGCGCTTTCCTCCAGAGCGGTAGCAGCAGTGTCACGCAGTCCCCTGCGTGGATCAAAGGATCTATGGTTTTCCCTCGAGTCTTTCCCACGAGGCTTTCACACGAGGCTTTCCCCCAGGGCTGTCCCACGTGCACACGTGGTGGGAGTCGATCCTCGGCTTGAACGTCAAGGCAGTGCAGGGAAAACAGGTTCCTCTGGAATGGACTGACACATCTGGGGGACTCTTGGAATGGTGGCACGACCCTGGAGTTCCTCTCGCCTTTCCTGTGGAGAGCGCCTCCTCTTGAGATGCGACGGGAACGCTGGGAATTCTTTCCCTACGAAACAGGGAAAGGATCCCTCATCTCGAGCTAGGAGGCGGAAACGGGGCTCCCCTGAATGTGTGCGGGACCCCACGTGCTTCCTCTCGAGTGGAGACGGGTATGTCGGGGAACTTCTTGAGTTGCAACAAGGGTGTGAAGGACCCTTTGGAAGTTCCAGTGGTTAGATGTGATTGGCCTCGAGAAGCCTCAGCGGAAATGGGCCTCATCTCGCCTGGAGGGCAAAACCTCCTGGATTTTCTCGAGTTGCGGCAGGTGCTCTCGACTTACGACGGGGACCTCAGGGACCCGCTCTGGTGGCCTCAGGAAAGGCCAGTCCCCATGCGAGTTCCTCAGGGGCGTCTCGGGATTTCTCTCCCGTTGATGCCGGGGCCTAAGACCTTGTGTGGAGTCGGGGCCGGAACCTGAGGATTCCTCTCCAGTGCTGACATGGATCTTGGGGTACTTCTGGAGTCTCCCCAGGGGAGTCAGTCCTCGTCTCGAATGCGGGCATGCACTTGCGCTTTCCTCCAGAGCAGTAGCAGCAGTGTCACGCAGTCCGCCGCGTGGATCAAAGGATCTATGGTTTTCCCTCGAGTCTTTCCCACCAGGCTTTCCCACGAGGCTTTCCCACAGGGCTGTCCCACGTGCACACGTGGTGGGAGTCGATCCTCGGCTTGAACGTCAAGGCAGTTCAGGGAAAACAGGTTCCTCTGGAATGGACTGACACATCTAGGGGACTCTTGGAATGGTGACACGACCCTTCAGTTCCTCTCGCCTTTCCTGTGGAGAGCGCCTCCTCTTGAGATGCGACGGGAACGCCGGGAATTCTTTCCCTACGAAACAGGGAAAGGATCCCTCATCTCGAGCTAGGAGGCGGAAACGGGGCTCCGCTGGATGTGTGCGGGACACCACGTGCTTTCTCTCGAGTGGAGACGGGTATGTCGGGGAACTGCTTGAGTTGCAGCAAGGGTGTGAAGGACCCTTTGGAAGTTCCAGTGGTTAGACGTGATTAGCCTCGAGAAGCCTCAGCGGAAATGGGCCTCATCTCGCCTGGAGGGCAAAACCTCCTGAATTTTCTCGAGTTGCGGCAGGTGCTCTCGACTTACGACGGGGACCTCAGGGACCCGCTCTGGTGGCCTCAGGAAAGGCCAGTCCCCATGCGAGTTCCTCGGGGGCGTCTAGGGATTCCTCTCCCGTCAATGCCGGGGCCTAAGACCTTGTGTGGAGTCGGGGCCGGAACCTGAGGATTCCTCTCCAGTTCTGACATGGATCTTGGGGTACGTTTGGAGTCTCCCCAGGGGAGTCAGTCCTCGTCTCGAATGCGGGCATGCACTTGCGCTTTCCTCCAGAGCGGTAGCAGCAGTGTCACGCAGTCCGCTGCGTGGATCAAAGGATCTATGGTTTTCCCTCGAGTCTTTCCCACCAGGCTTTCCCACGAGGCTTTCCCCCAGGGCTGTCCCACGTGCACACGTGGTGGGAGTCGATCCTCGGCTTGATCGTCAAGGCAGTGCAGGGAAAACAGGTTCCTCTGGAATGGACTGACACATCTGGGGGACTCTTGGAATGGTGGCACGACCCTGGAGTTCCTCTCGCCTTTCCTGTGGAGAGCGCCTCCTCTTGAGATGCAACGGGAACGCCGGGAATTCTTTCCCTACGAAACAGGGAAAGGATCCCTCATCTCGAGCTAGGAGGCGGAAACGGGGCTCCCCTGGATGTGTGTGGGAGCCAACGTGCTTCCTCTCGAGTGGAGACGGGTATGTCGGGGAACTTCTTGAGTTGCAGCAATGGTGTGAAGGACCCTTTGGAAGTTCCAGTGGTTAGATGTGATTGGCCTCGAGAAGCCTCAGCGGAAATGGGCCTCATCTCGCCTGGAGGGCAAAACCGCCTGGATATTCTCGAGTTGCGGCAGGTGCTCTCGACTTACGACGGGGACCTCAGGGACCCGCTCTGGTGGCCTCAGGAAAGGCCAGTCCCCATGCGAGTTCCTCGAGGGCGTCTCGGGATTTCTCTCCCGTTGATGCCGGGGCCTAAGACCTTGTGTGGAGTCGGGGCCGGAACCTGAGGATTCCTCTCCAGTGCTGACATGGATCTTGGGGTACTTCTGGAGTCTCCCCAGGGGAGTCAGTCCTCGTGTCGAATGCGGGCATGCACTTGCGCTTTCCTCCAGAGCGGTAGCAGCAGTGTCACGCAGTCCGCCGCGTGGATCAAAGGATCTATGGTTTTCCCTCGAGTCTTTCCCACGAGGCTTTCCCACGAGGCTTTCCCCCGGGGCTGTCCCACGTGCACACGTGGTGGGAGTCGATCCTCGGCTTGAACGTCAAGGCAGTGCAGGGAAAACAGGTTCCTCTGGAATGGACTGACACATCTGGGGGACTCTTGGAATGGTGGCACGACCCTGGAGTTCCTCTCGCCTTTCCTGTGGAGAGCGCCTCCTCTTGAGATGCGACGGGAACGCCGGGAATTCTTTCCCTACGAAACAGGGAAAGGATCCCTCATCTCGAGCTAGGAGGCGGAAACGGGGCTCCCCTGGATGGGTGCGGGACCCCACGTGCTTCCTCTCGAGTGGAGACGGGTATGTCGGGGAACTTCTTGAGTTGCAGCAATGGTGTGAAGGACCCTTTGGAAGTTCCAGTGGTTAGATGTGATTGGCCTCGAGAAGCCTCAGCGGAAATGGGCCTCATCTCGCCTGGAGGGCAAAACCTCCTGGATTTTCTCGAGTTGCGGCAGGTGCTCTCGACTTACGACGGGGACCTCAGGGACCCGCTCTGGTGGCCTCAGGAAAGGCCAGTCCCCATGCGAGTTCCTCGGGGGCGTCTCGGGATTTCTCTCCCGTTGATTCCGGGGCCTAAGACCTTGTGTGGAGTCGGGGCCGGAACCTGAGGATTCCTCTCCAGTGCTGACATGGATCTTGGGGTACTTCTGGAGTCTCCCCAGGGGAGTCAGTCCTCGTCTCGAATGCGGGCATGCACTTGCGCTTTCCTCCAGAGCAGTAGCAGCAGTGTCACGCAGTCCGCCGCGTGGATCAAAGGATCTATGGTTTTCCCTCGAGTCTTTCCCACGAGGCTTTCCCACGAGGCTTTCCCACAGGGCTGTCCCACGTGCACACGTGGTGGGAGTCGATCCTCGGCTTGAACGTCAAGGCAGTTCAGGGAAAACAGGTTCCTCTGGAATGGACTGACACATCTAGGGGACTCTTGGAATGGTGACACGACCCTTCAGTTCCTCTCGCCTTTCCTGTGGAGAGCGCCTCCTCTTGAGATGCGACGGGAACGCCGGGAATTCTTTCCCTACGAAACAGGGAAAGGATCCCTCATCTCGAGCTAGGAGGCGGAAACGGGGCTCCGCTGGATGTGTGCGGGACACCACGTGCTTTCTCTCGAGTGGAGACGGGTATGTCGGGGAACTGCTTGAGTTGCAGCAAGGGTGTGAAGGACCCTTTGGAAGTTCCAGTGGTTAGACGTGATTAGCCTCGAGAAGCCTCAGCGGAAATGGGCCTCATCTCGCCTGGAGGGCAAAACCTCCTGGATTTTCTCGAGTTGCGGCAGGTGCTCTCGACTTACGACGGGGACCTCAGGGACCCGCTCTGGTGGCATCAGGAAAGGCCAGTCCCCATGCGAGTTCCTCGGGGGCGTCTCGGGATTCCTCTCCCGTCAATGCCGGGGCCTAAGACCTTGTGTGGAGTCGGGGCCGGAACCTGAGGATTCCTCTCCAGTTCTGACATGGATCTTGGGGTACGTTTGGAGTCTCCCCAGGGGAGTCAGTCCTCGTCTCGAATGCGGGCATGCACTTGCGCTTTCCTCCAGAGCGGTAGCAGCAGTGTCACGCAGTCCGCTGCGTGGATCAAAGGATCTATGGTTTTCCCTCGATTCTTTCCCACGAGGCTTTCCCACGAGGCTTTCCCCCAGGGCTGTCCCACGTGCACACGTGGTGGGAGTCGATCCTCGGCTTGATCGTCAAGGCAGTGCAGGGAAAACAGGTTCCTCTGGAATGGACTGACACATCTGGGGGACTCTTGGAATGGTGGCACGACCCTGGAGTTCCTCTCGCCTTTCCTGTGGAGAGCGCCTCCTCTTGAGATGCAACGGGAACGCTGGGAATTCTTTCCCTACGAAACAGGGAAAGGATCCCTCATCTCGAGCTAGGAGGCGGAAACGGGGCTCCCCTGGATGTGTGTGGGAGCCAACGTGCTTCCTCTCGAGTGGAGACGGGTATGTCGGGGAACTTCTTGAGTTGCAGCAATGGTGTGAAGGACCCTTTGGAAGTTCCAGTGGTTAGATGTGATTGGCCTCGAGAAGCCTCAGCGGAAATGGGCCTCATCTCGCCTGGAGGGCAAAACCGCCTGGATTTTCTCGAGTTGCGGCAGGTGCTCTCGACTTACGACGGGGACCTCAGGGACCCGCTCTGGTGGCCTCAGGAAAGGCCAGTCCCCATGCGAGTTCCTCGAGGGCGTCTCGGGATTTCTCTCCCGTTGATGCCGGGGCCTAAGACCTTGTGTGGAGTCGGGGCCGGAACCTGAGGATTCCTCTCCAGTGCTGACATGGATCTTGGGGTACTTCTGGAGTCTCCCCAGGGGAGTCAGTCCTCGTGTCGAATGCGGGCATGCACTTGCGCTTTCCTCCAGAGCGGTAGCAGCAGTGTCACGCAGTCCGCCGCGTGGATCAAAGGATCTATGGTTTTCCCTCGAGTCTTTCCCACGAGGCTTTCCCACGAGGCTTTCCCCCGGGGCTGTCCCACGTGCACACGTGGTGGGAGTCGATCCTCGGCTTGAACGTCATGGCAGTGCAGGGAAAACAGGTTCCTCTGGAATGGACTGACACATCTGGGGGACTCTTGGAATGGTGGCACGACCCTGGAGTTCCTCTCGCCTTTCCTGTGGAGAGCGCCTCCTCTTGAGATGCGACGGGAACGCCGGGAATTCTTTCCCTACGAAACAGGGAAAGGATCCCTCATCTCGAGCTAGGAGGCGGAAACGGGGCTCCCCTGGATGTGTGCGGGACACCACGTGCTTCCTCTCGAGTGCAGACGGGTATGTCGGGGAACTTCTTGAGTTGCAGCAAGGGTGTGAAGGACCCTTTGGAAGTTCCAGTGGTTAGACGTGATTAGCCTCGAGAAGCCTCAGCGGAAATGGGCCTCATCTCGCCTGGAGGGCAAAACCTCCTGGATTTTCTCGAGTTGCGGCAGGTGCTCTCGACTAACGACGGGGACCTCAGGGACCCGCTCTGGTGGCCTCAGGAAAGGCCAGTCCCCATGCGAGTTCCTCGGGGGCCTCTGGGGATTCCTCTCCCGTCGATCCCGGGGCCTTAGTCCTTGTGTGGAGTCGGGGCCGGAACCTGAGGATTCCTCTCCAGTGCTGACATGGATCTTGGGGTACTTCCGGAGTCTCCCCAGGGGAGTCAGTCTTCGTCTCAAATGCGGGCATGCACTTGCGCTTTCCTCCAGAGCGGTAGCAGCAGTGTCACGCAGTCCGCCTCGTGGATCAAAGGATCTATGGTTTTCCCTCGAGTCTTTCCCACGAGGCTTTCCCACGAGGCTTTCCCACAGGGCTGTCCCACGTGCACACGTGGTGGGAGTCGATCCTCGGCTTGATCGTCAAGGCAGTGCAGGGAAAACAGGTTCCTCTGGAATGGACTGACACATCTGGGGGACTCTTGGAATGGTGGCACGACCCTGGAGTTCCTCTCGCCTTTCCTGTGGAGAGCGCCTCCTCTTGAGATGCGACGGGAACGCCGGGAATTCTTTCCCTACGAAACAGGGAAAGGATCCCTCATCTCGAGCTAGGAGGCGGAAACGGGGCTCCGCTGGATGTGTGCGGGACACCACGTGCTTCCTCTCGAGTGGAGACGGGTATGTCGGGGAACTGCTTGAGTTGCAGCAAGGGTGTGAAGGACCCTTTGGAAGTTCCAGTGGTTAGACGTGATTAGCCTCGAGAAGCCTCAGCGGAAATGGGCCTCATCTCGCCTGGAGGGCAAAACCTCCTGGATTTTCTCGAGTTGCCGCAGGTGCTCTCGACTTACGACGGGGACCTCAGGGACCCGCTCTGGTGGCCTCAGGAAAGGCCAGTCCCCATGCGAGTTCCTCGGGGGCGTCTCGGGATTCCTCTCCCGTCAATGCCGGGGCCTAAGACCTTGTGTGGAGTCGGGGCCGGAACCTGAGGATTCCTCTCCAGTGCTGACATGGATCTTGGGGTACGTCTGGAGTCTCCCCAGGGGAGTCAGTCCTCGTCTCGAATGCGGGCATGCACTTGCGCTTTCCTCCAGAGCGGTAGCAGCAGTGTCACGCAGTCCCCTGCGTGGATCAAAGGATCTATGGTTTTCCCTCGAGTCTTTCCCACGAGGCTTTCCCACGAGGCTTTCCCCCAGGGCTGTCCCACGTGCACACGTGGTGGGAGTCGATCCTCGGCTTGAACGTCAAGGCAGTGCAGGGAAAACAGGTTCCTCTGGAATGGACTGACACATCTGGGGGACTCTTGGAATGGTGGCACGACCCTGGAGTTCCTATCGCCTTTCCTGTGGAGAGCGCCTCCTCTTGAGATGCGACGGGAACGCCGGGAATTCTTTCCCTACGAAACAGGGAAAGGATCCCTCATCTCGAGCTAGGAGGCGGAAACGGGGCTCCCCTGAATGTGTGCGGGACCCCACGTGCTTCCTCTCGAGTGGAGACGGGTATGTCGGGGAACTTCTTGAGTTGCAGCAATGGTGTGAAGGACCCTTTGGAAGTTCCAGTGGTTAGATGTGATTGGCCTCGAGAAGCCTCAGCGGAAATGGGCCTCATCTCGCCTGGAGGGCAAAACCTCCTGGATTTTCTCGAGTTGCGGCAGGTGCTCTCGACTTACGACGGGGACCTCAGGGACCCGCTCTGGTGGCCTCAGGAAAGGCCAGTCCCCATGCGAGTTCCTCTGGGGATTCCTCTCCCTTCGATGCCGGGGCCTAAGACCTTGTGTGAAGTCGGGGCCGGAACCTGAGGATTCCTCTCCAGTGCTGACATGGATCTTGGGGTATTTCTGGAGTCTCCCCAAGGGAGTCAGTCCTCGTCTCGAATGCGGGCATGCACTTGCGCTTTCCTCCAGAGCGGTTGCAGCAGTGTCACGCAGTCCGCCGCGTGGATCAAAGGATCTATGGTTTTCCCTCGAGTCTTTCCCACGAGGCTTTCCCACGAGGCTTTCCCACAGGGCTGTCCCACGTGCACACGTGGTGGGAGTCGATCCTCGGCTTGAATGTCAAGGCAGTGCAGGGAAAACAGATTCCTCTGGAATGGACTGACACATCTGGGGGACTCTTGGAATGGTGGCACGACCCTTCAGTTCCTCTCCCCTTTCCTTGGAGAGCGCCTCCTCTTGAGATGCGACGGGAACGCCGGGAATTCTTTCCCTACGAAACACGGAAAGGATCCCTCATCTCGAGCTAGGAGGCGGAAACGGGGCTCCCCTGGATGTGTGCGGGACCCACGTGCTTCCTCTCGAGTGGAGACGGGTAGGTCGGGGAATTTCTTGAGTTGCAGCAAGGGTGTGAAGGACCCTTTGGAAGTTCCAGTGGTTAGACGTGATTAGCCTCGAGAAGCCTCAGCGGAAATGGGCCTCATCTCGCCTGGAGGGCAAAACCTCCTGGATTTTCTCGAGTTGCGGCAGGTGCTCTCGACTTACGACGGGGACCTCAGAGACCCGCTCTGTTGGCCTCAGGAAAGGCCAGTCCCCATGCGAGTTCCTCGGGGGCCTCTGGGGATTCCTCTCCCGTCGATACCGGGGCCTAAGTCCTTGTGTGGAGTCGGGGCCGGAACCTGAGGATTCCTCTCCAGTGCTGACATGGATCTTGGGGTACTTCTGGAGTCTCCCCAGGGAAGTCAGTCTTCGTCTCGAATGCGGGCATGCAATTGCGCTTTCCTCCAGAGCGGTAGCAGCAGTGTCACGCAGTCCGCCGCGTGGATCAAAGGATCTATGGTTTTCCCTCGAGTCTTTCCCACGAGGCTTTCCCACGAGGCTTTCCCACAGGGCTGTCCCACGTGCACACGTGGTGGGAGTCGATCCTCGGCTTGATCGTCAAGGCAGTGCAGGGAAAACAGGTTCCTCTGGAATGGACTGACACATCTGGGGGACTCTTGGAATGGTGGCACGACCCTGGAGTTCCTCTCGCCTTTCCTGTGGAGAGCGCCTCCTCTTGAGATGCGACGGGAACGCCGGGAATTCTTTCCCTACGAAACAGGGAAAGGATCCCTCATCTCGAGCTAGGAGGCGGAAACGGGGCTCCGCTGGATGTGTGCGGGACACCACGTGCTTCCTCTCGAGTGGAGACGGGTATGTCGGGGAACTGCTTGAGTTGCAGCAAGGGTGTGAAGGACCCTTTGGAAGTTCCAGTGGTTAGACGTGATTAGCCTCGAGAAGCCTCAGCGGAAATGGGCCTCATCTCGCCTGGAGGGCAAAACCTCCTGGATTTTCTCGAGTTGCGGCAGGTGCTCTCGACTTACGACGGGGACCTCAGGGAACCGCTCTGGTGGCCTCAGGAAAGGCCAGTCCCCATGCGAGTTCCTCGGGGGCGTCTCGGGATTCCTCTCCCGTCAATGCCGGGGCCTAAGACCTTGTGTGGAGTCGGGGCCGGAACCTGAGGATTCCTCTCCAGTGCTGACATGGATCTTGGGGTACGTCTGGAGTCTCCCCAGGGGAGTCAGTCCTCGTCTCGAATGCGGGCATGCACTTGCGCTTTCCTCCAGAGCGGTAGCAGCAGTGTCACGCAGTCCCCTGCGTGGATCAAAGGATCTATGGTTTTCCCTCGAGTCTTTCCCACGAGGCTTTCCCACGAGGCTTTCCCCCAGGGCTGTCCCACGTGCACACGTGGTGGGAGTCGATCCTCGGCTTGAACGTCAAGGCAGTGCAGGGAAAACAGGTTCCTCTGGAATGGACTGACACATCTGGGGGACTCTTGGAATGGTGGCACGACCCTGGAGTTCCTCTCGCCTTTCCTGTGGAGAGCGCCTCCTCTTGAGATGCGACGGGAACGCCGGGAATTCTTTCCCTACGAAACAGGGAAAGGATCCCTCATCTCGAGCTAGGAGGCGGAAACGGGGCTCCCCTGAATGTGTGCGGGACCCCACGTGCTTCCTCTCGAGTGGAGACGGGTATGTCGGGGAACTTCTTGAGTTGCAGCAATGGTGTGAAGGACCCTTTGGAAGTTCCAGTGGTTAGATGTGATTGGCCTCGAGAAGCCTCAGCGGAAATGGGCCTCATCTCGCCTGGAGGGCAAAACCTCCTGGATTTTCTCGAGTTGCGGCAGGTGCTCTCGACTTACGACGGGGACCTCAGGGACCCGCTCTGGTGGCCTCAGGAAAGGCCAGTCCCCATGCGAGTTCCTCTGGGGATTCCTCTCCCTTCGATGCCGGGGCCTAAGACCTTGTGTGAAGTCGGGGCCGGAACCTGAGGATTCCTCTCCAGTGCTGACATGGATCTTGGGGTATTTCTGGAGTCTCCCCAAGGGAGTCAGTCCTCGTCTCGAATGCGGGCATGCACTTGCGCTTTCCTCCAGAGCGGTTGCAGCAGTGTCACGCAGTCCGCCGCGTGGATCAAAGGATCTATGGTTTTCCCTCGAGTCTTTCCCACGAGGCTTTCCCACGAGGCTTTCCCACAGGGCTGTCCCACGTGCACACGTGGTGGGAGTCGATCCTCGGCTTGAATGTCAAGGCAGTGCAGGGAAAACAGATTCCTCTGGAATGGACTGACACATCTGGGGGACTCTTGGAATGGTGGCACGACCCTTCAGTTCCTCTCCCCTTTCCTTGGAGAGCGCCTCCTCTTGAGATGCGACGGGAACGCCGGGAATTCTTTCCCTACGAAACACGGAAAGGATCCCTCATCTCGAGCTAGGAGGCGGAAACGGGGCTCCCCTGGATGTGTGCGGGACCCACGTGCTTCCTCTCGAGTGGAGACGGGTAGGTCGGGGAATTTCTTGAGTTGCAGCAAGGGTGTGAAGGACCCTTTGGAAGTTCCAGTGGTTAGACGTGATTAGCCTCGAGAAGCCTCAGCGGAAATGGGCCTCATCTCGCCTGGAGGGCAAAACCTCCTGGATTTTCTCGAGTTGCGGCAGGTGCTCTCGACTTACGACGGGGACCTCAGAGACCCGCTCTGTTGGCCTCAGGAAAGGCCAGTCCCCATGCGAGTTCCTCGGGGGCCTCTGGGGATTCCTCTCCCGTCGATACCGGGGCCTAAGTCCTTGTGTGGAGTCGGGGCCGGAACCTGAGGATTCCTCTCCAGTGCTGACATGGATCTTGGGGTACTTCTGGAGTCTCCCCAGGGAAGTCAGTCTTCGTCTCGAATGCGGGCATGCAATTGCGCTTTCCTCCAGAGCGGTAGCAGCAGTGTCACGCAGTCCGCCGCGTGGATCAAAGGATCTATGGTTTTCCCTCGAGTCTTTCCCACGAGGCTTTCCCACGAGGCTTTCCCACAGGGCTGTCCCACGTGCACACGTGGTGGGAGTCGATCCTCGGCTTGAACGTCAAGGCAGTGCAGGGAAAACAGGTTCCTCTGGAATGGACTGACACATCTGGGGGACTCTTGGAATGGTGGCACGACCCTGGAGTTCCTCTCGCCTTTCCTGTGGAGAGCGCCTCCTCTTGAGATGCGACGGGAACGCCGGGAATTCTTTCCCTACGAAACAGGGAAAGGATCCCTCATCTCGAGCTAGGAGGCGGAAACGGGGCTCCCCTGGATGTGTGCGGGACACCACGTGCTTCCTCTCGAGTGCAGACGGGTATGTCGGGGAACTTCTTGAGTAGCAGCAAGGGTGTGAAGGACCCTTTGGAAGTTCCAGTGGTTAGACGTGATTAGCCTCGAGAAGCCTCAGCGGAAATGGGCCTCATCTCGCCTGGAGGGCAAAACCTCCTGGATTTTCTCGAGTTGCGGCAGGTGCTCTCGACTAACGACGGGGACCTCAGGGACCCGCTCTGGTGGCCTCAGGAAAGGCCAGTCCCCATGCGAGTTCCTCGGGGGCCTCTGGGGATTCCTCTCCCGTCGATGCCGGGGCCTTAGTCCTTGTGTGGAGTCGGGGCCGGAACCTGAGGATTCCTCTCCAGTGCTGACATGGATCTTGGGGTACTTCTGGAGTCTCCCCAGGGGAGTCAGTCTTCGTCTCGAATGCGGGCATGCAATTGCGCTTTCCTCCAGAGCGGTAGCAGCAGTGTCACGCAGTCCGCCTCGTGGATCAAAGGATCTATGGTTTTCCCTCGAGTCTTTCCCACGAGGCTTTCCCACGAGGCTTTCCCACAGGGCTGTCCCACGTGCACACGTGGTGGGAGTCGATCCTCGGCTTGATCGTCAAGGCAGTGCAGGGAAAACAGGTTCCTCTGGAATGGACTGACACATCTGGGGGACTCTTGGAATGGTGGCACGACCCTGGAGTTCCTCTCGCCTTTCCTGTGGAGAGCGCCTCCTCTTGAGATGCAACGGGAACGCCGGGAATTCTTTCCCTACGAAACAGGGAAAGGATCCCTCATCTCCAGCTAGGAGGCGGAAACGGGGCTCCCCTGGATGTGTGCGGGACCCCACGTGCTTCCTCTCGAGTGGAGACGGGTATGTCGGGGAACTGCTTGAGTTGCAGCAAGGGTGTGAAGGACCCTTTGGAAGTTCCAGTGGTTAGACGTGATTAGCCTCGAGAAGCCTCAGCGGAAATGGGCCTCATCTCGCCTGGATGGCAAAACCTCCTGGATTTTCTCGAGTTGCGGCAGGTGCTCTCGACTTACGATGGGGACCTCAGGGACCCGCTCTGGTGGCCTCAGGAAAGGCCAGTCCCCATGCGAGTTCATCGGGGGCGTCTCGGGATTTCTCTCCCGTTGATGCCGGGGCCTAAGACCTTGTGTGGAGTCGGGGCCGGAACCTGAAGATTCCTCTCCAGTGCTGACATGGATCTTGGGGTACTTCTGGAGTCTCCCCAGGGGAGTCAGTCCTCGTCTCGAATGCGGGCATGCACTTGCGCTTTCCTCCAGAGCGGTAGCAGCAGTGTCACGCAGTCCGCCGCGTGGATCAAAGGATCTATGGTTTTCCCTCGAGTCTTTCCCACGATGCTTTCCCACGAGGCTTTCCCCCAGGGCTGTCCCACGTGCACACGTGGTGGGAGTCGATCCTCGGCTTGAACGTCAAGGCAGTGCAGGGAAAACAGGTTCCTCTGGAATGGACTGACACATCTGGGGGACTCTTGGAATGGTGTCACGACCCTGGAGTTCCTCTCGCCTTTCCTGTGGAGAGCGCCTCCTCTTGACATTCGACGGGAACGCCGGGAATTCTTTCCCTACGAAACAGGGAAAGGATCCCTCACCTCGAGCTAGGGGGCGGAAACGGAGCTCCCCTGGATGTTTGCGGGACCCCACGTGCTTCCTCTCGAGTGGAGACGGTAGGTCGGGGAAATTCTTGAGTTGCAGCAATGGTGTGAAGGACCCTTTGGAAGTTCCAGTGGTTAGATGTGATTGGCCTCGAGAAGCCTCAGAGGAAATGGGCCTCCTCTCGCCTGGAGGTCAAAACCTCCTGGATTCTCTCGAGTTGCGGCAGGTGCTCTCGACTTACGACGGGGACCTCAGGGACACGCTCTGGTGGCCTCAGGAAAGTCCAGTCCCCATGCGAGTTTCTCGGGGGCCTCTCGGGATTCCTCTCCCGTCGATGCCGGGGCCTAAGACCTTGTGTGGAGTCGGGGCCGGAACCTGAGGATTCCTCTCCAGTGCTGACATGGATCTTGGGGTACTTCTGGAGTCTCCCCAGGGGAGTCAGTCCTCGTCTCGAATGCGGGCATGCACTTGCGCTTTCCTCCAGAGCGGTAGCAGCAGTGTCACGCAGTCCGCCCCGTGGATCAAAGGATCTATGGTTTTCCCTCGAGTCTTTCCCACGAGGCTTTCCCACGAGGCTTTCCAACAGGGCTGTCCCACGTGCACACGTGGTGGGAGTCGATCCTCGGCTTGAACGTCTAGGCAGTGCAGGGAAAACAGGTTCCTCTGGAATGGACTGACACATCTGGGGGACTCTTGGAATGGTGTCACGACCCTGGAGTTCCTCTCGACTTTCCTGTGGAGAGCGCCTCCTCTTGAGATGCGACGGGAACGCCGGGAATTCTTTCCCTACGAAACAGGGAAAGGATCCCTCATCTCGAGCTAGGAGGCGGAAACGGGGCTCCCCTGGATGTGTGCGGGACACCACGTGCTTCCTCTCGAGTGGAGTTGGGTATGTCGGGGAACTTCTTGAGTTGCAGCAAGCGTGTGAAGGACCCTTTGGAAGTTCCAGTGGTTAGATGTGATTGGCCTCGAGAAGCCTCAGCGGAAATGGGCCTCATCTCCCCTGGAGGGCAAAACCTCCTGGATTTTCTCGAGTTGGGGCAGGTGCTCTCGACTTACGACGGGGACCTCAGGGACACGCTCTGGTGGCCTCAGGAAAGGCCAGTCCCCATGCGAGTTCCACGGGGGCCTCTCGGGATTCCTCTCCCGTCGATGCCGGATCCTAAGACCTTGTGTGGAGTCGGGGCCGGACCCTGAGGATTCCTCTCCAGTGCTGACATGGATCTTGGGGTACTTCTGGAGTCTCCCCAGGGGAGTCAGTCCTCGTCTCGAATGCGGGCATGCACTTGCGCTTTCCTCCAGAGCGGTAGAAGCAGTGTCACGCAGTCCGCCGCGTGGATCAAAGGATCTATGGTTTTCCCTCGAGTCTTTCCCACGAGGCTTTCCCACGAGGCTTTCCCACAGGGCTGTCCCACGTGCACACGTGGTGGGAGTCGATCCTCGGCTTGAACGTCAAGGCAGTGCAGGGAAAACAGGTTCCTCTGGAATGGACTGACACATCTGGGGGACTCTTGGAATGGTGTCACGACCCTGGAGTTCCTCTCGCCTTTCCTGTGGAGAGCGCCTCCTCTTGACATTCGACGGGAACGCCGGGAATTCTTTCCCTACGAAACAGGGAAAGGATCCCTCACCTCGAGCTAGGGGGCGGAAACGGAGCTCCCCTGGATGTTTGCGGGACCCCACGTGCTTCCTCTCGAGTGGAGACGGTAGGTCGGGGAAATTCTTGAGTTGCAGCAATGGTGTGAAGGACCCTTTGGAAGTTCCAGTGGTTAGATGTGATTGGCCTCGAGAAGCCTCAGAGGAAATGGGCCTCCTCTCGCCTGGAGGTCAAAACCTCCTGGATTCTCTCGAGTTGCGGCAGGTGCTCTCGACTTACGACGGGGACCTCAGGGACACGCTCTGGTGGCCTCAGGAAAGTCCAGTCCCCATGCGAGTTCCTCGGGGGCCTCTCGGGATTCCTCTCCCGTCGATGCCGGGGCCTAAGACCTTGTGTGGAGTCGGGGCCGGAACCTGAGGATTCCTCTCCAGTGCTGACATGGATCTTGGGGTACTTCTGGAGTCTCCCCAGGGGAGTCAGTCCTCGTCTCGAATGCGGGCATGCACTTGCGCTTTCCTCCAGAGCGGTAGCAGCAGTGTCACGCAGTCCGCCCCGTGGATCAAAGGATCTATGGTTTTCCCTCGAGTCTTTCCCACGAGGCTTTCCCACGAGGCTTTCCAACAGGGCTGTCCCACGTGCACACGTGGTGGGAGTCGATCCTCGGCTTGAACGTCTAGGCAGTGCAGGGAAAACAGGTTCCTCTGGAATGGACTGACACATCTGGGGGACTCTTGGAATGGTGTCACGACCCTGGAGTTCCTCTCGACTTTCCTGTGGAGAGCGCCTCCTCTTGAGATGCGACGGGAACGCCGGGAATTCTTTCCCTACGAAACAGGGAAAGGATCCCTCATCTCGAGCTAGGAGGCGGAAACGGGGCTCCCCTGGATGTGTGCGGGACACCACGTGCTTCCTCTCGAGTGGAGTTGGGTATGTCGGGGAACTTCTTGAGTTGCAGCAAGCGTGTGAAGGACCCTTTGGAAGTTCCAGTGGTTAGATGTGATTGGCCTCGAGAAGCCTCAGCGGAAATGGGCCTCATCTCCCCTGGAGGGCAAAACCTCCTGGATTTTCTCGAGTTGGGGCAGGTGCTCTCGACTTACGACGGGGACCTCAGGGAACCGCTCTGGTGGCCTCAGGAAAGGCCAGTCCCCATGCGAGTTCCACGGGGGCCTCTCGGGATTCCTCTCCCGTCGATGCCGGGGCCTAAGACCTTGTGTGGAGTCGGGGCCGGACCCTGAGGATTCCTCTCCAGTGCTGACATGGATCTTGGGGTACTTCTGGAGTCTCCCCAGGGGAGTCAGTCCTCGTCTCGAATGCGGGCATGCACTTGCGCTTTCCTCCAGAGCGGTAGAAGCAGTGTCACGCAGTCCGCCGCGTGGATCAAAGGATCTATGGTTTTCCCTCGAGTCTTTCCCACGAGGCTTTCCCACGAGGCTTTCCCACAGGGCTGTCCCACGTGCACACGTGGTGGGAGTCGATCCTCGGCTTGAACGTCAAGGCAGTGCAGGGAAAACAGGTTCCTCTGGAATGGACTGACACATCTGGGGGACTCTTGGAATGGTGTCACGACCCTGGAGTTCCTCTCCCTTTCCTGTGGAGAGCGCCTCCTCTTGAGATGCGACGGGAACGCCGGGAATTCTTTCCCTACGAAACAGGGAAAGGATCCCTCATCTCGAGCTAGGAGGCGGAAACGGGGCTCCCCTGGATGTGTGCGGGACCCACGTGCTTCCTCACGAGTGGAGACGGGTATGTCGGGGAACTTCTTGAGTTAAGCAAGGGTGTCAAGGACCCTTTGGAAGTTCCAGTGGTTAGACGTGATTAGCCACGAGAAGCCTCAGTGGAAATGGGCCTCATCTCGCCTGGAGGGCAAAACCTCCTGGATTTTCTCGAGTTGGGGCAGGTGCTCTCGACTTACGACGGGGACCTCAGGGACCCGCTCTGGTAGCCTCAGGAAAGGCCAGTCCCCATGCGAGTTCCTCGGGGGCCTCTCGGAATTCCTCTCCCGTCGATGCCGGGGCCTAAGACCTTGTGTGGAGTCGGGGCCGGAACCTGAGGATTCCTCTCCAGTGCTGACATGGATCTTGGGGTACTTCTGGAGTCTCCCCAGGGGAGTCAGTCCTCGTCTCAAATGCGGGCATGCACTTGCGCTTTCCTCCAGAGCGGTAGCAGCAGTGTCACGCAGTCCGCCGCGTGGATCAAAGGATCTATGGTTTTCCCTCGAGTCTTTCCCACGAGGCTTTCCCACGAGGCTTTCCCACAGGGCTGTCCCACGTGCACACGTGGTGGGAGTCGATCCTCGGCTTGAACGTCAAGGCAGTGCAGGGAAAACAGGTTCCTCTGGAATGGACTGACACATCTGGGGGACTCTTGGAATGGTGGCACGACCCTGGAGTTCCTCTCGCCTTTCCTGTGGAGAGCGCCTCCTCTTGAGATGCGACGGGAACGCCGGGAATTCTTTCCCTATGAAACAGGGAAAGGATCCCTCATCTCGAGCTAGGAGGCGGAAACGGGGCTCCCATGGATGTGTGCGGGACCCCACGTGCTTCCTCTCGAGTGGAGACGGGTATGTCGGGGAACTTCTTGAGTTGCAGCAATGGTGTGAAGGACCCTTTGGAAGTTCCAGTGGTTAGATGTGATTGGCCTCGAGAAGCCTCAGCGGAAATGGGCCTCATCTCGCCTGGAGGGCAAAACCTCCTGGATTTTCTCGAGTTGCGGCAGGTGCTCTCGACTTACGACGGGGACCTCAGGGAACCGCTCTGGTGGCCTCAGGAAAGGCCAGTCCCCATGCGAGTTCCTCGGGGGCCTCTCGGGATTCCTCTCCCGTCGATGCCGGGGCCTAAGACCTTGTGTGGAGTCGGGGCCGGAACCTGAGGATTCCTCTCCAGTGCTGACATGGATCTTGGGGTTCTTCTGGAGTCTCCCCCGGGGAGTCAGTCCTCGTCTCGAATGCGGGCATGCACTTGCGCTTTCCTCCAGAGCGGTAGCAGCAGTGTCACGCAGTCCGCCGCGTGGATCAAAGGATCTATGGTTTTCCCTCGAGTCTTTCCCACGAGGCTTTCCCACGAGGCTTTCGCACAGGGCTGTCCCACGTGCACACGTGGTGGGAGTCGATCCTCGGCTTGAACGTCAAGGCAGTGCAGGGAAAACAGGTTCCTCTGGAATGGACTGACACATCTGGGGGACTCTTGGAATGGTGTCACGACCCTGGAGTTCCTCTCCCTTTCCTGTGGAGAGCGCCTCCTCTTGAGATGCGACGGGAACGCCGGGAATTCTTTCCCTACGAAACAGGGAAAGGATCCCTCATCTCGAGCTAGGAGGCGGAAACGGGGCTCCCCTGGATGTGTGCCGGACCCACGTGCTTCCTCACGAGTGGAGACGGGTATGTCGGGGAACTTCTTGAGTTGCAGCAATGGTGTCAAGGACCCTTTGGAAGTTCCAGTGGTTAGACGTGATTAGCCACGAGAAGCCTCAGCGGAAATGGGCCTCATCTCGCCTGGAGGGCAAAACCTCCTGGATTTTCTCGAGTTGCGGCAGGTGCTCTCGACTTACGACGGGGACCTCAGGGACCCGCTCTGGTGGCCTCAGGAAAGGCCAGTCCCCATGCGAGTTCCTCGGGGGCCTCTCGGGATTCCTCTCCCGTCGATGCCGGGGCCTAAGACCTTGTGTGGAGTCGGGGCCGGAACCTGAGGATTCCTCTCCAGTGCTGACATGGATCTTTTGGTACTTCTGGATTCTCCCCAGGGGAGTCAGTCCTCGTCTCGAATGCGGGCATGCACTTGCGCTTTCCTCCAGAGCGGTGGCAGCAGTGTCACGCAGTCCGCCGCGTGGATCAAAGGATCTATGGTTTTCCCTCGAGTATTTCCCACGAGGCTTTCCCACCAGGCTTTCCCACAGGGCTGTCCCACGTGCACACGTGGTGGGAGTCGATCCTCGGCTTGAACGTCAAGGCAGTGCAGGGAAAACGGGTTCCTCTGGAATGGACTGACACATCTGTGGGACTCTTGGAATGGTGGCACGACCCTGGAGTTCCTCTCGCCTTTCCTGTGGAGAGCGCCTCCTCTTGAGATGCGACGGGAACGCCGGGAATTCTTTCCCTACGAAACAGTGGAAGGATCCCTCATCTCGAGCTAGGAGGCGGAAACGGGGCTCCCCTGGATGTGTGCGGGACACCACGTGCTTCCTCTCGAGTGGAGACGGGTATGTCGGGGCACTTCTTGAGTTGCAGCAAGGGTGTGAAGGACCCTTTGGAAGTTCCAGTGGTTAGATGTGATTGGCCTCGAGAAGCCTCAGCGGAAATGGGCCTCATCTCGCCTGGAGGGCAAAACTTCCTGGATTTTCTCGAGTTGCGGCAGGTGCTCTCGACTTACGACGGGGACCTCAGGGACCCGCTCTGGTGGCCTCAGGAAAGGCCAGTCCCCATGCGAGTTCCTCGGGGGCCTCTCGGGATTCCTCTTCCGTCGATGCCGGGGCCTAAGACCTTGTGTGGGGTCGGGGCCGGAACCTGAGGATTCCTCTCCAGTGCTGACATGGATCTTGGGGTACTTCTGGAGTCTCCCCAGGGGAGTCAGTCCTCGTCTCGAATGCGGGCATGCCCTTGTGCTTTCGTCCAGAGCGGTAGCAGCAGTGTCACGCAGTCCGCCGCGTGGATCAAAGGATCTATGGTTTTCCCTCGAGTCTTTCCCACGAGGCTTTCCCACGAGGCTTTCCCACAGGGCTGTCCCACGTGCACACGTGGTGGGAGTCGATCCTCGGCTTGAACGTCAAGGCAGTGCAGGGAAAAAAGGTTCCTCTGGAATGGACTGACACATCTGGGGGTCTCTTGGAATGGTGGCACGACCCTGGAGTTCCTCTCGCGTTTCCTGTGGAGAGCGTCTCCTCTTGAGTTGTGACGGGAACGCCGGGAATTCTGTCCCTACGAAACAGGGAAAGGATCCCTCATCTCGAGATAGGGGGCGGAAACGGAGCTCCCCTGGATGTGTGCGGGACCCCACGTGCTTCCTCTCGAGTGGAGACGGGTATGTCGGGGAACTTCTTGAGTTGCAGCAATGGTGTCAAAGACCCTTTGTAAGTTCCAGTGGTTACATGTGATTGGCCTCGAGAAGCCTCAGCGGAAATGGGCCTCATCTCGCCTGGAGGGCAAAACCTCCTGGATTTTCTCGAGTTGCGGCAGGTGCTCTCGACTTACGACGGGGACCTCAGGGACCCGCTCTGGTGGCCTCAGGAAAGGCCAGTCCCCATGCGAGTTCCTCGGGGGCCTCTCAGGATTCCTCTCCCGTCGATGCCGGCGCCTAAGACCTTGTGTGGAGTCGGGGCCGGAACCTGAGGATTCCTCTCCAGTGCTGACATGGATCTTGGGGTACTTCTGGAGTCTCCCCCAGGGGAGTCAGTCCTCGTCTCGAATGCGGGCATGCACTTGCGCTTTCATCCAGAGCGGTAGCAGCAGTGTCACGCAGTCCACCGCGTGGATCAAAGGATCTATGGTTTTCCCTCGAGTCTTTCCCACGAGGCTTTCCCACGAGGCTTTCCCACAGGGCTGTCCCACGTGCACACGTGGTGGGAGTCGATCCTCGGCTTGTACGTCAAGGCAGTGCAGGGAAAACGGGTTCCTCTGGAATGGACTGACACATCTGTGGGACTCTTGGAATGGTGGCACGACCCTGGAGTTCCTCTCGCCTTTCCTGTGGAGAGCGCCTCCTCTTGAGATGCGACGGGAACGCCGGGAATTCTTTCCTTACGAAACAGGGAAAGGATCCCTCATCTCGAGCTAGGAGGCGGAAACGGGGCTCCCCTCGATGTGTGCGGGACACCACGTGCTTCCTCTCGAGTGCAGACGGGTATGTCGGGGAACTTCTTGAGTTGCAGCAAGGGTGTGAAGGACCCTTTGGAAGTTCCAGTGGTTAGATGTGATTGGCCTCGAGAAGCCTCAGCGGAAATGGGCCTCATCTCGCCTGGAGGGCAAAACCTCCTGGATTTTCTCGAGTTGCGGCAGGTGCTCTCGACTTACGACGGGGACCTCAGGGTCCCGCTCTGGTGGCCTCAGGAAAGGCCAGTCCCCATGCGAGTTCCTCGGGGGCCTCTCGGGATTCCTATCCGGTCGATGCCGGGGCCTAAGACCTTGTGTGGAGTCGGGGCCGGAACCTGAGGATTCCTCTCCAGTGCTGACATGGATCTTGGGGTACTTCTGAAGTCTCCCCAGGGGAGTCAGTCCTCGTCTCGAATGCGGGCATGCACTTGCGCTTTCCTCGAGAGCGGTAGCAGCAGTGTCACGCAGTCCGCCGCGTGGATCAAAGGATCTATGGTTTTCCCTCGAGTCTTTCCCACGAGGCTTTCCCACGAGGCTTTCCCACAGGGCTGTCCCACGTGCACACGTGGTAGGAGTCGATCCTCGGCTTGAACGTCAAGGCAGTGCAGGGAAAACAGGTTCCTCTGGAATGGACTGACACATCTGGGGGACTCTTGGAATGGTGTCACGACCCTGGAGTTCCTCTCGCGTTTCCTGTGGAGAGCGCCTCCTCTTGAGATGCGACGGGAACGCCGGGAATTCTTTCCCTACGAAACAGGGAAAGGATCCCTCATCTCGAGCTAGGAGGCGGAAACGGGGCTCCCCTGGATGTGTGCGGGACACCACGTGCTTCCTCTCGAGTGCAGACGGGTATGTCGGGGAACTTCTTGAGTTGAGGCAAGGGTGTGAAGGACCCTTTGGAAGTTCCAGTGGTTAGATGTGATTGGCCTCGAGAAGCCTCAGCGGAAATGGGCCTCATCTCGCCTAGAGGGCAAAACCTCCTGGATTTTCTCGAGTTGCGGCAGGTGCTCTCGACTTACGACGGGGACCTCAGGGACCCGCTCTGGTGGCCTCAGGAAAGGCCAGTCCCCATGCGAGTTCCTCCGGGGCCTGTCGGGATTCCTCTCCCGTCGATGCCAGGGCCTAAGACCTTGTGTGGAGTCGGGGCCGGAACCTGAGGATTCCTCTCCAGTGCTGACATGGATCTTGGGGTACTTCTGGAGTCTCCCCAGGGGAGTCAGTCCTCGTCTCGAATGCGGACATGCACTTGCGCTTTCCTCCAGAGCGGTAGCAGCAGTGTCACGCAGTCCGCCGCGTGGATCAAAGGATCTATGGTTTTCCCTCGAGTCTTTCCCACGAGGCTTTCCCACGAGGCTTTCCCACAGGGATGTCCCACGTGCACACGTGGTGGGAGTCGATCCTCGGCTTGAACGTCAAGGCAGTGCAGGGAAAACAGGTTCCTCTGGAATGGACAGACACATCTGGGGGACTCTTGGAATGGTGGCACGACCCTGGAGTTCCTCTCGCCTTTCCTGTGGAGAGCGCCTCCTCTTGAGATGCGACGGGAACGCCGGGAATTCTTTCCCTACGAAACAGGGAAAGGATCACTCATCTCGAGCTAGGAGGCGGAAACGGGGCTCCCCTGGATGTGTGCGGGACACCACGTGCTTCCTCACGAGTGGAGACGGGTATGTCGGGGAACTACTTGAGTTGCAGCAAGGGTGTGAAGACCCTTTGGAAGGTCCAGTGGTTAGATGTGTTTGGCCTCGAGAAGCCTCAGCGGAAATGGGCCTCATCTCGCATGGAGGGCAAAACCTCCTGGATTTTCTCGAGTTTCGGCAGGTGCTCTCGACTTACGACGGGGACCTCAGGGACCCGCTCTGGTGGCCTCAGGAAAGGCCAGACCCCATGCGAGTTCCTCGGGGGCCTCTCGGGATTCCTCTCCCGTCGATGCCGGGGCCTAAGACCTTGTGTGGAGTCGGGGCCGGAACCTGAGGATTCCTCTCCAGTGCTGACATGGATCTTGGGGTACTTCTGGAGTCTCCCCAGGGGAGTCAGTCCTCGTCTCGAATGCGGGCATGCACTTGCGCTTTCCTCCAGAGCGGTAGCAGCAGTGTCCCGCAGTCCGCCGCGTGGATCAAAGGATCTATGGTTTTCCCTCGAGTCTTTCCCACGAGGCTTTCCCACGAGGCTTTCCCACAGGGCTGTCCCACGTGCACACGTGGTGGGAGTCGATCGTCGGCTTGAACGTCAAGGCAGTGCAGGGAAAACAGGTTCCTCTGGAATTGACTGACACATCTGGGGGACTCTTGGAATGGTGGCACGACCCTGGAGTTCCTCTCTCCTTTCCTGTGGAGAGCGCCTCCTCTTAAGATGCGACGGGAACGCCGGGAATTCTTTCCCTACGAAACAGGGAAAGGATCCCTCATCTCAAGCTAGGAGGCGGAAACGGGGCTCCCCGGATGTGTGCGGGACACCACGTACTTCCCCTCGAGTGCAGACGGGTATGTCGGGGAACTTCTTGAGTTGCAGCAAGGGTGTGAAGGACCCTTTGGAAGTTCCAGTGGTTAGATGTGATTGGCCTCGAGAAGCCTCAGCGGAAATGGGCCTCATCTCGCCTGGAGGGCAAAACCTCCTGGATTTTCTCGAGTTGCGGCAGGTGCTCTCGACTTAAGACGGGGACCTCAGGGACCCGCTCTGGTGGCCTCAGGAAAGGCCAGTCCCCATGCGAGTTCCTCGGGGGCCTCTCGGGATTCCTCTCCCATCGATGCCGGGGCCTAAGACCTTGTGTGGAGTCGGGGCCGGAACCTGAGGATTCCTCTCCAGTGCTGACATGGATCTTGGGGTACTTCTGGAGTCTCCCCAGGGGAGTCAGTCCTCGTCTCGAATGCGGGCATGCACTTGCGCTTTCCTCCAGAGCGGTAGCAGCCGTGTCACGCAGTCCGCCGCGTGGATCAAAGGATCTATGGTTTTCCCTCGAGTCTTTCCCATGAGGTTTTCCCACGAGGCTTTCCCACAGGGCTGTCCCACGTGCACACGTGGTGGGAGTCGATCCTCGGCTTGAACGTCAAGGCAGTGCAGGGAAAACAGGTTCCTCTTGAATGGACTGACACATCTGGGGGACTCTTGGAATGGTGTCACGACCCTGGAGTTTCTCTCGCCTTTCCTGTGGAGAGCGCCTCCTCTTGAGATGCGACGGGAACGCCGGGAATTCTTTCCCTACGAAACAGGGAAATGATCCCTCATCTCGAGCTAGTAGGCGGAAACGGGGCTCCCCTGGATGTGTGTGGGACCCCACGTGCTTCCTCTCGTGTGGAGACGGGTATGTCGGGGAACTTCTTGAGTTGCAGCAATGGTGTGAAGGATCCTTTGGAAGTTCCAGTGGTTAGATGTGATTGGCCTCGAGAAGCCTCAGCGGAATTGGGCCTCATCTCGCCTGGAGGGCAAAACCTCCTGGATTTTCTCGAGTTGCGGCAGGTGCTCTCGACTTACGACGGGGACCTCAGGGACCCGCTCTGGTGGCCTCAGGAAAGGCCAGTCCCCATGCGAGTTCCTCGGGGGCCTCTCGGGATTCCTCTCCCGTCGATGCCGGGGCCTAAGACCTTGTGTGGAGTCGGGGCCGGAACCTGAGGATTTCTCTCCAGTGCTGACATGGATCTTGGGGTACTTCTGGAGTCTCCCCAGGGGAGTCAGTCCTCGTCTCGAATGCGGGCATGCACTTGCGCTTTCCTCCAGAGCGGTAGCAGCAGTGTCACGCAGTCCGCCGCGTGGATCAAAGGATCTATGGTTTTCCCTCGAGTCTTTCCCACGAGGCTTTCCCACGAGGCTTTCCCACAGGGCTGTCCCACGTGCACACGTGGTGGGAGTCGATCCTCGGCTTGAACGTCAAGGCAGTGCAGGGAAAACAGGTTCCTCTGGAATGGACTGACACATCTGGGGGAATCTTGGAATGGTGTCACGACCCTGGAGTTCCTCTCGCCTTTCCTGTGGAGAACGCCTCCTCTTGAGATGCGACGGGAACGCCGGAATTCTTTCCCTACGAAACAGGGAAAGGATCCCTCATCTCGAGCTAGGAGGCGGAAACGGGGCTCCCCTGGAGGTGTGCGGGACCCACGTGCTTCCTCTCGAGTGGAGACGGGTATGTCGCAGAACACTTGAGTTGCAGCAAGGGTGTGAAGGACCCTTTGGAAGTTGCAGTGGTTAGACGTGATTAGCCTCGAGAAGCCTCAGCGGAAATGGGCCTCATCTCGCCTGGAGGGCAAAACCTCCTGGATTTTCTCGAGTTGTGGCAGGTGCTCTCGACTTACGACGGGGACCTCAGGGACCCGCTCTGGTGGCCTCAGGAAAGGCCAGTCCCCATGCGAGTTCCTCGGGGGCCTCTCGGGATTCCACTCCCATCGATGCCGGGGCCTAAGACCTTGTGTGGAGTCGGGGCCGGAACCTGAGGATTCCTCTCCAGTGCTGACATGGATCTTGGGGTACTTCTGGAGTCTCCCCAGGGGAGTCAGTCCTCGTCTCGAATGCGGGCATGCACTTGCGCTTTCCTCCAGAGCGGTAGCAGCAGTGTCACGCAGTCCGCAGCGGGGATCAAAGGATCTATGGTTTTCCCTCGAGTCTTTCCCACGAGGTTTTCCCACGAGGCTTTCCCAAAGGGCTGTCCCACGTGCACACGTGGTGGGAGTCGATCCTCGGCTTGAACGTCAAGGCAGTGCAGGGAAAACAGGTTCCTCTGGAATGGAATGACACATCTGGGGGACTCTTGGAATGGTGTCACGACCCTGGAGTTCCTCTCGCCTTTCCTGTGGAGAGCGCCTCCTCTTGAGATGCGACGGGAACGCCGGGAATTCTTTCCCTACGAAACAGGGAAAGGATCCCTCATCTCGAGCTAGTAGGCGGAAACGGGGCTCCCCTGGATGTGTGCGGGACCCCACGTGCTTCCTCTCGAGTGCAGACGGGTATGTCGGGGCACTTCTTGAGTTGCAGCAAGGGTGTGAAGGACCCTTTGGAAGTTCCAGTGGTTAGATGTGATTGGCCTCGAGAAGCCTCAGCGGAAATGGGCCTCATCTCGCCTGGAGGGCAAAACCTTCTGGATTTTCTCGAGTTGCGGCAGGTGCTCTCGATTTACGACGGGGACCTCAGGGACCCGCTCTGGTGGCCTCAGGAAAGGCCAGTCCCCATGCGAGTTCCACGGGGGCCTCTCGGGATTCCTCTCCCGTCGATGCTGGGGCCTAAGACCTTGTGTGGAGTCGGGGCCGGAACCTGAGGATTCCTCTCCAGTGCTGACATGGATCTTGGGGTACTTCTGGAGTCTCCCCAGGGGAGTCAGTCCTCGTCTCGAATGCGGGCATGCACTTGCGCTTTCCTCCAGAGCGGTAGCAGCAGTGTCACGCAGTCCGCCGCGTGGATCAAAGGATCTATGGTTTTCCCTCGAGTCTTTCCCACGAGGCTTTCCCACGAGGCTTTCCCACAGGGCTGTCCCACGTGCACACGTGGTGGGAGTGGATCCTCGGCTTGAACGTCAAGGCAGTGCAGGGAAAACAGGTTCCTCTGGAATGGACTGACACATCTGGGGGACTCTTGGAATGGTGGCACGACCCTGGAGTTCCTCTCGCCTTTCCTGTGGAGAGCGCCTCCTCTTGAGATGCGACGGGAACGCCGGAATTCTTTCCCTACGAAACAGGGAAAGGATCCCTCATCTCGAGCTAGGAGGCGGAAACGGGGCTCCCCTGGATGTGTGCGGGACCCACGTGCTTCCTCTCGAGTGGAGACGGGTATGTCGGGGAACTTCTTGAGTTGCAGCAAGGGTGTGAAGGACCCTTTGGAAGTTCCAGTGGTTAGACGTGATTAGCCTCGAGAAGCCTCAGCGGAAATGGGCCTCATCTCGCCTGGAGGGCAAAACCTCCTGGATTTTCTCGAGTTGCGGCAGGTGCTCTCGACTTACGACGTGGACCTCAGGGATCCGCTCTGGTGGCCTCAGGAAATGCCAGGCCCCATGCGAGTTCCTCGGAGGCCTATCGGGATTCCTCTCCCGTCGATGCCGGGGCCTAAGACCTTGTGTGGAGTCGGGCCGGAACCTGAGGATTCCTCTCCAGTGCTGACATGGATCTTGGGGTACTTCTGGAGTCTCCCCAGGGGAGTCAGTCCTCGTCTCGAATGCGGGCATGCACTTGCGCTTTCCTCCAGAGCGGTAGCAGCAGTGTCACGCAGTCCGCCGCGTGGATCAAAGGATCTATGGTTTTCCCTCGAGTCTTTCCCACGAGGCTTTCCCACGAGGCTTTCCCACAGGGCTGTCCCACGTGCACACGTGGTGGGAGTGGATCCTCGGCTTGAACGTCAAGGCAGTGCAGGGAAAACAGGTCCTCTGGAATGGACTGACACATCTGGGGGACTCTTGGAATGGTGGCACGACCCTGGAGTTCCTCTCGCCTTTCCTGTGGAGAGCGCCTCCTCTTGAGATGCGACGGGAACGCCGGAATTCTTTCCCTACGAAACAGGGAAAGGATCCCTCATTTCGAGCTTGGAGGCAGAAACGGGGCTCCCCTGGATTTGTGCGGGACCCCACGTGCTTCCTCTCGAGTGGAGACAGGTATGTCGGGGAACTTCTTGAGTTGCAGCAAGGGTGTGAAGGACCCTTTGGAAGTTCCAGTGGTTAGATGTGATTAGCCTCGAGAAGCCTCAGCGGAAATGGGCCTCATCTCGCCTGGAGGGCAAAACCTCGTGGATTTTCTCGAGTTGCGGCAGGTGCTCTCGACTTACGACGGGGACCTCAGAGACCCGCTCTGGTGGCCTCAGGAAAGGCCAGTCCCCATGCGAGTTCCTCGGGTCCTCTCGGGATTCCTCTCCCGTCGATGCTGGGGCCTAAGACCTTGTGTGGAGTCGGGGCCGGAACCTGAGGATTCCTCTCCAGTGCTGACATGGATCTTGGGGTACTTCTGGAGTCTCCCCAGGGGAGTCAGTCCTCGTCTCGAATGCGGGCATGCACTTGCGCTTTCCTCCAGAGCGGTAGCAGCAGTGTCACGCAGTCCACCGCGTGGATCAAAGGATCTATGGTTTTCCCTCGAGGCTTTCCCACGAGGCTTTCCCACGAGGCTTTCCCACTGGGTTGTCCCACGTGCACACGTGGTGGGAGTCGATCCTCGGCTTGAACGTCAAGGCAGTGCAGGGAAAACAGGTTTCTCTGGAATGGACTGACACATCTGGGGGTCTCGTGGAATGGTGGCACGACCCTGGAGTTCCTCTCGCCTTTCCTGTGGAGAGCGCCTCCTCTTGAGATGCGACGGGAATGCCGGGAATTCTTTCCTACGAAACAGGGAAAGGATCCCTCATCTCGAGCTAGGAGGCGGAAACGGGGCTACCCTGGATGTGTGCGGGACCCTCGTGCTTCCTCTCGAGTGGAGACGGGTATGTCGGCGAACTTCTAGAGTTGCAGCAAGGGTGTGAAGGACCCTTTGGAAGTTCCAGTGGTTAGACGTGATTAGCCTCGAGAAGCCTCAGCGGAAATGGACTTCATCTCGCCTGGAGGGCAAAATCTCCTGGATTTTCTCGAGTTGCGGCAGGTGCTCTCGACTTACGACGGGGACCTCAGGGACCCGCTCTGGTGACCTCAGGAAAGGCTAGTCCCCATGCGAGTTCCTCGGGTCCTCTCGGGATTCCTCTCCCGTCGATGCCGGGGCCTAAGACCTTGTGTGGAGTCGGGGCCGGAACCTGAGGATTCCTCTCCAGTGCTGACATGGATCTTGGGGTACTTCTGGAGTCTCCCCAGGGGAGTCAGTCCTCGTCTCGAATGCGGGCATGCACTTGCGCTTTCCTCCAGAGCGGTAGCAGCAGTGTCACGCATTCCGCCGCGTGGATCAAAGGATCTATGGTTTTCCCTCGAGGCTTTCCCACGAGGCTTTCCCACGAGGCTTTCCCACTGGGTTGTCCCACGTGCACACGTGGTGGGAGTCGATCCTCGGCTTGAACGTCAAGGCAGTGCAGGGAAAACAGGTTCCTCTGAAATGGACTGACACATCTGGGGGTCTCTTGGAATGGTGGCACGACCCTGGAGTTCCTCTCGCCTTTCCTGTGGAGAGCGCCTCCTCTTGAGATTCGACGGGAATGCCGGGAATTCTTTCCTACGAAACAGGGAAAGGATCCCTCATCTCGTGCTAGGAGGCGGAAACGGGGCTACCCTGGATGTGTGCGGGACCCTCGTGCTTCCTCTCGAGTGGAGACGGGTATGTCGGGGAACTTCTAGAGTTGCAGCAAGGGTGTGAAGGACCCTTTGGAAGTTCCAGTGGTTAGATGTGATTAGCTTCGGGAAGCCTCAGCGGAAATGGACTTCATCTCGCCTGGAGGGCAAAACCTCCTGGATTTTCTCGAGTTGCGGCAGGTGCTCTCGACTTACGACGGGGACCTCAGGGATCCGCTCTGGTGACCTCAGCAAAGGCCCTTCCCCATGCGAGTTCCTCGGGGGCCTCTCGGGATTCCTCTCCCGTCGATGCCGGGGCCTAAGACCTTGTGTGGAGTCGGGGCCGGAACCTGAGGATTCCTCTCCAGTGCTGACATGGATCTTGGGGTACTTCTGGAGTCTCCCCAGGGGAGTCAGTCCTCGTCTCGAATGCGGGCATGCACTTGCGCTTTCCTCCAGAGCGGTAGCAGCAGTGTCACGCAGTCCGCCGCGTGGATCAAAGGATCTATGGTTTTCCCTCCAGTCTTTCCCACGAGGCTTTCCCACGAGGCTTTCCACAGGGCTGTCCCACGTGGGCACGTGGTGTGACTCGATCCTCGGCTTGAACGTCAAGGCAGTGCAGGGAAAACAGGTTCCTCTGGAATGGACTGACACATCTGGGGGACTCTTGGAATGGTGGCACGACCCTGGAGTTCCTCTCGCCTTTCCTGTGGAGATCGCCTCCTCTTCAGATGCGACGGGAATGCCGGGAATTCTTTCCCTACGAAACAGGGAAAGGATCCCTCATCTGGAGCTAGGAGGCGGAAATGGGGCTCCCCTGGATGTGTGCGGGACCCACGTGCTTCCTCTCGAGTGGAGACGGGTATGTCGGGGAACTTCTTGAGTTGCAGCAAGGGTGTGAAGGACCCTTTGGAAGTTCCAGTGGTTAGATGTCTTTGGCCTCGAGAAGCCTCAGCGGAAATGGGCCTCATCTCGCCTGGAGGGCTAAACCTCCTGGATTTTCTCGAGTTGCGGCAGGTGCTCTCGACTTACGACGGGGACCTCAGAGACCCGCTCTGGTGGCCTCAGGAAAGGCCAGTCCCCATGCGAGTTCCTCGGGTCCTCTCGGGATTCCTCTCCCGTCGATGCTGGGGCCTAAGACCTTGTGTGGAGTCGGGGCCGGAACCTGAGGATTCCTCTCCAGTGCTGACATGGATCTTGGGGTACTTCTGGAGTCTCCCCAGGGGAGTCAGTCCTCGTCTCGAATGCGGGCATGCACTTGCGCTTTCATCCAGAGCGGTAGCAGCAGTGTCACGCAGTCCGCCGCGTGGATCAAAGGATCTATGGTTTTCCCTCGAGTCTTTCCCACGAGGCTTTCCCACGAGGCTTTCCCACAGGGCTGTCCCACGTGCACACGTGGTGGGAGTCGATCCTCGGCTTGAACGTCAAGGCAGTGCAGGGAAAACAGGTTCCTCTGAAATGGACTGACACATCTGGGGGTCTCTTGGAATGGTGGCACGACCCTGGAGTTCCTCTCGCCGTTCCTGTGGAGAGCGCCTCCTCTTGAGATGCGACGGGAATGCCGGGAATTCTTTCCTACGAAACAGGGAAAGGATTCCTCATCTCGAGCTAGGAGGAGGAAACGGGGCTACCCTGGATGTGTGCGGGACCCTCGTGCTTCCTCTCGAGTGGAGACGGGTATGTCGGGGAACTTCTAGAGTTGCAGCAAGGGTGTGAAGGACCCTTTGGAAGTTCAAGTGGTTAGATGTGATTAGCCTCGAGAAGCCTCAGCGGAAATGGACTTCATCTCGCCTGGAGGGCAAAATCTCCTGGATTTTCTCGAGTTGCGGCAGGTGCTCTCGACTTACGACGGGGACCTCAGGGACCCGCTCTGGTGACCTCAGGAAAGGCCAGTCCCCATGCGAGTTCCTCGGGGTCCTCTCGGGATTCCTCTCCCGTCGATGCCGGGGCCTAAGACCTTGTGTGGAGTCGGGGCCGGAACCTGAGGATTCCTCTCCAGTGCTGACATGGATCTTGGGGTACTTCTGGAGTCTCCCCAGGGGAGTCAGTCCTCGTCTCGAATGCGGGCATGCACTTGCGCTTTCCTCCAGAGCGGTAGCAGCAGTGTCACGCAGTCCGCCGCGTGGATCAAAGGATCTATGGTTTTCCCTCGAGTCTTTCCCACGAGGCTTTCCCACGAGGCTTTCCCACGAGGCTTTCCCACAGGGCTGTCCCACGTGCACACGTGGTGGGAGTCGATCCTCGGCTTGAACGTCAAGGCAGTGCAGGGAAAACATGTTCCTCTGGAATGGACTGACATATCTGGGGGACTCTTTGAATGGTGGCACGACGCTGGAGTCCTCTCGCCTTTCCTGTGGAGAGCGCCTCCTCTTGAGATGCGACGGGAACGCCGGGAATTCTTTCCCTAAGAAACAGGGAAAGGATCCCTCATCTCGAGCTAGGAGGCAGAAACGGGGCTCCCCTGGATGTGTGCGGGACCCTCGTGCTTCCTCTCGAGTGGAGACGGGTATGTCGGGGAACTTCTTGAGTTGCAGCAAGGGTGTGAAGGACCCTTTGGAAGTTCCAGTGGTTAGACGTGATTATCCTCGAGAAGCCTCAGCGGAAATGGGCCTCATCTCGCCTGGAGGGCAAAACCTCCTGGATTTTCTCGAGTTGCGGCAGGTGCTCTCGACTTACGACCTGGACCACAGGGACCCGCTCTGGTGGCCTCAGGAAAGGCCAGTCCCCATGCGAGTTCCTCGGGGGCCTCTCGGGATTCCTCTCCCGTCGATGCCGGGGCCTAAGACCTTGTGTGGAGTCGGGGCCGGAACCTGAGGATTCCTCTCCAGTGCTGACATGGATCTTGGGGTACTTCTGGAGTCTCCCTAGGGGAGTCAGTCCTCGTCTCAAATGCGGGCATGCACTTGCGCTTTCCTCCAGAGCGGTAGCAGCAGTGTCACGCAGTCCGCCGCGTCGATCAAAGGATCTATTGTTTTCCCTCGTGTCTTTCCCTCGTGTCTTTCCCACGAGGCTTTCCCACGAGGCTTTCCCACAGGGCTGTCCCACGTGCACACGTGGTGGGAGTGGATCCTCGGCTTGAACGTCAAGGCAGTGCAGGGAAAACATGTTCCTCTGGAATGGACTGACACATCTGGGGGACTCTTGGAATGGTGGCATGACCCTGGAGTTCCTTTCGCCTTTCCTGTGGAGAGCGCCTCCTCTTGAGATGCGACGGGAACGCCGGGAATTCTTTCCCTACGAAGCAGGGAAAGGATCCCTCATCTCGAGCTAGGAGGCGGAAATGGGGCTCCCCTGGATGTGTGCGGAACCCCACGTGCTTCCTCTCGAGTGCAGACGGGTATGTCGGGGAACTTCTTGAGTTGCAGCAAGGGTGTGAAGGACCCTTTGGAAGTTCCAGTGGTTAGAAGTGATTAGCCTCGAGAAGCCTCAGCGGAAATGGGCCTCATCTCGCCTGGAGAGCAAAACCTCCTGGATTTTCTCGAGTTGCGGCAGGTACTCTCGACTTACGACGGGGACCTCAGAGACCCGCTCTGGTGGCCTCAGGAAAGTCCAGTCCCCATGCGAGTTCCTCGGGTCCTCTCGGGATTCCTCTCCCGTCGATGCTGAGGCCTGAGACCTTGTGTGGAGTCGGGGGCAGAACCTGATGATTCCTCTCCAGTGCTGACATGAATCTTGGGGTACTTGTGGAGTCTCCCCAGGGGAGTCAGTCCTCGTCTCGAATGCGGGCATGCACTTGCGCTTTCCTCCAGAGCTGTAGCAGCAGTGTCACGCAGTCCGCCGCGTGGATCAAAGGATCAATGTTTTTCCCTCGAGTCTTTCCAACGAGGCTTTCCCACGAGGCTTTCCCACAGGGCTGTCCCACGTGCACACGTGGTGGGAGTAGATCCTCGGCGTGAACGTCAAGGCAGTGCAGGGAAAACAGGTTCCTCTGGAATGGACTGACACATCTGAGGGTCTCTTGGAATGGTGCCACGACCCTGGAGTTCCTCTCGCCTTTCCTGTGGAGAGCGCCTCCTCTAGAGATGGGACGGGAACGCCGGGAATTCTTTCCCTACAAAACAGGGAAAGGATCCCTCATCTCGAGCTAGGAGGCGGAAACGGGGCTCCCCTGGATGTGTGCGGGACCCCACGTGCTTCCTCTCGAGTGGAGACGGGTATGGCGGGGAACTTCTTGAGTTGCAGCAAGGGTGTGAAGGACCCTTTGGAAGTTCCAGTTGTTAGACGTGATTAGCCTCGAGAAGCCTCAGCGGAAATGGGCCTCATCTCGACTGGAGGGCAAAACCTCCTGGATTTTCTCGAGTTGCGGCAGGTGCTCTCGACTTACGAACGGGACCTCAGGGACCCGCTCTGGTGGCCTCAGGAAAGGCCAGTCCCCATGCGAATTCCTCGGGGGCTTCTCGGGATTATTCCCCGTCGATGCCAGGGCCTAAGACCTTGTGTGGAGTCGGGGCCGGAACCTGAGGATTCCTCTCCAGTGCTGACATGGATCTTGGGGTACTTCTGGAGTCTCCCCAGGGGAGTCAGTCCTCGTCTCGAATGCGGGCATGCACTTGCCCTTTCCTCCAGAGCGGTAGCAGCAGTGTCACGCAATCCGCCGCGTGGATCAAAGGATCTATGGTTTTCCCTCGAGTCTTTCCCACGAGGCTTTCCCACGAGGCTTTCCCACAGGGCTATCCCACGTGCACACGTGGTGGGAGTCGATCCTCGGCTTGAACGTCAAGGCAGTGCAGGGAAAACAGGTTCCTCTGGAATGGACTGACACATCTGGGCGTCTCATGGAATGGTGGCACGACCCTGGAGTTCCTCTCGTCTCTCCTGTGGAGAGCGCCTCCTCTTGAGATGCGACGGGAACGCCGGGAATTCTTTCCCTACGAAACAGGGAAAGGATCCCTCATCTCGAGCTAGGAGGCGGAAACGGGGCTCCCCTGGATGTGTGCGGGACCCCACGTGCTTCCTCTCGAGTGGAGACGGGTATGTCGGGGAACTTCTTGAGTTGCAGCAAGGGTGTGAAGGACCCTTTGGAAGTTCCAGTGGTTAGACGTGATTAGCCTCGAGAAGCCTCAGCGGAAATGGGCCTCATCTCGCCTGGAGGGCAAAACCTCCTGGATTTTCTCGAGTTGCGGCATGTGCTCACGACTTACGAGGGGGACCTCAGAGACCCGCTCTGGTGGACTCAGGAAAGGCCAGTCCCCATGCGACTTCCTCGGGGGCCTCTCGGGATTCCTCTCCCGTCCATGCCGGGGCCTAAGACCTTGTGTGGAGTCGGGGCCGGAACCTGAGGATTCCTCTCCAGTGCTGACATGGATCTTGGGGTACTTCTGGAGTCTCCCCAGGGGAGTCAGTCCTCGTCTCGAATGCGGGCATGCACTTGCGCTTTCCTCCAGAGCGGTAGCAGCAGTGTCACGCAGTCCGCCGCGTGGATCAAAGGATCTATGGTTTTCCCTCGAGTCTTTCCCACGAGGCTTTCCAACGAGGCTTTCCACAGGGCTGTCTCACGTGCACACGTGGTGTGACTCGATCCTCGGCTTGAACGTCAAGGCAGTGCAGGGAAAACAGTTTCCTCTGGAATGGACTGACACATCTGGGGGACTCTTGGAATGGTGGCACGACCCTGGAGTTCCTCTCGCCTTTCCTGTGGAGAGCGCCTCCTCTTGAGATGCGACGGGAACGCCGGAATTCTTTCCCTACGAAACAGGGAAAAGATCCCTCATTTCGAGCTTGGAGGCAGAAACGGGGCTCCCCTGGATGTGTGCGGGACCCCACGTGCTTCCTCTCGAGTGGAGACAGGTATGTCGGGGAACTTCTTGAGTTGCAGCAAGGGTGTGAAGGACCCTTTGGAAGTTCCAGTGGTTAGATGTGATTAGCCTCGAGAAGCCTCAGCGGAAATGGGCCTCATCTCGCCTGGAGGGCTAAACCTCCTGGATTTTCTCGAGTTGCGGCAGGTGCTCTCGACTTACGACGGGGACCACAGAGACCCGCTCTGGTGGCCTCAGGAAAGGCCAGTCCCCATGCGACTTCCTCGGGTCCTCTCGGGATTCCTCTCCCGTCGATGCTGGGGCCTAAGACCTTGTGTGGAGTCGGGGCCGGAACCTGAGGATTCCTCTCCAGTGCTGACATGGATCTTGGGGTACTTCTGGAGTCTCCCCAGGGGAGTCAGTCCTCGTCTCGAATGCGGGCATGCACTTGCGCTTTCCTCCAGAGCGGTAGCAGCAGTGTCACGCAGTCCACCGCATGGATCAAAGGATCTATGGTTTTCCCTCGAGGCTTTCCCACGAGGCTTTCCCACGAGGCTTTCCCACTGGGTTGTCCCACGTGCACACGTGGTGGGAGTCGATCCTCGGCTTGAACGTCAAGGCAGTGCAGGGAAAACAGGTTCCTCTGGAATGGACTGACTCATCTGGGGGTCTCTTGGAATGGTGGCACGACCCTGGAGTTCCTCTCGCCTTTCCTGTGGAGAGCGCCTCCTCTTGAGATGCGACGGGAATGCCGGGAATTCTTTCCTACGAAACAGGGAAAGGATCCCTCATCTCGAGCTAGGAGGCGGAAACGGGGCTACCCTGGATGTGTGCGGGACCCTCGTGCTTCCTCTCGAGTGGAGACGGGTATGTCGGGGAACTTCTAGAGTTGCAGCAAGGGTGTGAAGGACCCTTTGGAAGTTCAAGTGGTTAGATATGATTAGCCTCGAGAAACCTCAGCGGAAATGGGCTTCATCTCGCCTGGAGGGCAAAATCTCCTGGATTTTCTCGAGTTGCGGCAGGTGCTCTCGACTTACGACGGGGACCTCAGAGACCCGCTCTGGTGGCCTCAGGAAAGGCCAGTCCCCATGCGAATTCCTCGGGGGCTTCTCGGGATTATTCCCCGTCGATGCCGGGGCCTAAGACCTTGTGTGGAGTCGGGGCCGGAACCTGAGGATTCCTCTCCAGTGCTGACATGGATCTTGGGGTACTTCTGGAGTCTCCCCAGGGGAGTCAGTCCTCGTCTCGAATGCGGGCATGCACTTGCGCTTTCCTCCAGAGCGGTAGCAGCAGTGTCACGCAGTCCGCCGCGTGGATCAAAGGATCTATGATTTTCCCTCGAGTCTTTCCCACGAGGCTTTCCAACGAGGCTTTCCACAGGGCTGTCTCACGTGCACACGTGGTGTGACTCGATCCTCGGCTTGAACGTCAAGGCAGTGCAGGGAAAACAGGTTCCTCTGGAATGGACTGACACATCTGGCGGACTCTTGGAATGGTGGCACGACCCTGGAGTTCCTCTCGCCTTTCCTGTGGAGAGCGCCTCCTCTTGAGATGCGACGGGAACGCCGGGAATTCTTTCCCTACGAAACAGGGAAAGGATCCCTCATCTCGAGCTAGGAGGAGGAAATGGGGCTCCCCTGGATGTTTGCGGGACCCCACCTGCTTCCTCTCGAGTGGAGACGGGTATGTCGGGGAACTTCTTGAGTTGCAGCAAGGGTGTGAAGGACCCTTTGGAAGTTCCAGTGGTTAGATGTCTTTGGCCTCGAGAAGCCTCAGCGGAAATGGGCCTCATCTCGCCTGGAGGGCAAAACCTCCTGGATTTTCTCGAGTTGCGGCAGGTGCTCTCGACTTACGACCGGGACCTCAGGGACCCGCTCTGGTGGACTCAGGAAAGGCCAGTCCCCATTCGAGTTTCTCGGGGGCCTCTCGGGATTCCTCTCCCGTCGATGCCGGGGCCTAAGACCTTGTGTGGAGTCGGGGCCGGAACCTGAGGATTCCTTTCCAGTGCTGACATGGATCTTGGGGTACTTCTGGAGTCTCCCTAGGGGAGTCAGTCCTCGTCTCGAATGCGGGAATGCACTTGCGCTTTCCTCCAGAGCAGTAGCAGCAGTGTCACGCAGTCCGCCGCGTGGATCAATGGATCTATTGTTTTCCCTCGTGTCTTTCCCCCGAGGCTTTCCCACGAGGCTTTCCCACAGGGCTGTCCCACGTGCACACGTGGTGGGAGTCGATCCTCGGCTTGAACGTCAAGGCAGTGCAGGGAAAACATGTTCCTCTGGAATGGACTGACACATCTGGGGGACTCTTAGAATGGTGGCACGACCCTGGAGATCCTTTCGCCTTTCCTGTGGAGAGCGCCTCCTCTTGAGATGCGACGGGAACGCTGGGAATTCTTTCCCTACGAAGCAGGGAAAGGATCCCTCATCTCGAGCTAGGAGGCGGAAATGGGGCTCCCCTGGATGTGTGCGGAACCCCACGTGCTTCCTCTCGAGTGCAGACGGGTATGTCGGGGAACTTCTTGAGTTGCAGCAAGGGTGTGAAGGACCCTTTGGAAGTTCCAGTGGTTAGAAGTGATTAGCCTCGAGAAGCCTCAGCGGAAATGGGCCTCATCTCGCCTGGAGAGCAAAACCTCCTGGATTTTCTCGAGTTGCGGCAGGTACTCTCGACTTACGACGGGGACCTCAGAGACCCGCTCTGGTGGCCTCAGGAAAGGCCAGTCCCCATGCGAGTTCCTCGGGTCCTCTCGGGATTCCTCTCCCGTCGATGCTGAGGCCTAAGACCTTGTGTGGAGTCGGGGGCGGAACCTGAGGATTCCTCTCCAGTGCTGACATGGATCTTGGGGTACTTGTGGAGTCTCCCCAGGGGAGTCAGTCCTCGTCTCGAATGCGGGCATGCACTTGCGTTTTCCTCCAGAGCTGTAGCAGCAGTGTCACGCAGTCCGCCGCGTGGATCAAAGGATCTATGGTTTTCCCTCGAGTCTTTCCAACGAGGCTTTCCCACGAGGCTTTCCCACAGGGCTGTCCCACGTGCACACGTGGTGGGAGTCGATCCTCGGCGTGAACGTCAAGGCAGTGTAGGGAAAACAGGTTCCTCTGGAATGGACTGACACATCTGGGGGTCTCTTGGAATGGTGCCACGACCCTGGAGTTCCTCTCGCCTTTCCTGTGGAGAGCGCCTCCTCTTGAGATGGGACGGGAACGCCGGGAATTCTTTCCCTACAAAACAGGGAAAGGATCCCTCATCTCGAGCTAGGAGGCGGAAACGGGGCTCCCCTGGATGTGTGCGGGACCCCACGTGCTTCCTCTCGAGTGGAGACGGGTATGGCGGGGAACTTCTTGAGTTGCAGCAAGGGTGTGAAGGACCCTTTGGAAGTTCCAGTTGTTAGACGTGATTAGCCTCGAGAAGCCTCAGCGGAAATGGGCCTCATCTCGACTGGAGGGCAAAACCTCCTGGATTTTCTCGAGTTGCGGCAGGTGCTCTCGACTTACGACGGGGACCTCAGGGACCCGCTCTGGTGGCCTCAGGAAAGGCCAGTACCCATGCGAATTCCTCGGGGGCTTCTCGGGATTATTCCCCGTCGATGCCGGGGCCTAAGACCTTGTGTGGAGTCGGGCCCGGAACCTGAGGATTCCTCTCCAGTGCTGACATGGATCTTGGGGTACTTCTGGAGTCTCCCCAGGGGAGTCAGTCCTCATCTCGAATGCGGGCATGCACTTGCGCTTTCCTCCAGAGCGGTAGCAGCAGTGTCACGCAGTCCGCCGCGTGGATCAAAGGATCTATGGTTTTCCCTCGAGTCTATCCCACGAGGCTTTCCCACGAGGCTTTCCCACAGGGCTGTCCCACGTGCACACGTGGTGTGACTCGATCCTCGGCTTGAACGTCAAGGCAGTGCAGGGAAAACAGGTTCCTCTGGAATGGACTGACACATCTGGGGGACTCTTGGAATGGTGGCACGACCCTGGAGTTCCTCTCGCCTTTCCTGTGGAGAGCGCCTCCTCTTGAGATGCGACGGGAACGCCGGGAATTCTTTCCCTACGAAACAGGGAAAGGATCCCTCATCTCGAGCTAGGAGGCGGAAATGGGGCTCCCCTGGATGTTTGCGGGACCCCACGTGCTTCCTCTCGAGTGGAGACGGGTATGTCGGGGAACTTTTTGAGTTGCAGCAAGGGTGTGAAGGACCCTTTGGAACTTCCTGTGGTTAGATGTCTTTGGCCTCGAGAAGCCTCAGCGGAAATGGGCCTCATCTCGCCTGGAGGGCAAAACCTCCTGGATTTTCTCGAGTTGCAGCAGGTGCTCTCGACTTACGACCGGGACCTCAGGGACCCGCTCTGGTGGCCTCAGGAAAGGCCAGTCCCCATGCGAGTTCCTCGGGGGCCTCTCGGGATTCCTCTCCCGTCGATGCCGGGGCCTAAGACCTTGTGTGGAGTCGGGGCCGGAACCTGAGGATTCCTCTCCAGTGCTGACATGGATCTTGGGGTACTTCTGGAGTCTCCCTAGGGGAGTCAGTCCTCGTCTCGAATGCGGGCATGCACTTGCGCTTTCCTCCAGAGCGGTAGCAGCAGTGTCACGCAGTCCGCCGCGTGGATCAAAGGATCTATTGTTTTCCCTCGTGTCTTTCCCACGAGGCTTTCCCACGAGGCTTTCCCTCAGGGCTGTCCCACGTGCACACGTGGTGGGAGTCGATCCTCGGCTTGAACGTCAAGGCAGTGCAGGGAAAACAGGTTCCTCTGGAATGGACTGACACATCTGGGGGTCTCTTGGATTGGTGGCACGACCCTGGAGTTCCTCTCGCCTTTCCTGTGGGAGTGCCTCCTCTTGAGATGCGACGGGAACGCCGGGAATTCTTTCCCTACGAAACAGGGAAAGGATATCTCATCTCGAGCTAGGAGGCGGAAACGGGGCTCCCCTGGATGTGTGCGGGACCCCACGTGCTTCCTCTCGAGTGGAGACGGGTATGTCGGGGAACTTCTTGAGTTGCAGCAAGGGTGTGAAGGACCCTTTGGAAGTTCCAGTGGTTAGATGTGATTAGCCTCGAGAAGCCTCAGAGGAAATGGGCCTCATCTCGCCTGGAGGGCAAAACCTCCTGGATTTTCTCGAGTTGCGGCAGGTGCTCTCGACTTACGACGGGGACCTCAGGGACCCGCTCTGGTGGCCTCAGGAAAGGCCAGTCCCCATGCGAGTTCCTCGGGGGCCTCTCGGGATTCCTCTCCCGTCGATGCCGGGGCCTAAGACCTTGTGTGGAGTCGGGGCCGGAACCTGAGGATTCCTCTCCAGTGCTGACATGGATCTTGGGGTACTTCTGGAGTCTCCCCAGGGGAGTCAGTCCTCGTCTCGAATGCGGGCATGCACTTGCGCTTTCCTCCAGAGCGGTAGCAGCAGTGTCACGCAGTCTGCCGCGTGGATCAAAGGATCTATGGTTTTCCCTCGAGTCTTTCCCACGAGGCTTTCCCACGAGGCTTTCCCACAGGGCTGTCCCACGTGCACACGTGGTGGGAGTGGAACCTAGGCTTGAACGTCAAGGCAGTGCAGGGAAAACAGGTTCCTCTGGAATGGACTGACACATCTGGGGGACTCTTGGAATGGTGGCACGACCCTGGACTTCCTCTCGCCTTTCCTGTGGAGAGCGCCTCCTCTTGAGATGCGACGGGAACGCCGGGAATTCTTTCCCTATGAAACAGGGAAAGGATCCCTCATCTCGAGCTAGGAGGTGGAAACGGGGCTCCCCTGGATGTGTGCGGGACACCACGGGCTTCCTCTCGAGTGGAGACGGGTATGTCGGGGAACTTCTTGAGTTGCAGCAAGGGTGTGAAGGACCCTTTGGAAGTTCCAGTGGTTAGACGTGATTAGCCTCGAGAAGCCTCAGAGGAAATGGGCCTCATCTCGCCTGGAGGGTAAAACCTCCTGGATTTTCTCGAGTTGAGGCAGGTGCTCTCGACTTACGACGGGGACGTCAGGGACCCGCTCTGGTGGCCTCAGGAAAGGCCAGTCCCCATGCGAGTTCCTCGGAGGCCTCTCGGGATTCCTCTCCCGTCGATGCCGGGGCCTAAGACCTTGTGTGGAGTCGGGGCCGGAACCTGAGGATTCCTCTCCAGTGCTGACATGGATCTTGGGGTACTACTTGAGTCTCCCCAGGGGAGTCAGTCCTCATCTCGAATGCGGGCATGCACTTGCGCTTTCCTCCAGAGCGGTAGCAGCAGTGTCACGCAGTCCGCCGCGTGGATCAAAGGATCTATGGTTTTCCCTCGAGTCTTTCCCACGAGGCTTTCCCACGAGGCTTTCCCACAGGGCTGTCCCACGTGCACACGTGGTGGGAGTGGATCCTCGCTTGAACGTCTAGGCAGTGCAGGGAAAACAGGTTCCTCTGGAATGGACTGACACATCTGGGGGACTCTTGGAATGGTGGCACGACCCTGGAGTTCCTCTCGCCTTTCCTGTGGAGAGCGCCTCCTCTTGAGATGCGACGGGAACGCCGGGAATTCTTTCCCTACGAAACAGGGAAAGGATCCCTCATCTCGAGCTAGGAGGCGGAAACGGGGCTCCCCTGGATGTGTGCGGGACCCCACGTGCTTCCTCTCGAGTGGAGACGGGTATGTCGGGGAACTTCTTGAGTTGCAGCAAGGGTGTGAAGGACCCTTTGGAAGTTCCAGTGGTTAGACGTGATTACCTCGAGAAGCCTCAGCGGAAATGGGCCTCATCTCGCCTGGAGGGCAAAACCTCCTGGATTTTCTCGAGTTGCGGCAGGTGCTCTCGACTTACGACGGGGACCTTAGGGACCCGCTCTGGTGGCCTCAGGAAAGGCCCGTCCCCATGCGAGTTCCTCGGGGGCCTCTCGGGATTCCTCTCCCGTCGATGCCGGGGCCTAAGACCTTGTGTGGAGTCGGGGCCGGAACCTGAGGATTCCTCTCCAGTGCTGACATGGATCTTGGGGTACTTCTGGAGTCTCTCCAGGGGAGTCAGTCCTCGTCTCGAATGCGGGCATGCACTTGCTCTTTCCTCCAGAGCGGTAGCAGCAGTGTCACGCAGTCCGCCGCGTGGATCAAAGGATCTATGGTTTTCCCTCGAGTCTTTCCCACGAGGCTTTCCCACGAGGCTTTCCCACAGGGCTGTCCCACGTGCACACGTGGTGGGAGTCGATCCTCGGCTTGAACGTCAAGGCAGTGCAGGGAAAACAGGTTCCTCTGGAATGGACTGACACATCTGGGGGACTCTTGGATTGGTGGCACGACCCTGGAGTTCCTCTCGCCTTTCCTGTGGAGAGCGCCTCCTCTTGAGATGCGACGGGAACGCCGGGAATTCTTTCCCTACAAAACAGGGAAATGATCCCTCATCTCGAGCTAGGAGGCGGAAACGGGGCTCCCCTGGATGTGTGCGGGACCACACGTGCTTCCTCTCGAGTGGAGACGGGTATGTCGGGGAACTTCTTGAGTTGCAGCAAGGGTGTGAAGGACCCTTTGGAAGTTCCAGTGGTTAGACGTGATTAGCCTCGAGAAGCCTCAGCGGAAATGGGCCTCATCTCGCCTGGATGGCAAAACCTCCTGGATTTTCTCGAGTTGCGGCAGATGCTTTCGACTTACGACGGGGACCTCAGGGACCCGCTCTGGTGGCCTCAGGAAAGGCCAGTCCCCATGCGAGTTCCTCGGGGGCCTCTCGGGATTCCTCTCCCGTCGATGCCGGGGCCTAAGACCTTGTGTGGAGTCGGGGCCGGAACCTGAGGATTCCTCTCCAGTGCTGACATGGATCTTGGGGTACTTCTGGAGTCTCCCCAGGGGAGTCAGTCCTCGTCTCGAATGCGGGCATGCACTTGCGCTTTCCTCCAGAGCGGTAGCAGCAGTGTCACGCAGTCCGCCGCGTGGATCAAAGGATCTATGGTTTTCCCTCGAGTCTTTCCCACGAGGCTTTCCCACGAGGCTTTCCCACAGGGCTGTCCCATGTGCACACGTGGTGGGAGTCGATCCTCGGCTTGAACGTCAAGGCAGTGCAGGGAAAACAGGTTCCTCTGGAATGGACTGACACATCTGGGGGACTCTTGGAATGGTGGCACGACCCTGGAGTTCCTCTCGCCTTTCCTGTGGAGAGCGCGTCCTCTTGAGATGCGACGGGAACGCCGGGAATTCTTTCCCTACGAAACAGGGAAAGGATCCCTCATCTCGAGCTAGGAGGGGGAAACGGGGCTCCCCTGGATGTGTGCGGGACCCCACGTGCTTCCTCTCGAGTGGAGACGGGTATGTCGGGGAACTTCTTGAGTTGCAGCAAGGGTGTGAAGGACCCTTTGGAAGTTCCAGTGGTTAGACGTGATTAGCCTCGAGAAGCCTCAGCGGAAATGGGCCTCATCTCGCCTGGAGGGCAAAACCTCCTGGATTTTCTCGAGTTGCGGCAGGTGCTCTCGACTTACGACGGGGACGTCAGGGACCCGCTCTGGTGGCCTCAGGAAAGGCCAGTCCCCATGCGAGTTCCTCGGGGGCCTCTCGGGATTCCTCTCCCGTCGATGCCGGGGCCTAAGACCTTGTGTGGAGTCGGGGCCGGAACCTGAGGATTCCTCTCCAGTGCTGACATGGATCTTGGGGTACTTCTGGAGTCTCCCCAGGGGAGTCAGTCCTCGTCTCGAATGCGGGCATGCACTTGCGCTTTCCTCCAGAGCGGTAGCAGCAGTGTCCCGCAGTCCGCCGCGTGGATCAAAGGATCTATGGTTTTCCCTCGAGTCTTTCCCACGAGGCTTTCCCACGAGGCTTTCCCACAGGGCTGTCCCACGTGCACACGTGGTGGGAGTCGATCGTCGGCTTGAACGTCAAGGCAGTGCAGGGAAAACAGGTTCCTCTGGAATTGACTGACACATCTGGGGGACTCTTGGAATGGTGGCACGACCCTGGAGTTCCTCTCTCCTTTCCTGTGGAGAGCGCCTCCTCTTAAGATGCGACGGGAACGCCGGGAATTCTTTCCCTACGAAACAGGGAAAGGATCCCTCATCTCAAGCTAGGAGGCGGAAACGGGGCTCCCCGGATGTGTGCGGGACACCACGTACTTCCCCTCGAGTGCAGACGGGTATGTCGGGGAACTTCTTGAGTTGCAGCAAGGGTGTGAAGGACCCTTTGGAAGTTCCAGTGGTTAGATGTGATTGGCCTCGAGAAGCCTCAGCGGAAATGGGCCTCATCTCGCCTGGAGGGCAAAACCTCCTGGATTTTCTCGAGTTGCGGCAGGTGCTCTCGACTTAAGACGGGGACCTCAGGGACCCGCTCTGGTGGCCTCAGGAAAGGCCAGTCCCCATGCGAGTTCCTCGGGGGCCTCTCGGGATTCCTCTCCCATCGATGCCGGGGCCTAAGACCTTGTGTGGAGTCGGGGCCGGAACCTGAGGATTCCTCTCCAGTGCTGACATGGATCTTGGGGTACTTCTGGAGTCTCCCCAGGGGAGTCAGTCCTCGTCTCGAATGCGGGCATGCACTTGCGCTTTCCTCCAGAGCGGTAGCAGCCGTGTCACGCAGTCCGCCGCGTGGATCAAAGGATCTATGGTTTTCCCTCGAGTCTTTCCCATGAGGTTTTCCCACGAGGCTTTCCCACAGGGCTGTCCCACGTGCACACGTGGTGGGAGTCGATCCTCGGCTTGAACGTCAAGGCAGTGCAGGGAAAACAGGTTCCTCTTGAATGGACTGACACATCTGGGGGACTCTTGGAATGGTGTCACGACCCTGGAGTTTCTCTCGCCTTTCCTGTGGAGAGCGCCTCCTCTTGAGATGCGACGGGAACGCCGGGAATTCTTTCCCTACGAAACAGGGAAATGATCCCTCATCTCGAGCTAGTAGGCGGAAACGGGGCTCCCCTGGATGTGTGTGGGACCCCACGTGCTTCCTCTCGTGTGGAGACGGGTATGTCGGGGAACTTCTTGAGTTGCAGCAATGGTGTGAAGGATCCTTTGGAAGTTCCAGTGGTTAGATGTGATTGGCCTCGAGAAGCCTCAGCGGAATTGGGCCTCATCTCGCCTGGAGGGCAAAACCTCCTGGATTTTCTCGAGTTGCGGCAGGTGCTCTCGACTTACGACGGGGACCTCAGGGACCCGCTCTGGTGGCCTCAGGAAAGGCCAGTCCCCATGCGAGTTCCTCGGGGGCCTCTCGGGATTCCTCTCCCGTCGATGCCGGGGCCTAAGACCTTGTGTGGAGTCGGGGCCGGAACCTGAGGATTCCTCTCCAGTGCTGACATGGATCTTGGGGTACTTCTGGAGTCTCCCCAGGGGAGTCAGTCCTCGTCTCGAATGCGGGCATGCACTTGCGCTTTCCTCCAGAGCGGTAGCAGCAGTGTCACGCAGTCCGCCGCGTGGATCAAAGGATCTATGGTTTTCCCTCGAGTCTTTCCCACGAGGCTTTCCCACGAGGCTTTCCCACAGGGCTGTCCCACGTGCACACGTGGTGGGAGTCGATCCTCGGCTTGAACGTCAAGGCAGTGCAGGGAAAACAGGTTCCTCTGGAATGGACTGACACATCTGGGGGAATCTTGGAATGGTGTCACGACCCTGGAGTTCCTCTCGCCTTTCCTGTGGAGAACGCCTCCTCTTGAGATGCGACGGGAACGCCGGAATTCTTTCCCTACGAAACAGGGAAAGTATCCCTCATCTCGAGCTAGGAGGCGGAAACGGGGCTCCCCTGGAGGTGTGCGGGACCCACGTGCTTCCTCTCGAGTGGAGACGGGTATGTCGCAGAACACTTGAGTTGCAGCAAGGGTGTGAAGGACCCTTTGGAAGTTGCAGTGGTTAGACGTGATTAGCCTCGAGAAGCCTCAGCGGAAATGGGCCTCATCTCGCCTGGAGGGCAAAACCTCCTGGATTTTCTCGAGTTGTGGCAGGTGCTCTCGACTTACGACGGGGACCTCAGGGACCCGCCCTGGTGGCCTCAGGAAAGGCCAGTCCCCATGCGAGTTCCTCGGGGGCCTCTCGGGATTCCACTCCCATCGATGCCGGGGCCTAAGACCTTGTGTGGAGTCGGGGCCGGAACCTGAGGATTCCTCTCCAGTGCTGACATGGATCTTGGGGTACTTCTGGAGTCTCCCCAGGGGAGTCAGTCCTCGTCTCGAATGCGGGCATGCACTTGCGCTTTCCTCCAGAGCGGTAGCAGCAGTGTCACGCAGTCCGCAGCGGGGATCAAAGGATCTATGGTTTTCCCTCGAGTCTTTCCCACGAGGTTTTCCCACGAGGCTTTCCCAAAGGGCTGTCCCACGTGCACACGTGGTGGGAGTCGATCCTCGGCTTGAACGTCAAGGCAGTGCAGGGAAAACAGGTTCCTCTGGAATGGAATGACACATCTGGGGGACTCTTGGAATGGTGTCACGACCCTGGAGTTCCTCTCGCCTTTCCTGTGGAGAGCGCCTCCTCTTGAGATGCGACGGGAACGCCGGGAATTCTTTCCCTACGAAACAGGGAAAGGATCCCTCATCTCGAGCTAGTAGGCGGAAACGGGGCTCCCCTGGATGTGTGCGGGACCCCACGTGCTTCCTCTCGAGTGCAGACGGGTATGTCGGGGCACTTCTTGAGTTGCAGCAAGGGTGTGAAGGACCCTTTGGAAGTTCCAGTGGTTAGATGTGATTGGCCTCGAGAAGCCTCAGCGGAAATGGGCCTCATCTCGCCTGGAGGGCAAAACCTTCTGGATTTTCTCGAGTTGCGGCAGGTGCTCTCGATTTACGACGGGGACCTCAGGGACCCGCTCTGGTGGCCTCAGGAAAGGCCAGTCCCCATGCGAGTTCCACGGGGGCCTTTCGGGATTCCTCTCCCGTCGATGCTGGGGCCTAAGACCTTGTGTGGAGTCGGGGCCGGAACCTGAGGATTCCTCTCCAGTGCTGACATGGATCTTGGGGTACTTCTGGAGTCTCCCCAGGGGAGTCAGTCCTCGTCTCGAATGCGGGCATGCACTTGCGCTTTCCTCCAGAGCGGTAGCAGCAGTGTCACGCAGTCCGCCGCGTGGATCAAAGGATCTATGGTTTTCCCTCGAGTCTTTCCCACGAGGCTTTCCCACGAGGCTTTCCCACAGGGCTGTCCCACGTGCACACGTGGTGGGAGTGGATCCTCGGCTTGAACGTCAAGGCAGTGCAGGGAAAACAGGTTCCTCTGGAATGGACTGACACATCTGGGGGACTCTTGGAATGGTGGCACGACCCTGGAGTTCCTCTCGCCTTTCCTGTGGAGAGCGCCTCCTCTTGAGATGCGACGGGAACGCCGGAATTCTTTCCCTACGAAACAGGGAAAGGATCCCTCATCTCGAGCTAGGAGGCGGAAACGGGGCTCCCCTGGATGTGTGCGGGACCCACGTGCTTCCTCTCGAGTGGAGACGGGTATGTCGGGGAACTTCTTGAGTTGCAGCAAGGGTGTGAAGGACCCTTTGGAAGTTCCAGTGGTTAGACGTGATTAGCCTCGAGAAGCCTCAGCGGAAATGGGCCTCATCTCGCCTGGAGGGCAAAACCTCCTGGATTTTCTCGAGTTGCGGCAGGTGCTCTCGACTTACGACGTGGACCTCAGGGATCCGCTCTGGTGGCCTCAGGAAATGCCAGGCCCCATGCGAGTTCCTCGGAGGCCTATCGGGATTCCTCTCCCGTCGATGCCGGGGCCTAAGACCTTGTGTGGAGTCGGGCCGGAACCTGAGGATTCCTCTCCAGTGCTGACATGGATCTTGGGGTACTTCTGGAGTCTCCCCAGGGGAGTCAGTCCTCGTCTCGAATGCGGGCATGCACTTGCGCTTTCCTCCATAGCGGTAGCAGCAGTGTCACGCAGTCCGCCGCGTGGATCAAAGGATCTATGGTTTTCCCTCGAGTCTTTCCCACGAGGCTTTCCCACGAGGCTTTCCCACAGGGCTGTCCCACGTGCACACGTGGTGGGAGTGGATCCTCGGCTTGAACGTCAAGGCAGTGCAGGGAAAACAGGTCCTCTGGAATGGACTGACACATCTGGGGGACTCTTGGAATGGTGGCACGACCCTGGAGTTCCTCTCGCCTTTCCTGTGGAGAGCGCCTCCTCTTGAGATGCGACGGGAACGCCGGAATTCTTTCCCTACGAAACAGGGAAAGGATCCCTCATTTCGAGCTTGGAGGCAGAAACGGGGCTCCCCTGGATTTGTGCGGGACCCCACGTGCTTCCTCTCGAGTGGAGACAGGTATGTCGGGGAACTTCTTGAGTTGCAGCAAGGGTGTGAAGGACCCTTTGGAAGTTCCAGTGGTTAGATGTGATTAGCCTCGAGAAGCCTCAGCGGAAATGGGCCTCATCTCGCCTGGAGGGCAAAACCTCGTGGATTTTCTCGAGTTGCGGCAGGTGCTCTCGACTTACGACGGGGACCTCAGAGACCCGCTCTGGTGGCCTCAGGAAAGGCCAGTCCCCATGCGAGTTCCTCGGGTCCTCTCGGGATTCCTCTCCCGTCGATGCTGGGGCCTAAGACCTTGTGTGGAGTCGGGGCCGGAACCTGAGGATTCCTCTCCAGTGCTGACATGGATCTTGGGGTACTTCTGGAGTCTCCCCAGGGGAGTCAGTCCTCGTCTCGAATGCGGGCATGCACTTGCGCTTTCCTCCAGAGCGGTAGCAGCAGTGTCACGCAGTCCACCGCGTGGATCAAAGGATCTATGGTTTTCCCTCGAGGCTTTCCCACGAGGCTTTCCCACGAGGCTTTCCCACTGGGTTGTCCCACGTGCACACGTGGTGGGAGTCGATCCTCGGCTTGAACGTCAAGGCAGTGCAGGGAAAACAGGTTTCTCTGGAATGGACTGACACATCTGGGGGTCTCGTGGAATGGTGGCACGACCCTGGAGTTCCTCTCGCCTTTCCTGTGGAGAGCGCCTCCTCTTGAGATGCGACGGGAATGCCGGGAATTCTTTCCTACGAAACAGGGAAAGGATCCCTCATCTCGAGCTAGGAGGCGGAAACGGGGCTACCCTGGATGTGTGCGGGACCCTCGTGCTTCCTCTCGAGTGGAGACGGGTATGTCGGCGAACTTCTAGAGTTGCAGCAAGGGTGTGAAGGACCCTTTGGAAGTTCCAGTGGTTAGACGTGATTAGCCTCGAGAAGCCTCAGCGGAAATGGACTTCATCTCGCCTGGAGGGCAAAATCTCCTGGATTTTCTCGAGTTGCGGCAGGTGCTCTCGACTTACGACGGGGACCTCAGGGACCCGCTCTGGTGACCTCAGGAAAGGCTAGTCCCCATGCGAGTTCCTCGGGTCCTCTCGGGATTCCTCTCCCGTCGATGCCGGGGCCTAAGACCTTGTGTGGAGTCGGGGCCGGAACCTGAGGATTCCTCTCCAGTGCTGACATGGATCTTGGGGTACTTCTGGAGTCTCCCCAGGGGAGTCAGTCCTCGTCTCGAATGCGGGCATGCACTTGCGCTTTCCTCCAGAGCGGTAGCAGCAGTGTCACGCATTCCGCCGCGTGGATCAAAGGATCTATGGTTTTCCCTCGAGGCTTTCCCACGAGGCTTTCCCACGAGGCTTTCCCACTGGGTTGTCCCACGTGCACACGTGGTGGGAGTCGATCCTCGGCTTGAACGTCAAGGCAGTGCAGGGAAAACAGGTTCCTCTGAAATGGACTGACACATCTGGGGGTCTCTTGGAATGGTGGCACGACCCTGGAGTTCCTCTCGCCTTTCCTGTGGAGAGCGCCTCCTCTTGAGATTCGACGGGAATGCCGGGAATTCTTTCCTACGAAACAGGGAAAGGATCCCTCATCTCGTGCTAGGAGGCGGAAACGGGGCTACCCTGGATGTGTGCGGGACCCTCGTGCTTCCTCTCGAGTGGAGACGGGTATGTCGGGGAACTTCTAGAGTTGCAGCAAGGGTGTGAAGGACCCTTTGGAAGTTCCAGTGGTTAGATGTGATTAGCTTCGGGAAGCCTCAGCGGAAATGGACTTCATCTCGCCTGGAGGGCAAAACCTCCTGGATTTTCTCGAGTTGCGGCAGGTGCTCTCGACTTACGACGGGGACCTCAGGGATCCGCTCTGGTGACCTCAGCAAAGGCCCTTCCCCATGCGAGTTCCTCGGGGGCCTCTCGGGATTCCTCTCCCGTCGATGCCGGGGCCTAAGACCTTGTGTGGAGTCGGGGCCGGAACCTGAGGATTCCTCTCCAGTGCTGACATGGATCTTGGGGTACTTCTGGAGTCTCCCCAGGGGAGTCAGTCCTCGTCTCGAATGCGGGCATGCACTTGCGCTTTCCTCCAGAGCGGTAGCAGCAGTGTCACGCAGTCCGCCGCGTGGATCAAAGGATCTATGGTTTTCCCTCCAGTCTTTCCCACGAGGCTTTCCCACGAGGCTTTCCACAGGGCTGTCCCACGTGGGCACGTGGTGGGAGTCGATCCTCGGCTTGAACGTCAAGGCAGTGCAGGGAAAACAGGTTCCTCTGGAATGGACTGACACATCTGGGGGACTCTTGGAATGGTGGCACGACCCTGGAGTTCCTCTCGCCTTTCCTGTGGAGATCGCCTCCTCTTCAGATGCGACGGGAATGCCGGGAATTCTTTCCCTACGAAACAGGGAAAGGATCCCTCATCTGGAGCTAGGAGGCGGAAATGGGGCTCCCCTGGATGTGTGCGGGACCCACGTGCTTCCTCTCGAGTGGAGACGGGTATGTCGGGGAACTTCTTGAGTTGCAGCAAGGGTGTGAAGGACCCTTTGGAAGTTCCAGTGGTTAGATGTCTTTGGCCTCGAGAAGCCTCAGCGGAAATGGGCCTCATCTCGCCTGGAGGGCTAAACCTCCTGGATTTTCTCGAGTTGCGGCAGGTGCTCTCGACTTACGACGGGGACCTCAGAGACCCGCTCTGGTGGCCTCAGGAAAGGCCAGTCCCCATGCGAGTTCCTCGGGTCCTCTCGGGATTCCTCTCCCGTCGATGCTGGGGCCTAAGACCTTGTGTGGAGTCGGGGCCGGAACCTGAGGATTCCTCTCCAGTGCTGACATGGATCTTGGGGTACTTCTGGAGTCTCCCCAGGGGAGTCAGTCCTCGTCTCGAATGCGGGCATGCACTTGCGCTTTCATCCAGAGCGGTAGCAGCAGTGTCACGCAGTCCGCCGCGTGGATCAAAGGATCTATGGTTTTCCCTCGAGTCTTTCCCACGAGGCTTTCCCACGAGGCTTTCCCACAGGGCTGTCCCACGTGCACACGTGGTGGGAGTCGATCCTCGGCTTGAACGTCAAGGCAGTGCAGGGAAAACAGGTTCCTCTGAAATGGACTGACACATCTGGGGGTCTCTTGGAATGGTGGCACGACCCTGGAGTTCCTCTCGCCGTTCCTGTGGAGAGCGCCTCCTCTTGAGATGCGACGGGAATGCCGGGAATTCTTTCCTACGAAACAGGGAAAGGATTCCTCATCTCGAGCTAGGAGGAGGAAACGGGGCTACCCTGGATGTGTGCGGGACCCTCGTGCTTCCTCTCGAGTGGAGACGGGTATGTCGGGGAACTTCTAGAGTTGCAGCAAGGGTGTGAAGGACCCTTTGGAAGTTCAAGTGGTTAGATGTGATTAGCCTCGAGAAGCCTCAGCGGAAATGGACTTCATCTCGCCTGGAGGGCAAAATCTCCTGGATTTTCTCGAGTTGCGGCAGGTGCTCTCGACTTACGACGGGGACCTCAGGGACCCGCTCTGGTGACCTCAGGAAAGGCCAGTCCCCATGCGAGTTCCTCGGGGTCCTCTCGGGATTCCTCTCCCGTCGATGCCGGGGCCTAAGACCTTGTGTGGAGTCGGGGCCGGAACCTGAGGATTCCTCTCCAGTGCTGACATGGATCTTGGGGTACTTCTGGAGTCTCCCCAGGGGAGTCAGTCCTCGTCTCGAATGCGGGCATGCACTTGCGCTTTCCTCCAGAGCGGTAGCAGCAGTGTCACGCAGTCCGCCGCGTGGATCAAAGGATCTATGGTTTTCCCTCGAGTCTTTCCCACGAGGCTTTCCCACGAGGCTTTCCCACGAGGCTTTCCCACAGGGCTGTCCCACGTGCACACGTGGTGGGAGTCGATCCTCGGCTTGAACGTCAAGGCAGTGCAGGGAAAACATGTTCCTCTGGAATGGACTGACATATCTGGGGGACTCTTTGAATGGTGGCACGACGCTGGAGTCCTCTCGCCTTTCCTGTGGAGAGCGCCTCCTCTTGAGATGCGACGGGAACGCCGGGAATTCTTTCCCTAAGAAACAGGGAAAGGATCCCTCATCTCGAGCTAGGAGGCAGAAACGGGGCTCCCCTGGATGTGTGCGGGACCCTCGTGCTTCCTCTCGAGTGGAGACGGGTATGTCGGGGAACTTCTTGAGTTGCAGCAAGGGTGTGAAGGACCCTTTGGAAGTTCCAGTGGTTAGACGTGATTAACCTCGAGAAGCCTCAGCGGAAATGGGCCTCATCTCGCCTGGAGGGCAAAACCTCCTGGATTTTCTCGAGTTGCGGCAGGTGCTCTCGACTTACGACCTGGACCACAGGGACCCGCTCTGGTGGCCTCAGGAAAGGCCAGTCCCCATGCGAGTTCCTCGGGGGCCTCTCGGGATTCCTCTCCCGTCGATGCCGGGGCCTAAGACCTTGTGTGGAGTCGGGGCCGGAACCTGAGGATTCCTCTCCAGTGCTGACATGGATCTTGGGGTACTTCTGGAGTCTCCCTAGGGGAGTCAGTCCTCGTCTCAAATGCGGGCATGCACTTGCGCTTTCCTCCAGAGCGGTAGCAGCAGTGTCACGCAGTCCGCCGCGTCGATCAAAGGATCTATTGTTTTCCCTCGTGTCTTTCCCTCGTGTCTTTCCCACGAGGCTTTCCCACGAGGCTTTCCCACAGGGCTGTCCCACGTGCACACGTGGTGGGAGTGGATCCTCGGCTTGAACGTCAAGGCAGTGCAGGGAAAACATGTTCCTCTGGAATGGACTGACACATCTGGGGGACTCTTGGAATGGTGGCATGACCCTGGAGTTCCTTTCGCCTTTCCTGTGGAGAGCGCCTCCTCTTGAGATGCGACGGGAACGCCGGGAATTCTTTCCCTACGAAGCAGGGAACGGATCCCTCATCTCGAGCTAGGAGGCGGAAATGGGGCTCCCCTGGATGTGTGCGGAACCCCACGTGCTTCCTCTCGAGTGCAGACGGGTATGTCGGGGAACTTCTTGAGTTGCAGCAAGGGTGTGAAGGACCCTTTGGAAGTTCCAGTGGTTAGAAGTGATTAGCCTCGAGAAGCCTCAGCGGAAATGGGCCTCATCTCGCCTGGAGAGCAAAACCTCCTGGATTTTCTCGAGTTGCGGCAGGTACTCTCGACTTACGACGGGGACCTCAGAGACCCGCTCTGGTGGCCTCAGGAAAGTCCAGTCCCCATGCGAGTTCCTCGGGTCCTCTCGGGATTCCTCTCCCGTCGATGCTGAGGCCTGAGACCTTGTGTGGAGTCGGGGGCAGAACCTGATGATTCCTCTCCAGTGCTGACATGAATCTTGGGGTACTTGTGGAGTCTCCCCAGGGGAGTCAGTCCTCGTCTCGAATGCGGGCATGCACTTGCGCTTTCCTCCAGAGCTGTAGCAGCAGTGTCACGCAGTCCGCCGCGTGGATCAAAGGATCAATGTTTTTCCCTCGAGTCTTTCCAACGAGGCTTTCCCACGAGGCTTTCCCACAGGGCTGTCCCACGTGCACACGTGGTGGGAGTAGATCCTCGGCGTGAACGTCAAGGCAGTGCAGGGAAAACAGGTTCCTCTGGAATGGACTGACACATCTGAGGGTCTCTTGGAATGGTGCCACGACCCTGGAGTTCCTCTCGCCTTTCCTGTGGAGAGCGCCTCCTCTAGAGATGGGACGGGAACGCCGGGAATTCTTTCCCTACAAAACAGGGAAAGGATCCCTCATCTCGAGCTAGGAGGCGGAAACGGGGCTCCCCTGGATGTGTGCGGGACCCCACGTGCTTCCTCTCGAGTGGAGACGGGTATGGCGGGGAACTTCTTGAGTTGCAGCAAGGGTGTGAAGGACCCTTTGGAAGTTCCAGTTGTTAGACGTGATTAGCCTCGAGAAGCCTCAGCGGAAATGGGCCTCATCTCGACTGGAGGGCAAAACCTCCTGGATTTTCTCGAGTTGCGGCAGGTGCTCTCGACTTACGAACGGGACCTCAGGGACCCGCTCTGGTGGCCTCAGGAAAGGCCAGTCCACATGCGAATTCCTCGGGGGCTTCTCGGGATTATTCCCCGTCGATGCCAGGGCCTAAGACCTTGTGTGGAGTCGGGGCCGGAACCTGAGGATTCCTCTCCAGTGCTGACATGGATCTTGGGGTACTTCTGGAGTCTCCCCAGGGGAGTCAGTCCTCGTCTCGAATGCGGGCATGCACTTGCCCTTTCCTCCAGAGCGGTAGCAGCAGTGTCACGCAATCCGCCGCGTGGATCAAAGGATCTATGGTTTTCCCTCGAGTCTTTCCCACGAGGCTTTCCCACGAGGCTTTCCCACAGGGCTATCCCACGTGCACACGTGGTGGGAGTCGATCCTCGGCTTGAACGTCAAGGCAGTGCAGGGAAAACAGGTTCCTCTGGAATGGACTGACACATCTGGGCGTCTCATGGAATGGTGGCACGACCCTGGAGTTCCTCTCGTCTCTCCTGTGGAGAGCGCCTCCTCTTGAGATGCGACGGGAACGCCGGGAATTCTTTCCCTACGAAACAGGGAAAGGATCCCTCATCTCGAGCTAGGAGGCGGAAACGGGGCTCCCCTGGATGTGTGCGGGACCCCACGTGCTTCCTCTCGAGTGGAGACGGGTATGTCGGGGAACTTCTTGAGTTGCAGCAAGGGTGTGAAGGACCCTTTGGAAGTTCCAGTGGTTAGACGTGATTAGCCTCGAGAAGCCTCAGCGGAAATGGGCCTCATCTCGCCTGGAGGGCAAAACCTCCTGGATTTTCTCGAGTTGCGGCATGTGCTCACGACTTACGAGGGGGACCTCAGAGACCCGCTCTGGTGGACTCAGGAAAGGCCAGTCCCCATGCGACTTCCTCGGGGGCCTCTCGGGATTCCTCTCCCGTCCATGCCGGGGCCTAAGACCTTGTGTGGAGTCGGGGCCGGAACCTGAGGATTCCTCTCCAGTGCTGACATGGATCTTGGGGTACTTCTGGAGTCTCCCCAGGGGAGTCAGTCCTCGTCTCGAATGCGGGCATGCACTTGCGCTTTCCTCCAGAGCGGTAGCAGCAGTGTCACGCAGTCCGCCGCGTGGATCAAAGGATCTATGGTTTTCCCTCGAGTCTTTCCCACGAGGCTTTCCAACGAGGCTTTCCACAGGGCTGTCTCACGTGCACACGTGGTGTGACTCGATCCTCGGCTTGAACGTCAAGGCAGTGCAGGGAAAACAGTTTCCTCTGGAATGGACTGACACATCTGGGGGACTCTTGGAATGGTGGCACGACCCTGGAGTTCCTCTCGCCTTTCCTGTGGAGAGCGCCTCCTCTTGAGATGCGACGGGAACGCCGGAATTCTTTCCCTACGAAACAGGGAAAAGATCCCTCATTTCGAGCTTGGAGGCAGAAACGGGCTCCCCTGGATGTGTGCGGGACCCCACGTGCTTCCTCTCGAGTGGAGACAGGTATGTCGGGGAACTTCTTGAGTTGCAGCAAGGGTGTGAAGGACCCTTTGGAAGTTCCAGTGGTTAGATGTGATTAGCCTCGAGAAGCCTCAGCGGAAATGGGCCTCATCTCGCCTGGAGGGCTAAACCTCCTGGATTTTCTCGAGTTGCGGCAGGTGCTCTCGACTTACGACGGGGACCACAGAGACCCGCTCTGGTGGCCTCAGGAAAGGCCAGTCCCCATGCGACTTCCTCGGGTCCTCTCGGGATTCCTCTCCCGTCGATGCTGGGGCCTAAGACCTTGTGTGGAGTCGGGGCCGGAACCTGAGGATTCCTCTCCAGTGCTGACATGGATCTTGGGGTACTTCTGGAGTCTCCCCAGGGGAGTCAGTCCTCGTCTCGAATGCGGGCATGCACTTGCGCTTTCCTCCAGAGCGGTAGCAGCAGTGTCACGCAGTCCACCGCATGGATCAAAGGATCTATGGTTTTCCCTCGAGGCTTTCCCACGAGGCTTTCCCACGAGGCTTTCCCACTGGGTTGTCCCACGTGCACACGTGGTGGGAGTCGATCCTCGGCTTGAACGTCAAGGCAGTGCAGGGAAAACAGGTTCCTCTGGAATGGACTGACTCATCTGGGGGTCTCTTGGAATGGTGGCACGACCCTGGAGTTCCTCTCGCCTTTCCTGTGGAGAGCGCCTCCTCTTGAGATGCGACGGGAATGCCGGGAATTCTTTCCTACGAAACAGGGAAAGGATCCCTCATCTCGAGCTAGGAGGCGGAAACGGGGCTACCCTGGATGTGTGCGGGACCCTCGTGCTTCCTCTCGAGTGGAGACGGGTATGTCGGGGAACTTCTAGAGTTGCAGCAAGGGTGTGAAGGACCCTTTGGAAGTTCAAGTGGTTAGATATGATTAGCCTCGAGAAACCTCAGCGGAAATGGGCTTCATCTCGCCTGGAGGGCAAAATCTCCTGGATTTTCTCGAGTTGCGGCAGGTGCTCTCGACTTACGACGGGGACCTCAGAGACCCGCTCTGGTGGCCTCAGGAAAGGCCAGTCCCCATGCGAATTCCTCGGGGGCTTCTCGGGATTATTCCCCGTCGATGCCGGGGCCTAAGACCTTGTGTGGAGTCGGGGCCGGAACCTGAGGATTCCTCTCCAGTGCTGACATGGATCTTGGGGTACTTCTGGAGTCTCCCCAGGGGAGTCAGTCCTCGTCTCGAATGCGGGCATGCACTTGCGCTTTCCTCCAGAGCGGTAGCAGCAGTGTCACGCAGTCCGCCGCGTGGATCAAAGGATCTATGATTTTCCCTCGAGTCTTTCCCACGAGGCTTTCCAACGAGGCTTTCCACAGGGCTGTCTCACGTGCACACGTGGTGTGACTCGATCCTCGGCTTGAACGTCAAGGCAGTGCAGGGAAAACAGGTTCCTCTGGAATGGACTGACACATCTGGCGGACTCTTGGAATGGTGGCACGACCCTGGAGTTCCTCTCGCCTTTCCTGTGGAGAGCGCCTCCTCTTGAGATGCGACGGGAACGCCGGGAATTCTTTCCCTACGAAACAGGGAAAGGATCCCTCATCTCGAGCTAGGAGGCGGAAATGGGGCTCCCCTGGATGTTTGCGGGACCCCACCTGCTTCCTCTCGAGTGGAGACGGGTATGTCGGGGAACTTCTTGAGTTGCAGCAAGGGTGTGAAGGACCCTTTGGAAGTTCCAGTGGTTAGATGTCTTTGGCCTCGAGAAGCCTCAGCGGAAATGGGCCTCATCTCGCCTGGAGGGCAAAACCTCCTGGATTTTCTCGAGTTGCGGCAGGTGCTCTCGACTTACGACCGGGACCTCAGGGACCCGCTCTGGTGGACTCAGGAAAGGCCAGTCCCCATTCGAGTTTCTCGGGGGCCTCTCGGGATTCCTCTCCCGTCGATGCCGGGGCCTAAGACCTTGTGTGGAGTCGGGGCCGGAACCTGAGGATTCCTTTCCAGTGCTGACATGGATCTTGGGGTACTTCTGGAGTCTCCCTAGGGGAGTCAGTCCTCGTCTCGAATGCGGGAATGCACTTGCGCTTTCCTCCAGAGCAGTAGCAGCAGTGTCACGCAGTCCGCCGCGTGGATCAATGGATCTATTGTTTTCCCTCGTGTCTTTCCCCCGAGGCTTTCCCACGAGGCTTTCCCACAGGGCTGTCCCACGTGCACACGTGGTGGGAGTCGATCCTCGGCTTGAACGTCAAGGCAGTGCAGGGAAAACATGTTCCTCTGGAATGGACTGACACATCTGGGGGACTCTTAGAATGGTGGCACGACCCTGGAGATCCTTTCGCCTTTCCTGTGGAGAGCGCCTCCTCTTGAGATGCGACGGGAACGCTGGGAATTCTTTCCCTACGAAGCAGGGAAAGGATCCCTCATCTCGAGCTAGGAGGCGGAAATGGGGCTCCCCTGGATGTGTGCGGAACCCCACGTGCTTCCTCTCGAGTGCAGACGGGTATGTCGGGGAACTTCTTGAGTTGCAGCAAGGGTGTGAAGGACCCTTTGGAAGTTCCAGTGGTTAGAAGTGATTAGCCTCGAGAAGCCTCAGCGGAAATGGGCCTCATCTCGCCTGGAGAGCAAAACCTCCTGGATTTTCTCGAGTTGCGGCAGGTACTCTCGACTTACGACGGGGACCTCAGAGACCCGCTCTGGTGGCCTCAGGAAAGGCCAGTCCCCATGCGAGTTCCTCGGGTCCTCTCGGGATTCCTCTCCCGTCGATGCTGAGGCCTAAGACCTTGTGTGGAGTCGGGGGCGGAACCTGAGGATTCCTCTCCAGTGCTGACATGGATCTTGGGGTACTTGTGGAGTCTCCCCAGGGGAGTCAGTCCTCGTCTCGAATGCGGGCATGCACTTGCGTTTTCCTCCAGAGCTGTAGCAGCAGTGTCACGCAGTCCGCCGCGTGGATCAAAGGATCTATGGTTTTCCCTCGAGTCTTTCCAACGAGGCTTTCCCACGAGGCTTTCCCACAGGGCTGTCCCACGTGCACACGTGGTGGGAGTCGATCCTCGGCGTGAACGTCAAGGCAGTGTAGGGAAAACAGGTTCCTCTGGAATGGACTGACACATCTGGGGGTCTCTTGGAATGGTGCCACGACCCTGGAGTTCCTCTCGCCTTTCCTGTGGAGAGCGCCTCCTCTTGAGATGGGACGGGAACGCCGGGAATTCTTTCCCTACAAAACAGGGAAAGGATCCCTCATCTCGAGCTAGGAGGCGGAAACGGGGCTCCCCTGGATGTGTGCGGGACCCCACGTGCTTCCTCTCGAGTGGAGACGGGTATGGCGGGGAACTTCTTGAGTTGCAGCAAGGGTGTGAAGGACCCTTTGGAAGTTCCAGTTGTTAGACGTGATTAGCCTCGAGAAGCCTCAGCGGAAATGGGCCTCATCTCGACTGGAGGGCAAAACCTCCTGGATTTTCTCGAGTTGCGGCAGGTGCTCTCGACTTACGACGGGGACCTCAGGGACCCGCTCTGGTGGCCTCAGGAAAGGCCAGTACCCATGCGAATTCCTCGGGGGCTTCTCGGGATTATTCCCCGTCGATGCCGGGGCCTAAGACCTTGTGTGGAGTCGGGGCCGGAACCTGAGGATTCCTCTCCAGTGCTGACATGGATCTTGGGGTACTTCTGGAGTCTCCCCAGGGGAGTCAGTCCTCATCTCGAATGCGGGCATGCACTTGCGCTTTCCTCCAGAGCGGTAGCAGCAGTGTCACGCAGTCCGCCGCGTGGATCAAAGGATCTATGGTTTTCCCTCGAGTCTATCCCACGAGGCTTTCCCACGAGGCTTTCCCACAGGGCTGTCCCACGTGCACACGTGGTGTGACTCGATCCTCGGCTTGAACGTCAAGGCAGTGCAGGGAAAACAGGTTCCTCTGGAATGGACTGACACATCTGGGGGACTCTTGGAATGGTGGCACGACCCTGGAGTTCCTCTCGCCTTTCCTGTGGAGAGCGCCTCCTCTTGAGATGCGACGGGAACGCCGGGAATTCTTTCCCTACGAAACAGGGAAAGGATCCCTCATCTCGAGCTAGGAGGCGGAAATGGGGCTCCCCTGGATGTTTGCGGGACCCCACGTGCTTCCTCTCGAGTGGAGACGGGTATGTCGGGGAACTTTTTGAGTTGCAGCAAGGGTGTGAAGGACCCTTTGGAACTTCCTGTGGTTAGATGTCTTTGGCCTCGAGAAGCCTCAGCGGAAATGGGCCTCATCTCGCCTGGAGGGCAAAACCTCCTGGATTTTCTCGAGTTGCAGCAGGTGCTCTCGACTTACGACCGGGACCTCAGGGACCCGCTCTGGTGGCCTCAGGAAAGGCCAGTCCCCATGCGAGTTCCTCGGGGGCCTCTCGGGATTCCTCTCCCGTCGATGCCGGGGCCTAAGACCTTGTGTGGAGTCGGGGCCGGAACCTGAGGATTCCTCTCCAGTGCTGACATGGATCTTGGGGTACTTCTGGAGTCTCCCTAGGGGAGTCAGTCCTCGTCTCGAATGCGGGCATGCACTTGCGCTTTCCTCCAGAGCGGTAGCAGCAGTGTCACGCAGTCCGCCGCGTGGATCAAAGGATCTATTGTTTTCCCTCGTGTCTTTCCCACGAGGCTTTCCCACGAGGCTTTCCCTCAGGGCTGTCCCACGTGCACACGTGGTGGGAGTCGATCCTCGGCTTGAACGTCAAGGCAGTGCAGGGAAAACAGGTTCCTCTGGAATGGACTGACACATCTGGGGGTCTCTTGGATTGGTGGCACGACCCTGGAGTTCCTCTCGCCTTTCCTGTGGGAGTGCCTCCTCTTGAGATGCGACGGGAACGCCGGGAATTCTTTCCCTACGAAACAGGGAAAGGATATCTCATCTCGAGCTAGGAGGCGGAAACGGGGATCCCCTGGATGTGTGCGGGACCCCACGTGCTTCCTCTCGAGTGGAGACGGGTATGTCGGGGAACTTCTTGAGTTGCAGCAAGGGTGTGAAGGACCCTTTGGAAGTTCCAGTGGTTAGACGTGATTACCTCGAGAAGCCTCAGCGGAAATGGGCCTCATCTCGCCTGGAGGGCAAAACCTCCTGGATTTTCTCGAGTTGCGGCAGGTGCTCTCGACTTACGACGGGGACCTCAGGGACCCGCTCTGGTGGCCTCAGGAAAGGCCCGTCCCCATGCGAGTTCCTCGGGGGCCTCTCGGGATTCCTCTCCCGTCGATGCCGGGGCCTAAGACCTTGTGTGGAGTCGGGGCCGGAACCTGAGGATTCCTCTCCAGTGCTGACATGGATCTTGGGGTACTTCTGGAGTCTCTCCAGGGGAGTCAGTCCTCGTCTCGAATGCGGGCATGCACTTGCGCTTTCCTCCAGAGCGGTAGCAGCAGTGTCACGCAGTCCGCCGCGTGGATCAAAGGATCTATGGTTTTCCCTCGAGTCTTTCCCACGAGGCTTTCCCACGAGGCTTTCCCACAGGGCTGTCCCACGTGCACACGTGGTGGGAGTCGATCCTCGGCTTGAACGTCAAGGCAGTGCAGGGAAAACAGGTTCCTCTGGAATGGACTGACACATCTGGGGGACTCTTGGATTGGTGGCACGACCCTGGAGTTCCTCTCGCCTTTCCTGTGGAGAGCGCCTCCTCTTGAGATGCGACGGGAACGCCGGGACTTCTTTCCCTACAAAACAGGGAAATGATCCCTCATCTCGAGCTAGGAGGCGGAAACGGGGCTCCCCTGGATGTGTGCGGGACCACACGTGCTTCCTCTCGAGTGGAGACGGGTATGTCGGGGAACTTCTTGAGTTGCAGCAAGGGTGTGAAGGACCCTTTGGAAGTTCCAGTGGTTAGATGTGATTGGCCTCGAGAAGCCTCAGCGGAAATGGGCCTCATCTCGCCTGGATGGCAAAACCTCCTGGATTTTCTCGAGTTGCGGCAGATGCTTTCGACTTACGACGGGGACATCAGGGACCCGCTCTGGTGGCCTCAGGAAAGGCCAGTCCCCATGCGAGTTCCTCGGGGGCCTCTCGGGATTCCTCTCCCGTCGATGCCGGGGCCTAAGACCTTGTGTGGAGTCGGGGCCGGAACCTGAGGATTCCTCTCCAGTGCTGACATGGATCTTGGGGTACTTCTGGAGTCTCCCCAGGGGAGTCAGTCCTCGTCTCGAATGCGGGCATGCACTTGCGCTTTCCTCCAGAGCGGTAGCAGCAGTGTCACGCAGTCCGCCGCGTGGATCAAAGGATCTATGGTTTTCCCTCGAGTCTTTCCCACGAGGCTTTCCCACGAGGCTTTCCCACAGGGCTGTCCCATGTGCACACGTGGTGGGAGTCGATCCTCGGCTTGAACGTCAAGGCAGTGCAGGGAAAACAGGTTCCTCTGGAATGGACTGACACATCTGGGGGACTCTTGGAATGGTGGCACGACCCTGGAGTTCCTCTCGCCTTTCCTGTGGAGAGCGCGTCCTCTTGAGATGCGACGGGAACGCCGGGAATTCTTTCCCTACGAAACAGGGAAAGGATCCCTCATCTCGAGCTAGGAGGGGGAAACGGGGCTCCCCTGGATGTGTGCGGGACCCCACGTGCTTCCTCTCGAGTGGAGACGGGTATGTCGGGGAACTTCTTGAGTTGCAGCAAGGGTGTGAAGGACCCTTTGGAAGTTCCAGTGGTTAGACGTGATTAGCCTCGAGAAGCCTCAGCGGAAATGGGCCTCATCTCGCCTGGAGGGCAAAACCTCCTGGATATTCTCGAGTTGCGGCAGGTGCTCTCGACTTACGACGGGGACGTCAGGGACCCGCTCTGGTGGCCTCAGGAAAGGCCAGTCCCCATGCGAGTTCCTCGGGGGCCTCTCGGGATTCCTCTCCCGTTGATGCCGGGGCCTAAGACCTTGTGTGGAGTCGGGGCCGGAACCTGAGGATTCCTCTCCAGTGCTGACATGGATCTTGGGGTACTTCTGGAGTCTCCCCAGGGGAGTCAGTCCTCGTCTCGAATGCGGGCATGCACTTGCGCTTTCCTCCAGAGCGGTAGCAGCAGTGTCACGCAGTCCGCCGCGTGGATCAAAGGATCTATGGTTTTCCCTCGAGTCTTTCCCACGAGGCTTTCCCACGAGGCTTTCCCACAGGTCTGTCCCACGTGCACACGTGGTGGGAGTCGATCCTCGGCTTGAACGTCAAGGCAGTGCAGGGAAAACAGGTTCCTCTGAAATGGACTGACACATCTGGGGGACTCTTGGAATGGTGGCACGACCCTGGAGTTCCTCTCGCCTTTCCTGTGGAGAGCGCCTCCTCTTGAGATGCGACGGGAACGCCGGGAATTCTTTCCCTACGAAACACGGAAAGGATCCCTCATCTCGAGCTAGGAGGCGGAAACGGGGCTCCCCTGGATGTGTGCGGGACCCCACGTGCTTCCTCTCGAGTGGAGACGGGTATGTCGGGGAACTCTTTGAGTTGCAGCAAGGGTGTGAAGGACCATTTGTAAGTTCCAGTGGTTAGACGTGATTAGCCTCGAGAAGCCTCAGCGGAAATGGGCCTCATCTCGCCTGGAGGACAAAACCTCCTGGATTTTCTCGAGTTGCGGCAGGTGCTCTCGACTTACGACGGGAACCTCAGGGACCCGCTCTGGTGGCCTCAGGAAAGGCCAGTCCCCATGCGAGTTCCTCGGGGGCCTCTCGGGATTCCTCTCCCGTCGATGCCGGGGCCTAAGACCTTGTGTGGAGTCGGGGCGGGAACCTGAGGATTCCTCTCCAGTGCTGACATGGATCTTGGGGTACTTCTGGAGTCTCCCCAGGGGAGTCAGTCCTCGTCTCGAATGCGGGCATGCACTTGCGGTTTCCTCCAGAGCGGTAGCAGCAGTGTCACGCAGTCCGCCGCGTGGATCAAAGGATCTATGGTTTTCCCTCGAGTCTTTCCCACGAGGCTTTCCCACGAGGCTTTCCCACAGGGCTGTCCCACGTGCACACGTGGTGGGAGTCGATCCTCGGCTTGAACGTCAAGGCAGTGCAGGGAAAACAGGTTCCTCTGGAATGGACTGACACATCTGGGGGACTCTTGGAATGGTGGCACGACCCTGGAGTTCCTCTCGCCTTTCCTGTGGAGAGCGCCTCCTCTTGAGATGCAACGGGAACGCCGGGAATTCTTTCCCTACGAAACAGGGAAAGGATCCCTCATCTCGAGCTAGGAGACGGAAACGGGGCTCCCCTGGATGTGTGCGGGACCCCTCGTGCTTCCTCTCGAGTGGAGACGGGTATGTCGGGGAACTTCTTGAGTTGCAGCAAGGGTGTGAAGGACCCTTTGGAAGTTCCAGTGGTTAGACGTGATTAGCCTCGAGAAGCCTCAGCGGAAATGGGCCTCATCTCGCCTGGAGGGCAAAACCTCCTGGATTTTCTCGAGTTGCGGCAGGTGCTCTCGACTTACGACGGGGACCTCAGGGACCCGCTCTGGTGGCCTCAGGAAATGCCAGTCCCCATGCGAGTTCCTCGGGGGCTTCTCGGGATTCCTCTCCCGTCGATGCCGGGGCCTAAGACCTTGTGTGGAGTCGGGGCCGGAACCTGAGGATTCCTCTCCAGTGCTGACATGGATCTTGGGGTACTTCTGGAGTCTCCCCAGGGGAGTCAGTCCTCGTCTCGAATGCGGGCATGCACTTGCGCTTTCCTCCAGAGCGGTAGCAGCAGTGTCACGCAGTCCGCCGCGTGGATCAAAGGATCTATGGTTTTCCCTCGAGTCTTTCCCACGAGGCTTTCCCACGAGGCTTTCCCACAGGGCTGTCCCACGTGCACACGTGGTGGGAGTGGATCCTCGGCTTGAACGTCAAGGCAGTGCAGGGAAATCAGGTTCCTCTGGAATGGACTGACACATCTGGGGGACTCTTGGAATGGTGGCACGACCCTGGAGTTCCTCTCGCCTTTCCTGTGGAGAGCGCCTCCTCTTGAGATGCGACGGGAACGCCGGGAATTCTTTCCCTACGAAACAGGGAAAGGATCCCTCATCTCGAGCTAGGAGGCGGAAACGGGGCTCCCCTTGATGTGTGCGGGACCCCGCGTGCTTCCTCTCGAGTGGAGACGGGTATGTCGGGGAACTTCTTGAGTTGCAGCAAGGGTGTGAAGGACCCTTTGGAAGTTCCAGTGGTTAGACGTGATTAGCCTTGAGAAGCCTCAGCGGAAATGGGCCTCATCTCGCCTGGAGGGCAAAACCTCCTGGATTTTCTCGAGTTGCGGCAGGTGCTCTCGACTTACGACGGGGACCTCAGGGACCCGCTCTGGTGGCCTCAGGAAAGGCCAGTCCCCATGCGAGTTCCTCGGGGGCCTCTCGGGATTCCTCTCCCGTCGATGCCGGGGCCTAAGACCTTGTGTGGAGTCGGGGCCGGAACCTGAGGATTCCTCTCCAGTGCTGACATGGATCTTGGGGTACTTCTGGAGTCTCCCCAGGGGAGTCAGTCCTCGTCTCGAATGCGGGCATGCACTTGCGCTTTCCTCCAGAGCGGTAGCAGCAGTGTCACGCAGTCCGCCGCGTGGATCAAAGGATCTATGGTTTTCCCTCGAGTCTTTCCCACGAAGCTTTCCCACGAGGCTTTCCCACAGGGCTGTCCCAGTGCACACGTGGTGGGAGTGGATCCTCGGCTTGAACGTCAAGGCAGTGCAGGGAAAACAGGTTCCTCTGGAATGGACTGACACATCTGGGGGACTCTTGGAATGGTGGCACGACCCTGGAGTTCCTCTCGCCTTTCCTGTGGAGAGTGCCTCCTCTTGAGATGCGACGGGAACGCCGGGAATTCTTTCCCTACGAAACAGGAAAAGGATCCCTCATCTCGAGCTAGGAGGCGGAAACGGGGCTCCCCTGGATGTGTGCGGGACCCAACGTGCTTCCTCTCGAGTGGAGACGGGTATGTCGGGGAACTTCTTGAGTTGCAGCAAGGGTGTGAAGGACCCTTTGGAAGTTCCAGTGGTTAGACGTGATTAGCCTCAAGAAGCCTCAGCGGAAATGGGCCTCATCTCGCCTGGAGGGCAAAACCTCCTGGATTTTCTCGAGTTGCGGCAGGTGCTCTCGACTTACGTCGGGGACCTCAGGGACCCGCTCTGGTGGCCTCAGGAAAGGCCAGTCCCCAGGCGAGTTCCTCGGGGGCCTCTCGGGATTCCTCTCCCGTCCATGCCGGGGCCTAAGACCTTGTGTGGAGTCGGGGCCGGAACCTGAGGATTCCTCTCCAGTGCTGACATGGATCTTGGGGTACTTCTGGAGTCTCCCCAGGGGAGTCAGTCCTCGTCTCGAATGCGGGCATGCACTTGCGCTTCCCTCCAGAGCGGTAGCAGCAGTGTCACGCAGTCCGCCGCGTGGATAAAAGGATCTATGGTTTTCCCTCGAGTCTTTCCCACGAGGCTTTCCCACGAGGCTTTCCCACAGGGCTGTCCCACGTGCACACGTGGTGGGAGTCTATCCTCGGCTTGAACGTCAAGGCAGTGCAGGGAAAACAGGTTCCTCTGGATGGACTGACACATCTGGGGGTCTCTTGGAATGGTGCCACGACCCTGGAGTTCCTCTCGCCTTTCCTGTGGAGAGCGCCTCCTCTTGAGATGCGACGGGAACGCCGGGAATTCTTTCCCTACGAAACAGGGAAAGGATCCCTCATCTCGAGCTAGGAGGCGGAAACGGGGCTCCCCTGGATGTGTGCGGGACCCCACGTGCTTCCTCTCGAGTGGAGACGGGTATGTCGCGGAACTGCTTGAGTTGCAGCAAGGGTGTGAAAGACCCTTTGGAAGTTCCAGTGGTTAGATGTGATTGGCCTCGAGAAGCCTCAGCGGAAATGGCCTCATCTCGCCTGGAGGGCAAAATCTCCTGGATTTTCTCGAGTTGCGGCATGTGCTCTCGACTTACGACGGGGACCTCAGGGACCTGTTCTGGTGGCCTCAGGAAAGGCCAGTCCCCATGCGAGTTCCTCGGGGGCCTCTCAGCATTCCTCTCCCGTCGATGCCGGGGCCTAAAACCTTGTGTGGAGTCGGGGCCGGAACCTGAGGATTCCTCTCCAGTGCTGACATGGATCTTGGGGTACTTCTGGAGTCTCCCCAGGGGAGTCAGTCCTCGTCTCAAATGCGGGCATGCACTTGCGCTTTCCTCCAGAGCGGTAGCAGCAGTGTCACGCAGTCCGCCGCGTGGATCAAAGGATCTATGGTTTTCCCTCGAGTCTTTCCCACGAAGCTTTCCCACGAGGCTTTCCCACAGGGCTGTCCCACGTGCACACGTGGTGGGAGTGGATCCTCGGATTGAACGTCAAGGCAGTGCAGGGAAAAAAGGTTCCTCTGGAATGGACTGACACATCTGGGGACTCTTGGAATGGTGGCACGACCCTGGTGTTCCTCTCGCCTTTCCTGTGGAGAGCGCCTCCTCTTGAGATGCGACGGGAACGCCGGGAATTCTTTCCCTACGAAACAGGGAAAGGATCCCTCATCTCGAGCTAGGAGGCGGTAACGGGGCTCCCCTGGATGTGTGCGGGAACCTCGTGCTTCCTCTCGAGTGGAGACGGGTATGTCGGGGAACTTCTTGAGTTGCAGCAAGGGTGTGAAGGACCCTTTGGAAGTTCCAGTGGTTAGATGTGATTAGCCTCGAGAAGCCTCAGCGGAAATGGGCCTCATCTCGCCTGGAGGGCAAAACCTCCTGGATTTTCTCGAGTTGCGGCAGGTGCTCTCGACTTACGACGGGGACCTCAGGGACCCGCTCTGGTGGCCTCAGGAAAGGCCAGTCCCCATGCGACTTCCTCGGGGGCCTCTCGGGATTCCTCTCCCGTCGATGCCGGGGCCTAAGACCTTGTGTGGAGTCGGGGCCGGAACCTGAGGATTCCTCTCCAGTGCTGACATGGATCTTGGGGTACTTCTGGAGTCTCCCTAGGGGAGTCAGTCCTCGTCTCGAATGCGGGCATGCACTTGCGCTTTCCTCCAGAGCGGTAGCAGCAGTGTCACGCAGTCCGCCGCGTGGATCAAAGGATCTATGGTTTTCCCTCGTGTCTTTCCCACGAGGCTTTCCCACGAGGCTTTCCCTCAGGGCTGTCCCACGTGCACACGTGGTGGGAGTCGATCCTCGGCTTGAACGTCAAGGCAGTGCAGGGAAAACAGGTTCCTCTGGAATGGACTGACACATCTGGGGGACTCTTGGAATGGTGGCACGACCCTGGAGTTCCTCTCGCCTTTCCTGTGGTGAGGGCCTCCTCTTGAGATGCGACGGGAATGCCGGGAATTCTTTCCCTACGAAACAGGGAAAGGATCCCTCATCTCGAGCTAGGAGGCGGAAACGGGGCTCCGCTGGATGTGTGCGGGAACCTCGTGCTTCCTCTCGAGTGGAGACGGGTATGTCGGGGAACTTTTTGAGTTGCAGCAAGGGTGTGAAGGACCCTTTGGAAGTTCCAGTGGTTAGATGTGATTAGCCTCGAGAAGCCTTAGCGGAAATGGGCCTCATCTCGCCTGGAGGGCAAAACCTCCTGGATTTTCTCGAGTTGCGGCAGCTGCTCTCGACTTACGACGGCGACCTCAGGGACCCGCTCTGGTGGCCTCAGGAAAGGCAGGTCCCCATGCGAGTTCCTCGGGGGCCTCTAGGGATTCCTCTCCCGTCAATGCCGGGGCCTAAGACCTTGTGTGGAGTCGGGGCCGGAACCTGAGGATTCCTCTCCAGTGCTGACATGGATCTTGGGGTACTTCTGGAGTCTCCCCAGGGGAGTCAGTCCTCGTCTCGAATGCGGGCATGCACTTGCGCTTTCCTCCAGAGCGGTAGCAGCAGTGTCACGCAGTCCGCCGCGTGGATCAAAGGATCTATGGTTTTCCCTCGAGTCTTTCCCACGAGGCTTTCCCACGAGGCTTTCCCACAGGGCTGTCCCACGTGCACACGTGGTGGGAGTGGAACCTAGGCTTGAACGTCAAGGCAGTGCAGGGAAAACAGGTTCCTCTGGAATGGACTGACACATCTGGGGGACTCTTGGAATGGTGGCACGACCCTGGACTTCCTCTCGCCTTTCCTGTGGAGAGCGCCTCCTCTTGAGATGCGACGGGAACGCCGGGAATTCTTTCCCTACGAAACAGGTAAAGGATCCCTCATCTCGAACTAGGAGGCGGAAACGGGGCTCCCCTGTATGTGTGCGGGACCCCACGTGCTTCCTCTCGAGTGGAGACGGGTAGGTCGGGGAACTTCTTGAGTTGCAGCAAGGGTGTGAAGGACCCTTTGGAAGTTCCAGTGGTTAGACGTGATTAGCCTCGAGAAGCCTCAGCAGAAATGGGCCTCATCTCGCCTGGAGGGCAAAACCTCCTGGATTTTCTCGAGTTGCGGCAGGTGCTCTCGACTTACGACGGGGACCTCAGGGACCCGCTCTGGTGGCCTCAGGAAAGGCCAGTCCCCATGCGAGTTCCTCGGGGGCCTCTCGGGATTCCTCTCCCGTCGATGCCGGGGCCTAAGACCTTGTGTGGAGTCGGGGCCGAAACCTGAGGATTACTCTCCAGTGCTGACATGGATCTTGGGGTACTTCTGGAGTCTCCCCAGGGGAGTCAGTCCTCGTCTCGAATGGGGGCATGCACTTGTGCTTTCCTCCAGAGCGGTAGCAGCAGTGTCACGCAGTCCGCCGCGTGGATCAAAGGATCTATGGTTTTCCCTCGAGTCTTTCCCACGAGGCTTTCCCACGAGGCTTTCCCACAGGGCTGTCCCACGTGCACACGTGGTGGGAGTCGATCCTCGGCTTGAACGTCAAGGCAGTGCAGGGAAAACAGGTTCCTCTGGAATGGACTGACATATCTGGGGGTCTCTTGGAATGGTGGCACGACCCTGGAGTTCCTCTCGCCTTTCCTGTGGAGAGCGCCACCTCTTGAGATGCGACGGGAACGCCGGGAATTCTTTCCCTACGAAACAGGGAAAGGATCCCTCATCTCGAGCTAGGAGGCGGAAACGGGGCTCCCCTGGATGTGTGCGGGACCCCACGTGCTTCCTCTCGAGTGGAGACGGGTATGTTCCGGAACTGCTTGAGTTGCAGCAAGGGTGTGAAGGACCCTTTGGAAGTTCCAGTGGTTAGATGTGATTAGCCTTGAGAAGCCTCAGCGGAAATGGGCCTCATCTCGCCTGGAGGGCAAAACCTCCTGGATTTTCTCGAGTTGCGGCAGGTGCTCTCGACTTACGATGGGGACCTCTGGGACCCGCTCTGGTGGCCTCAGGAAAGGCCAGTCCCCATGCGAGTTCCTCGGGGGCCTCTCGGCATTCCTCTCCCGTCGATGCCGGGGCCTAAGACCTTGTGTGGAGTCGGGGCCGGAACCTGAGGATTCCTCTCCAGTGCTGACATGGATCTTGGGGTACTTCTGGAGTCTCCCCAGGGGAGTCAGTCCTCGTCTCGAATGCGGGCATGCACTTGCGCTTTCCTCCAGAGTGGTAGCAGCAGTGTCACGCAGTCCGCCGCGTGGATCAAAGGATCTATGGTTTTCCCTCGAGTCTTTCCCACGAGGCTTTCCCACGAGGCTTTCCCACAGGGCTGTCCCACGTGCACACGTGGTGGGAGTCGATCCTCGGCTTGAACGTCAAGGCAGTGCAGGGAAAACAGGTTCCTCTGGAATGGACTGACACATCTGGGGGACTCTTGGAATGGTGGCACGACCCTGGAGTTCCTCTCGCCTTTCCTGTGGAGAGCGCCTCCTCTTGAGATGCGACGGGAACGCCGGGAATTCTTTCCCTACGAAACAGGGAAAGGATCCCTCATCTCGAGCTAGGATGCGGAAACGGGGCTCCCCTGGATGTGTGCGGGACCCCACGTGCTTCCTCTCGAGTGGAGACGCGTATGTCGGGGAACTTCTTGAGTTGCAGCAAGGGTGTGAATTACCCTTTGGAAGTTCCAGTGGTTAGACGTGATTAGCCTCGAGAAGCCTCAGCGGAAATGGGCCTCGTCTCGCCTGGAGGGCAAAACCTCCTGGATTTTCTCGAGTTGCGGCATGTGCTCTCGACTTACGACGGGGACCTCAGGGACCCGCTCTGGTGACCTCAGGAAAGGCCAGTCCCCATGCGAGTTCCTCGGGGGCCTCTCGGGATTCCTCTCCCGTCGATGCCGGGGCCTAAGACCTTGTGTGGAGACGGGGCGGGAACCTGAGGATTCCTCTCCAGTGCTGACATGGATCTTGGGGTACTTCTGGAGTCTCCCCAGGGGAGTCAGTCCTCGTCTCGAATGCGGGCATGCACTTGCGCTTTCCTCCAGAGCGGTAGCAGCAGTGTCACGCAGTCCGCCGCGTGGATCAAAGGATCTATGGTTTTCCCTCGAGTCTTTCCCACGAGGCTTTCCCACGAGGCTTTCCCACAGGGCTGTCCCACGTGCACACGTGGTGGGAGTCGATCCTCGGCTTGAACGTCAGGCAGTGCAGGGAAAACAGGTTCCTCTGGAATGGACTGACACATCTGGGGGTCTCTTGGAATGGTGGCACGACCCTGGAGTTCCTCTCGCCTTTCCTGTGGAGAGCGCCACCTCTTGAGATGCGACGGGAACGCCGGGAATTCTTTCCCTACCAAACAGGGAAAGGATCCCTCATCTCGAGCTAGGAGGCGGAAACGGGGCTCCCCGGGATGGGTGCGGGACCCCACGTGCTTCCTCTCGAGTGGAGACGGGTATGTCGCGGAACTGCTTGAGAGGCAGCAATGGTGTGAAGGACCCTTTGGAAGTTCCAGCGGTTAGATGTGATTAGCCTCGAGAAGCCTCAGCGGAAATGGGCCTCATCTCGCCTGGAGGGCAAAACCTCCTGGATTTTCTCGAGTTGCGGCAGGTGCTCTCGACTTACGATGGGGACCTCAGGGACCCGCTCTGGTGGCCTCAGGAAAGGCCAGTCCCCATGCGAGTTCCTCGGGGGCCTCTCGGGATTCCTCTCCCGTCGATGCCGGGGCCTAAGACCTTGTGTGGAGTCGGGGCCGGAACCTGAGGATTCCTCTGCAGTGCTGACATGGATCTTGGGGTACTTCTGGAGTCTCCCCAGGGGAGTCAGTCCTCGTCTCGAATGCGGGCATGCACTTGCGCTTTCCTCCAGAGCGGTAGCAGCAGTGTCACGCAGTCCGCCGCGTGGATCAAAGGATCTATGGTTTTCCCTCGAGTCTTTCCCACGAGGCTTTCCCACGAGGCTTTCCCACAGGGCTGTCCCACGTGCACAGGTGGTGGGAGTCGATCCTCGGCTTGAACGTCAAGGCAGTGCAGGAAAACAGTTTCCTCTGTAATGGACTGACACATCTGGGCGTCTCTTGGAATGGTGGCACGACCCTGGAGTTCCTCTCGCCTCTCCTGTGGAGAGCCCCTCCACTTGAGATGCGACTGGAACGCCGGGAATTCTTTCCCTAAGAAACAGGGAAAGGATCCTTCATCTCGAGCTAGGAGGCGGAAACGGGGCTCCCCTGGATGTGTGTGGGAGCCCACGTGCTTCCTCTCGAGTGGAGACGGGTATGTCGGGGAACTTCTTGAGTTGCAGCAAGGGTGTGAAGGACCCTTTGGAAGTTCCAGTGGTTAGATGTGATTAGCCTCGAGAAGCCTCAGCGGAAATGGGCCTCATCTCGCCTGGAGGGCAAAACCTCCTGGATTTTCTCGAGTTGCGGCATGTGCTCTCGACTTACGACGGGGACCTCGGGGACCCGCTCTGGTGACCTCAGGAAATGCCAGTCCCCATGCGAGTTCCACGGGGGCCTCTCGGGATTCCTCTCCCGTCGATGCCGGGGCCTAAGACCTTGTGTGGAGTCGGGGCCGGAACCTGAGGATTCCTCTCCAGTGCTGACATGGATCTTGGGGTACTTCTGGAGTCTCCCCAGGGGAGTCAGTCCTCGTCTCGAATGCGGGCATGCACTTGCGCTTTCCTCCAGAGCGGTAGCAGCAGTGTCACGCGGTCCGCCGCGTGGATCAAAGGATCTATGGTTTTCCCTCGAGGCTTTCCCACGAGGCTTTCCCACGAGGCTTTCCCACAGGGCTGTCCCACGTGCACACGTGGTGGGAGTCGATCCTCGGCTTGAACGTCAAGGCAGTGCAGGGAAATCAGGTTCCTCTGGAATGGACTGACACATCTGGGGGACACTTGGAATGGTGGCACGAACCTGGAGTTCTTCTCTCCTTTCCTGTGGAGAGCGCCTCCTCTTGAGATGCGACGGGAACGCCGGGAATTCTTTCCCTACGAAACAGGGAAAGGATCCCTCATCTCGAGCTAGGAGGCGGAAACGGGGCTCCCCTGGATGTGTGCGGGACACCACGTGCTTCCTATCGAGTGGAGACGGGTATGTCGGGGAACTTCTTGAGTAGCAGCAAGGGTGTGAAGGACCCTTTGGAAGTTCCAGTGGTTAGATGTGATTGGCCTCGAGAAGCCTCAGCGGAAATGGGCCTCATCTCGCCTGGAGGTCAAAACCTCCTGGATTTTCTCGAGTTACGGCAGGTGCTCTCGACTTACGACGGGGACCTCAGGGACCCGCTCTGGTGGCCTCAGGAAAGGCCAGTCCCCATGCGAGTTCCTCGGGGGCCTCTCGGGATTCCTCTCCCGTCGATGCCGGGGCCTAAGACCTTGTGTGGAGTCCGGGCCGGAACCTGAGGATTCCTCTCCAGTGCTGACATGGATCTTGGGGTACTTCTGGAGTCTCCCCAGGGGAGTCAGTCCTCGTCTCGAATGCGGACATGCACTTGCGCTTTCCTCCAGAGCGGTAGCAGCAGTGTCACGCAGTCCGCCGCGTGGATCAAAGGATCTATGGTTTTCCCTCGAGTCTTTCCCACGAGGCTTTCTCACGAGGCTTTCCCACAGGTCTGTCCCACGTGCACACGTGGTGGGAGTCGATCCTCGGCTTGAACGTCAGGCAGTGCAGGGAAAACAGGTTCCTCTGGAATGGACTGACACATCTGGGGGACTCTTGGAATGGTGGCACGACCCTGGAGTTCCTCTCGCCTTTCCTGTGGAGAGCGCCTCCTCTTGAGATGCGACGGGAACGCCGGGAATTCTTTCCCTACGAAACAGGGAAAGGATCCCTCATCTCGAGCTAGGAGGCGGAAACGGGGCTCCCCTGGATGTGTGCGGGACCCCACGTGCTTCCTCTCGAGTGGAGACGGGTATGTCGGGGAACTTCTTGAGTTGCAGCAAGGGTGTGAAGGACCCTTTGGACGTTCCAGTGGTTAGACGTGATTCGCCTCGAGAAGCCTCAGCGGAAATGGGCCTCATCTCGCCTGGAGGGCAAAACCTCCTGGATTTTCTCGAGTTGCGGCAGGTGCTCTCGACTTACGACGGGGACCTCAGGGACCCGCTCTGGTGGCCTCAGGAAAGGCCAGTCCCCATGCGAATTCCTCGGGGGCCTCTCTGGATTCCTCTCCCGTTGATGCCGGGGCCTAAGACCTTGTGTGTAGTCGGGGCCGGAACCTGAGGATTCCTCTCCAGTGCTGACATGGATCTTGGGGTACTTCTGGAGTCTCCCCAGGGGAGTCAGTCCTCGTCTCGAATGCGGGCATGCACTTGCGCTTTCCTCCAGAGCGGTAGCAGCAGTGTCACGCAGTCCGCCGCGTGGATCAAAGGATCTATGGTTTTCCCTCGAGTCTTTCCCACGAGGCTTTCCCACGAGGCTTTCCCACAGGGCTGTCCCACGTGCACACGTGGTGGGAGTCGATCCTCGGTTTGAATGTCAGGCAGTGCAGGGAAAACAGGTTCCTCTGGAATGGACTGACACATCTGGGGGTCTCTTGGAATGGTGGCACGACCCTGGAGTTCCTCTCGCCTTTCCTGTGGAGAGCACCACCTCTTAGATGCGACGGGAACGCCGGGAATTCTTTCCCTACCAAACAGGGAAAGGATCCCTCATCTCGAGCTAGGAGGCGGAAACGGGGCTCCCCTGGATGGGTGCGGGACCCCACGTGCTTCCTCTCGAGTGGAGACGGGTATGTCGCGGAACTGCTTGAGTTGCAGCAATGGTGTGAAGGACCCTTTGGAAGTTCCAGCGGTTAGATGTGATTAGCCTCGAGAAGCCTCAGCGGAAATGGGCCTCATCTCGCCTGGAGGGCAAAATCTCCTGGATTTTCTCGAGTTGCGGCAGGTGCTCTCAATTTACGATGGGGACCTCAGGGACCCGCTCTGGTGGCCTCAGGAAAGGCCAGTCCCCATGCGAGTTCCTCGGGGGCCTCTCGGCATTCCTCTCCCTTCGATGCCGGGGCCTAAGACCTTGTGTGGAGTCGGGGCCGGAACCTGAGGATTCCTCTCCAGTGCTGACATGGATCTTGGGGTACTTCTGGAGTCTCCCCAGGGGAGTCAGTCCTCGTCTCGAATGCGGGCATGCACTTGCGCTTTCCTCCAGAGCGGTAGCAGCAGTGTCACGCAGTCCGCCGCGTGGATCAAAGGATCTATGGTTTTCCCTCGAGTCTTTCCCACGAGGCTTTCCCACGAGGCTTTCCCACAGGGCTGTCCCACGTGCACAGGTGGTGGGAGTCGATCCTCGGCTTGAACGTCAAGGCAGTGCAGGGAAAACAGTTTCCTCTGTAATGGACTGACACATCTGGGCGTCTCTTGGAATGGTGGCACGACCCTGGAGTTCCTCTCGCCTCTCCTGTGGAGAGCCCCTCCACTTGAGATGCGACGGGAACGCCGGGAATTCTTTCCCTAAGAAACAGGGAAAGGATCCCTCATCTCGAGCTAGGAGGCGGAAACGGGGCTCCCCTGGATGTGTGTGGGAGCCCACGTGCTTCCTCTCGAGTGGAGACGGGTATGTCGGGGAACTTCTTGAGTTGCAGCAAGGGTGTGAAGGACCCTTTGGAAGTTCCAGTGGTTAGATGTGATTAGCCTCGAGAAGCCTCAGCGGAAATGGGCCTCATCTCGCCTGGAGGGCAAAACCTCCTGGATTTTCTCGAGTTGCGGCATGTGCTCTCGACTTACGACGGGGACCTCGGGGACCCGCTCTGGTGACCTCAGGAAATGCCAGTCCCCATGCGAGTTCCACGGGGGCCTCTCGGGATTCCTCTCCCGTCGATGCCGGGGCCTTAGACCTTGTGTGGAGTCGGGGCCTGAACCTGAGGATTCCTCTCCAGTGCTGACATGGATCTTGGGGTACTTCTGGAGTCGCCCCAGGGGAGTCAGTCCTCGTCTCGAATGCGGGCATGCACTTGCGCTTTCCTCCAGAGCGGTAGCAGCAGTGTCACGCAGTCCGCCGCGTGGATCAAAGGATCTATGGTTGTCCCTCGAGTCTTTCCCACGAGGCTTTCCCACGAGGCTTTACCACAGGGCTGTCCCACGTGCACACGTGGTGGGAGTCGATCCTCGGCTTGAACGTCAGGCAGTGCAGGGAAAACTGGTTCCTCTGGAATGGACTGACACATCTGGGGGTCTCTTGGAATGGTGCCACGACCCTAGAGTACCTCTCGCCTTTCCTGTGGAGAGCGCCACCTCTTGAGATGCGACGGGAACGTCGGGAATTCTTTCCCTACGAAACAGGGAAAGGATCCCTCATCTCGAGCTAGGAGGCGGAAACGGGGCTCCCCTGGATGGGTGCGGGACCCCACGTGCTTCCTCTCGAGTGGAGACGGGTATGTCGCGGAACTGCTTGAGTTGCAGCAATGGTGTGAAGGACCCTTTGGAAGTTCCAGCGGTTAGATGTGATTAGCCTCGAGAAGCCTCAGCGGAAATGGGCCTCATCTCGCCTGGAGGGCAAAACCTCCTGGATTTTCTCGAGTTGCGGCATGTGCTCTCGACTTACGACGGGGACCTCGGGGACCCGCTCTGGTGACCTCAGGAAATGCCAGTCCCCATGCGAGTTCCTCGGGGGCCTCTCGGGATTCCTCTCCCGTCGATGCCGGGGCCTAAGACCTTGTGTGGAGTCGGGGCCGGAACCTGAGGATTCCTCTCCAGTGCTGACATGGATCTTGTGGTACTTCTGGAGTCTCCCCAGGGGAGTCAGTCCTCGTCTCGAATGCGGGCATGCACTTGCGCTTTCCTCCAGAGCGGTAGCAGCAGTGTCACGCAGTCCGCCGCGTGGATCAAAGGATCTATGGTTTTCCCTCGAGGCTTTCCCATGAGGCTTTCCCACGAGGCTTTCCCACAGGGCTGTCCCACGTGCACAGGTGGTGGGAGTCGATCCTCGGCTTGAACGTCAAGGCAGTGCAGGAAAACAGTTTCCTCTGTAATGGACTGACACATCTGGGCGTCTCTTGGAATGGTGGCACGACCCTGGAGTTCCTCTCGCCTCTCCTGTGGAGAGCCCCTCCACTTGAGATGCGACTGGAACGCCGGGAATTCTTTCCCTAAGAAACAGGGAAAGGATCCTTCATCTCGAGCTAGGAGGCGGAAACGGGGCTCCCCTGGATGTGTGTGGGAGCCCACGTGCTTCCTCTCGAGTGGAGACGGGTATGTCGGGGAACTTCTTGAGTTGCAGCAAGGGTGTGAAGGACCCTTTGGAAGTTCCAGTGGTTAGATGTGATTAGCCTCGAGAAGCCTCAGCGGAAATGGGCCTCATCTCGCCTGGAGGGCAAAACCTCCTGGATTTTCTCGAGTTGCGGCATGTGCTCTCGACTTACGACGGGGACCTCGGGGACCCGCTCTGGTGACCTCAGGAAATGCCAGTCCCCATGCGAGTTCCACGGGGGCCTCTCGGGATTCCTCTCCCGTCGATGCCGGGGCCTAAGACCTTGTGTGGAGTCGGGGCCGGAACCTGAGGATTCCTCTCCAGTGCTGACATGGATCTTGGGGTACTTCTGGAGTCTCCCCAGGGGAGTCAGTCCTCGTCTCGAATGCGGGCATGCACTTGCGCTTTCCTCCAGAGCGGTAGCAGCAGTGTCACGCGGTCCGCCGCGTGGATCAAAGGATCTATGGTTTTCCCTCGAGGCTTTCCCACGAGGCTTTCCCACGAGGCTTTCCCACAGGGCTGTCCCACGTGCACACGTGGTGGGAGTCGATCCTCGGCTTGAACGTCAAGGCAGTGCAGGGAAATCAGGTTCCTCTGGAATGGACTGACACATCTGGGGGACACTTGGAATGGTGGCACGAACCTGGAGTTCTTCTCTCCTTTCCTGTGGAGAGCGCCTCCTCTTGAGATGCGACGGGAACGCCGGGAATTCTTTCCCTACGAAACAGGGAAAGGATCCCTCATCTCGAGCTAGGAGGCGGAAACGGGGCTCCCCTGGATGTGTGCGGGACACCACGTGCTTCCTATCGAGTGGAGACGGGTATGTCGGGGAACTTCTTGAGTAGCAGCAAGGGTGTGAAGGACCCTTTGGAAGTTCCAGTGGTTAGATGTGATTGGCCTCGAGAAGCCTCAGCGGAAATGGGCCTCATCTCGCCTGGAGGTCAAAACCTCCTGGATTTTCTCGAGTTACGGCAGGTGCTCTCGACTTACGACGGGGACCTCAGGGACCCGCTCTGGTGGCCTCAGGAAAGGCCAGTCCCCATGCGAGTTCCTCGGGGGCCTCTCGGGATTCCTCTCCCGTCGATGCCGGGGCCTAAGACCTTGTGTGGAGTCCGGGCCGGAACCTGAGGATTCCTCTCCAGTGCTGACATGGATCTTGGGGTACTTCTGGAGTCTCCCCAGGGGAGTCAGTCCTCGTCTCGAATGCGGACATGCACTTGCGCTTTCCTCCAGAGCGGTAGCAGCAGTGTCACGCAGTCCGCCGCGTGGATCAAAGGATCTATGGTTTTCCCTCGAGTCTTTCCCACGAGGCTTTCTCACGAGGCTTTCCCACAGGTCTGTCCCACGTGCACACGTGGTGGGAGTCGATCCTCGGCTTGAACGTCAGGCAGTGCAGGGAAAACAGGTTCCTCTGGAATGGACTGACACATCTGGGGGACTCTTGGAATGGTGGCACGACCCTGGAGTTCCTCTCGCCTTTCCTGTGGAGAGCGCCTCCTCTTGAGATGCGACGGGAACGCCGGGAATTCTTTCCCTACGAAACAGGGAAAGGATCCCTCATCTCGAGCTAGGAGGAAGAAACGGGGCTCCCCTGGATGTGTGCGGGACCCCACGTGCTTCCTCTCGAGTGGAGACGGGTATGTCGGGGAACTTCTTGAGTTGCAGCAAGGGTGTGAAGGACCCTTTGGACGTTCCAGTGGTTAGACGTGATTCGCCTCGAGAAGCCTCAGCGGAAATGGGCCTCATCTCGCCTGGAGGGCAAAACCTCCTGGATTTTCTCGAGTTGCGGCAGGTGCTCTCGACTTACGACGGGGACCTCAGGGACCCGCTCTGGTGGCCTCAGGAAAGGCCAGTCCCCATGCGAGTTCCTCGGGGGCCTCTCGGGATTCCTCTCCCGTCGATGCCGGGGCCTAAGACCTTGTGTGGAGTCGGGGCCGGAACCTGAGGATTCCTCTCCAGTGCTGACATGGATCTTGGGGTACTCCTGGAGTCTCCCCAGGGGAGTCAGTCCTCGTCTCGAATGCGGGCATGCACTTGCGCTTTCCTCCAGAGCGGTAGCAGCAGTGTCACGCAGTCCGCCGCGTGGATCAAAGGATCTATGGTTTTCCCTCGAGTCTTTCCCACGAAGCTTTCCCACGAGGCTTTCCCACAGGGCTGTCCCAAGTGCACACGTGGTGGGAGTGGATCCTCGGCTTGAACGTCAAGGCAGTGCAGGGAAAACAGGTTCCTCTGGAATGGACTGACACATCTGGGGGTCTCTTGGAATGGTGCCACGACCCTGGAGTTCCTCTCGCTTTCCTGTGGAGAGCGCCTCCTCTTGAGATGCGACGGGAACGCCGGGAATTCTTTCCCTACGAAACAGGGAAAGGATCCCTCATCTCGAGCTAGGAGGCGGAAACGGGGCTCCCCTGGATGTGTGCGGGACCCCACGTGCTTCCTCTCGAGTGGAGACGGGTATGTCGCGGAACTGCTTGAGTTGCAGCAAGGGTGTGAAAGACCCTTTGGAAGTTCCAGTGGTTAGATGTGATTGGCCTCGAGAAGCCTCAGCGGAAATGGCCTCATCTCGCCTGGAGGGCAGAATCTCCTGGATTTTCTCGAGTGTGGCAGGTGCTCTCGACTTACGACGGGGACCTCAGGGACCTGTTCTGGTGGCCTCAGGAAAGGCCAGTCCCCATGCGAGTTCCTCGGGGGCCTCTCGGCATTCCTCTCCCGCCGATGCCGGGGCCTAAGACCTTGTGTGGAGTCGGGGCCGGAACCTGAGGATTCTTCTCCAGTGCTGACATGGATCTTGGGGTACTCCTGGAGTCTCCCCAGGGGAGTCAGTCCTCGTCTCGAATGCGGGCATGCACTTGCGCTTTCCTCCAGAGCGGTAGCAGCAGTGTCATGCAGTCCGCCGCGTGGATCAAAGGATCTATGGTTTTCCCTCGAGTCTTTCCCACGAGGCTTTCCCACGAGGCTTTCCCACAGGGCTGTCCCACGTGCACACGTGGTGGGAGTGGATCCTCGGCTTGAACGTCAAGGCAGTGCAGGGAAAACAGGTTCCTCTGGAATGGACTGACACATCTGGGGGACTCTTGGAATGGTGGCACGACCCTGGAGTTCCTCTCGCCTTTCCTGTGGAGAGCGCCTCCTCTTGAGATGCGACGGGAACGCCGGGAATTCTTTCCCTACGAAACAGGGAAAGGATCCCTCATCTCGAGCTAGGATGCGGAAACGGGGCTCCCCTGGATGTGTGCGGGACCCCACGTGCTTCCTCTCGAGTGGAGACGGGTATGTCGGGGAACTTCTTGAGTTGCAGCAAGGGTGTGAAGGACCCTTTGGAAGTTCCAGTGGTTAGACGTGATTAGCCTCGAGAAGCCTCAGCGGAAATGGGCCTCATCTCGCCTGGAGGGCAAAACCTCCTGGATTTTCTCGAGTTGCGGCAGGTGCTCTCGACTTACGACGGGGACCTCAGGGACCCGCTCTGGTGGCCTCAGGAAAGGCCAGTCCCCATGCGAGTTCCTCGGGGGCCTCTCGGGATTCCTCTCCCGTCGATGCCGGGGCCTAAGACCTTGTGTGGAGTCGGGGCCGGAACCTGAGGATTCCTCTCCAGTGCTGACATGGATCTTGGGGTACTTCTGGAGTCTCCCCAGGGGAGTCAGTCCTCGTCTCGAATGCGGGCATGCACTTGCGCTTTCCTCCAGAGCGGTAGCAGCAGTGTCACGCAGTCCGCAGCGTGGGTCAAAGGATCTATGGTTTTCCCTGGAGTCTTTCCCACGAGGCTTTCCCACGAGGCTTTCCCACAGGGCTGTCCCACGTGCACACGTGCTGGGAGTCGATCCTCGGCTTGAACGTCAAGGCAGTGCAGGGAAAACAGGTTCCTCTGGAATGGACTGACACATCTGGGGGACTCTTGGAATGGTGGCACGACCCTGGAGTTCCTCTCGCCTTTCCTGTGGAGAGCGCCTCCTCTTGAGATGCGACGGGAACGCCGGGAATTCTTTCCCTACGAAACAGGGAAAGGATCCCTCATCTCGAGCTAGGAGGCGGAAACGGGGCTCCCCTGGATGTGTGCGGGACCCCACGTGCTTCCTCTCGAGTGGAGACGGGTATGTCGGGGAACTTCTTGAGTTGCAGCAAGGGTGTGAAGGACCCTTTGGAAGTTCCAGTGGTTAGTCGTGATTAGCCTCGAGAAGCCTCAGCGGAAATGGGCCTCATCTCGCCTGGAGGGCAAAAGTTCCGGGATTTTCTCGAGTTGCGGCAGGTGCTCTCGACTTACGACGGGGACCTCAGGGACCCGCTCTGGTGGCCTCAGGAAAGGCCAGTCCCCATGCGAGTTCCTCGGGGGCCTCTCGGCATTCCTCTCCCGTCAATGCCGGGGCCTAAGACCTTGTGTGGAGTCGGGGCCGGAACCTGAGGATTCCTCTCCAGTGCTGACATGGATCTTGGGGTACTTCTGGAGTCTCCCCAGGGGAGTCAGTCCTTGTCTCTAATGCGGGCATGCACTTACGCTTTCCTCCAGAGCGGTAGCAGCAGTGTCACGCAGTCCGCCGCGTGGATCAAAGGATCTATGGTTTTCCCTCGAGTCTTTCCCACGAGGCTTTCCCACGAGGCTTTCCCACAGGGCTGTCCCATGTGCACACGTGGTGGGAGTGGATCCTCGGCTTGAACGTCAAGGCAGTGCAGGGAAAACAGGTTCCTCTGGAATGGACTGACACATCTGGGGGACTCTTGGAATGGTGGCACGACCCTGGAGTTCCTCTCGCCTTTCCTGTGGAGAGCGCCTCCTCTTGAAATGCGACGGGAACGCCGGGAATTCTTTCCCTACGAAACAGGGAAAGGATCCCTCATCTCGAGCTAGGAGGCGGAAACGGGGCTCCCCTGGATGTGTGCGGGACCCCACGTGCTGCCTCTCGAGTGGAGACGGGTATGTCGGGGAACTTCTTGAGTTGCAGCAAGGGTGTGAAGGACCCTTTGGAAGTTCCAGTGGTTAGACGTGATTAGCCTCAAGAAGCCTCAGCGGAAATGGGCCTCATCTCGCCTGGAGGGCAAAACCTCCTGGATTTTCTCGAGTTGCGGCAGGTGCTCTCGACTTACGTCGGGGACCTCAGGGACCCGCTCTGGTGGCCTCAGGAAAGGCCAGTCCCCAGGCGAGTTCCTCGGGGGCCTCTCGGGATTCCTCTCCCGTCCATGCCGGGGCCTAAGACCTTGTGTGGAGTCGGGGCCGGAACCTGAGGATTCCTCTCCAGTGCTGACATGGATCTTGGGGTACTTCTGGAGTCTCCCCAGGGGAGTCAGTCCTCGTCTCGAATGCGGGCATGCACTTGCGCTTCCCTCCAGAGCGGTAGCAGCAGTGTCACGCAGTCCGCCGCGTGGATAAAAGGATCTATGGTTTTCCCTCGAGTCTTTCCCACGAGGCTTTCCCACGAGGCTTTCCCACAGGGCTGTCCCACGTGCACACGTGGTGGGAGTCTATCCTCGGCTTGAACGTCAAGGCAGTGCAGGGAAAACAGGTTCCTCTGGAATGGACTGACACATCTGGGGGTCTCTTGGAATGGTGCCACGACCCTGGAGTTCCTCTCGCCTTTCCTGTGGAGAGCGCCTCCTCTTGAGATGCGACGGGAACGCCGGGAATTCTTTCCCTACGAAACAGGGAAAGGATCCCTCATCTCGAGCTAGGAGGCGGAAACGGGGCTCCCCTGGATGTGTGCGGGACCCCACGTGCTTCCTCTCGAGTGGAGACGGGTATGTCGCGGAACTGCTTGAGTTGCAGCAAGGGTGTGAAAGACCCTTTGGAAGTTCCAGTGGTTAGATGTGATTGGCCTCGAGAAGCCTCAGCGGAAATGGCCTCATCTCGCCTGGAGGGCAAAATCTCCTGGATTTTCTCGAGTGTGGCAGGTGCTCTCGACTTACGACGGGGACCTCAGGGACCTGTTCTGGTGGCCTCAGGAAAGGCCAGTCCCCATGCGAGTTCCTCGGGGGCCTCTCGGCATTCCTCTCCCGTCGATGCCGGGGCCTAAGACCTTGTGTGGAGTCGGGGCCGGAACCTGAGGATTCCTCTCCAGTGCTGACATGGATCTTGGGGTACTTCTGGAGTCTCCCCAGGGGAGTCAGTCCTCGTCTCAAATGCGGGCATGCAATTGCGCTTTCCTCCAGAGCGGTAGCAGCAGTGTCACGCAGTCCGCCGCGTGGATCAAAGGATCTATGGTTTTCCCTCGAGTCTTTCCCACGAAGCTTTCCCACGAGGCTTTCCCACAGGTCTGTCCCACGTGCACACGTGGTGGGAGTGGATCCTCGGATCGAACGTCAAGGCAGTGCAGGGAAAAAAGGTTCCTCTGGAATGGACTGACACATCTGGGGACTCTTGGAATGGTGGCACGACCCTGGAGTTCCTCTCGCCTTTCCTGTGGAGAGCACCTCCTCTTGAGATGCGACGGGAACGCCGGGAATTCTTTCCCTACGAAACAGGGAAAGGATCCCTCATCTCGAGCTAGGAGGCGGAAACGGGGCTCCCCTGGATGTGTGCGGGACCCCACGTGCTTCCTCTCCAGTGGAAACGGGTATGTCGGGGAACTTCTTGAGTTGCAGCAAGGGTGTGAAGGACCCTTTGGAAGTTCCAGTGGTTAGACGTGATTAGCCTCGAGAAGCCTCATCGGAAATGGGCCTCATCTCGCCTGGAGGCCAAACCTCCTGGATTTTCTCGAGTTGCGGCAGGTGCTCTCGACTTACGACGGGGACCTCAGGGACCCGCTCTGGTGGCCTCAGGAAAGGCCAGTCCCCATGCGAGTTCCTCGGGGGCCTCTCGGGATTCGTCTCCCGTCGATGCCGGGGCCTAAGACCTTGTGTGGAGTCGGGGCCGGAACCTGAAGGTTCCTCTCCAGTGCTGACATGGATCTTGGGGTACTTCTGGAGTCTCCCCAGGGGAGTCAGTCCTCGTCTCGAATGCGGGCATGCACTTGCGCTTTCCTCCAGAGCGGTAGCAGCAGTGTCACGCAGTCCGCCACGTGGATCAAAGGATCTATGGTTTTCCCTCGAGTCTTTCCCACGAAGCTTTCCCACGAGGCTTTCCCACAGGGCTGTCCCACGTGCACACGTGGTGGGAGTGGATCCTCGGCTTGAACGTCAAGGCAGTGCAGGGAAAAAAGGTTCCTCTGGAATGGACTGACACATCTGGGGACTCTTGGAATGGTGGCACGACCCTGGAGTTCCTCTCGCCTTTCCTGTGGAGAGCGCCTCCTCTTGAGATGCGAGGGGAACGCCGGGAATTCTTTCCCTACGAAACAGGGAAAGGATCCCTCATCTCGAGATAGGAGGCGGAAACGGGGCTCCCCTGGATGTGTGCGGGACCCCACGTGCTTCCTCTCGAGTGGAGACGGGTATGTCAGGGAACTTCTTGAGTTGCAGCAAGGGTGTGAAGGACCCTTTGGAAGTTCCAGTGGTTAGACGTGATTAGCCTCGAGAAGCCTCAGCGGAAATGGGCCTCATCTCGCCTGGAGGGCAAAACCTCCTGGATTTTCTCGAGTTGCGGCAGGTGCTCTCGACTTACGACGGGGACCTCAGGGACCCGCTCTGGTGGCCTCAGGAAAGGCCAGTCCCCATGCGAGTTCCTCGGGGGCCTCTCGGGATTCCTCTCCCTTCGATGCCGGGGCCTAAGACCTTGTGTGGAGTCGGGGCCGGAACCTGAGGATTCCTCTCCAGTGCTGACATGGATCTTGGGGTACTTCTGAAGTCTCCCCAGGGGAGTCAGTCCTCGTCTCGAATGCGGGCATGCACTTGCGCTTTCCTCCAGAGCGGTAGCAGCAGTGTCACGCAGTCCGCCGCGTGGATCAAAGGATCTATGGTTTTCCCTCGAGTCTTTCCCACGAGGCTTTCCCACGAGGCTTTCCCACAGGGCTGTCCCACGTGCACACGTGGTGGGAGTCGATCCTCGGCTTGAACGTCAAGGCAGTGCAGGGAAAACAGGTTCCTCTGGAATGGACTGACACATCTGGGGGACTCTTGGAATGGTGGCACGACCCTGGAGTTCCTCTCGCCTTTCCTGTGGAGAGCGCCTCCTCTTGAGATGCGACGGGAACGCCGGGAATTCTTTCCCTACGAAACAGGGAAAGGATCCCTCATCTCGAGCTAGGAGGCGGAAACGGGGCTCCCCTGGATGTGTGCGGGACCCCACGTGCTTCCTCTCGAGTGGAGACGGGTATGTCGGGGAACTTCTTGAGTTGCAGCAAGGGTGTGAAGGACCCTTTGGAAGTTCCAGTGGTTAGACGTGATTAGCCACGAGAAGCCTCAGCGGAAATGGGCCTCATCTCGCCTGGAGGGCAAAACCTCCTGGATTTTCTCGAGTTGCGGCAGGTGCTCTCGACTTACGACGGGGACCTCAGGGACCCTCTCTGGTGGCCTCAGGAAAGGCCAGTCCCCATGCGAGTTCCTCGGGGGCCTCTCGGGATTCCTCTCCCGTCGATGCCGGGGCCTAAGACCTTGTGTGGAGTCGGGGCCGGAACCTGAGGATTCCTCTCCAATGCTGACATGGACCTTGGGGTACTTCTGGAGTCTCCCCAGGGGAGTCAGTCCTCGTCTCGAATGCGGGCATGCACTTGCGCTTTCCTCCAGAGCGGTAGCAGCAGTGTCACGCAGTCCGCCGCGTGGATCAAAGGATCTATGGTTTTCCCTCGAGTCTTTCCCACGAGGCTTTCCCACGAGGCTTTCCCACAGGGCTGTCCCACGTGCACACGTGGTGGGAGTGGATCCTCGGCTTGAACGTCAAGGCAGTGCAGGGAAAACAGGTTCCTCTGGAATGGACTGACACATCTGGGGGACTCTTGGAATGGTGGCACGACCCTGGAGTTCCTCTCGCCTTTCCTGTGGAGAGCGCCTCCTCTTGAGATGCGACGGGAACGCCGGGAATTCTTTCCCTACGAAACAGGGAAAGGATCCCTCATCTCGAGCTAGGAGGCGGAAACGGGGCTCCCCTGGATGTGTGCGGGACCCCACGTGCTTCCTCTCGAGTGGAGACGGGTATGTCGGGGAACTTCTTGAGTTGCAGGAAGGGTGTGAAGGACCCTTTGGAAGTTCCAGTGGTTAGACGTGATTAGCCTCGAGAAGCCTCAGCGGAAATGGGCCTCATCTCGCCTGGAGGGCAAAACCTCCTGGATTTTCTCGAGTTGCGGCAGGTGCTCTCGACTTACGACGGGGACCTCAGGGACCCGCTCTGGAGGCCTCAGGAAAGGCCAGTCCCATGCGAGTTCCTCGGGGGCGTCTCGGGATTCCTCTCCCGTCGATGCCGGGGCCTAAGACCTTGTGTGGACTCGGGGCCGGAACCTGAGGATTCCTCTCCAGTGCTGACATGGATCTTGGGGTACTTCTGGAGTCTCCCCAGGGGAGTCAGTCCTCGTCTCGAATGCGGGCATGCACTTACGCTTTCCTCCAGAGCGGTAGCAGCAGTGTCACGCAGTCCGCCGCGTGGATCAAAGGATCTATGGTTTTCCCTCGAGTCTTTCCCACGAGGCTTTCCCACGAGGCTTTCCCACAGGGCTGTCCCACGTGCACACGTGGTGGGAGTCGATCCTCGGCTTGAACGTCAAGGCAGTGCAGGGAAAACAGGTTCCTCTGGAATGGACTGACACATCTGGGGGACTCTTGGAATGGTGGCACGACCCTGGAGTTCCTCTCGCCTTTCCTGTGGAGAGCGCCTCCTCTTGAGATGCGACGGGAACGCCGGGAATTCTTTCCCTACGAAACAGGGAAAGGATCCCTCATCTCGAGCTAGGAGGCGGAAACGGGGCTCCCCTGGATGTGTGCGGGACCCCACGTGCTTCCTCTCGAGTGGAGACGGGTATGTCGGGGAACTTCTTGAGTTGCAGCAAGGGTGTGAAGGACCCTTTGGAAGTTCCAGTGGTTAGACGTGATTAGCCTCGAGAAGCCTCAGCGGAAATGGGCCTCATCTCGCCTGGAGGGCAAAACCTCCTGGATTTTCTCGAGTTGCGGCAGGTGCTCTCGACTTACGACGGGGACCTCAGGGACCCTCTCTGGTGGCCTCAGGAAAGGCCAGTCCCCATGCGAGTTCCTCGGGGGCCTCTCGGCATTCCTCTCCCGACGATGCCGGGGCCTAAGACCTTGTGTGGAGTCGGGGCCGGAACCTGAGGATTCCTCTCCAATGCTGACATGGACCTTGGGGTACTTCTGGAGTCTCCCCAGGGGAGTCAGTCCTCGTCTCGAATGCGGGCATGCACTTGCGCTTTCCTCCAGAGCGGTAGCAGCAGTGTCACGCAGTCCGCCGCGTGGATCAAAGGATCTATGGTTTTCCCTCGAGTCTTTCCCACGAGGCTTTCCCACGAGGCTTTCCCACAGGGCTGTCCCACGTGCACACGTGGTGGGAGTCGATCCTCGGCTTGAACGTCAAGGCAGTGCAGGGAAAACAGGTTCCTCTGGAATGGACTGACACATCTGGGGGACTCTTGGAATGGTGGCACGACCCTGGAGTTCCTCTCGCCTTTCCTGTGGAGAGTGCCTCCTCTTGAGATGCGACGGGAACGCCGGGAATTCTTTCCCTACGAAACAGGGAAAGGATCCCTCATCTCGAGCTAGGAGGCGGAAACGGGGCTCCCCTGGATGTGTGCGGGACCCCACGTGCTTCCTCTCGAGTGGAGACGGGTATGTCGGGGAACTTCTTGAGTTGCAGCAAGGGTGTGAAGGACCCTTTGGAAGTTCCAGTGGTTAGACGTGATTAGCCTCGAGAAGCCTCAGCGCAAATGGGCCTCATCTCGCCTGGAGGGCAAAACCTCCTGGATTTCCTCGAGTTGCGGCAGGTGCTCTCGACTTACGACGGGGACCTCAGGGACCCGCTCTGGTGGCCTCAGGAAAGGCCAGTCCCATGCGAGTTCCTCGGGGGCGTCTCGGGATTCCTCTCCCGTCGATGCCGGGGCCTAAGACCTTGTGTGGACTCGGGGACGGAACCTGAGGATTCCTCTCCAGTGCTGACATGGATCTTGGGGTACTTCTGGAGTCTCCCCAGGGGAGTCAGTCCTCGTCTCGAATGCGGGCATGCACTTGCGCTTTCCTCCAGAGCGGTAGCAGCAGTGTCACGCAGTCCGCCGCGTGGATCAAAGGATCTATGGTTTTCCCTCGAGTCTTTCCCACGAGGCTTTCCCACGAGGCTTTCCCACAGGGCTGTCCCACGTGCACACGTGGTGGGAGTCGATCCTCGGCTTGAACGTCAAGGCAGTGCAGGGAAAACAGGTTCCTCTGGAATGGACTGACACATCTGGGGGACTCTTGGAATGGTGGCACGACCCTGGAGTTCCTCTCGCCTTTCCTGTGGAGAGCGCCTCCTCTTGAGATGCGACGGGAACGCCGGGAATTCTTTCCCTACGAAACAGGGAAAGGATCCCTCATCTCGAGCTAGGAGGCGGAAACGGGGCTCCCCTGGATGTGTGCGGGACCCCACGTGCTTCCTCTCGAGTGGAGACGGGTATGTCGGGGAACTTCTTGAGTTGCAGCAAGGGTGTGAAGGACCCTTTGGAAGTTCCAGTGGTTAGACGTGATTAGCCTCGAGAAGCCTCAGCGGAAATGGGCCTCATCTCGCCTGGAGGACAAAACCTCCTGGATTTTCTCGAGTTGCGGCAGGTGCTCTCGACTTACGACGGGGACCTCAGGGACCCGCTCTGGTGGCCTCAGGAAAGGCCAGTCCCCATGCGAGTTCCTCGGGGGCCTCTCGGGATTCCTCTCCCGTCGATGCCGGGGCCTAAGACCTTGTGTGGAGTCGGGGCCGGAACCTGAGGATTCCTCTCCAATGCTGACATGGACCTTGGGGTACTTCTGGAGTCTCCCCAGGGGAGTCAGGCCTCGTCTCGAATGCGGGCATGCACTTGCGCTTTCCTCCAGAGCGGTAGCAGCAGTGTCACGCAGTCCGCCGCGTGGATCAAAGGATCTATGGTTTTCCCTCGAGTCTTTCCCACGAGGCTTTCCCACGAGGCTTTCCCACAGGGCTGTCCCACGTGCACACGTGGTGGGAGTGGATCCTCGGCTTGAACGTCAAGGCAGTGCAGGGAAAACAGGTTCCTCTGGAATGGACTGACACATCTGGGGGACTCTTGGAATGGTGGCACGACCCTGGAGTTCCTCTCGCCTTTCCTGTGGAGAGCGCCTCCTCTTGAGATGCGACGGGAACGCCGGGAATTCTTTCCCTACGAAACAGGGAAAGGATCCCTCATCTCGAGCTAGGAGGCGGAAACGGGGCTCCCCTGGATGTGTGCGGGACCCCACGTGCTTCCTCTCGAGTGGAGACGGGTATGTCGGGGAACTTCTTGAGTTGCAGCAAGGGTGTGAAGGACCCTTTGGAAGTTCCAGTGGTTAGACGTGATTAGCCTCGAGAAGCCACAGCGGAAATGGGCCTCATCTCGCCTGGAGGGCAAAACCTCCTGGATTTTCTCGAGTTGCGGCAGGTGCTCTCGACTTACGACGGGGACCTCAGGGACCCGCTCTGGTGGCCTCAGGAAAGGCCAGTCCCCATGCGAGTTCCTCGGGGGCCTCTCGGCATTCCTCTCCCGTCGATGCCGGGGCCTAAGACCTTGTGTGGAGTCGGGGCCGGAACCTGAGGATTCCTCTCCAGTGCTGACATGGATCTTGGGGTACTTCTGGAGTCTCCCCAGGGGAGTCAGTCCTCGTCTCGAATGCGGGCATGCACTTGCGCTTTCCTCCAGAGCGGTAGCAGCAATGTCACGCAGTCCGCCGCGTGGATCAAAGGATCTATGGTTTTCCCTCGAGTCTTTCCCACGAGGCTTTCCCACGAGGCTTTCCCACAGGGCTGTCCCACGTGCACACGTGGTGGGAGTCGATCCTCGGCTTGAACGTCAAGGCAGTGCAGGGAAAACAGGTTCCTCTGGAATGGACTGACACATCTGGGGGACTCTTGGAATGGTGGCACGACCCTGGAGTTCCTCTCGCCTTTCCTGTGGAGAGCGCCTCCTCTTGAGATGCGACGGGAACGCCGGGAATTCTTTCCCTACGAAACAGGGAAAGGATCCCTCATCTCGAGCTAGGAGGCGGAAACGGGGCTCCCCTGGATGTGTGCGGGACCCCACGTGCTTCCTCTCGAGTGGAGACGGGTATGTCGGGGAACTTCTTGAGTTGCAGCAAGGGTGTGAAGGACCCTTTGGAAGTTCCAGTGGTTAGACGTGATTAGCCTCGAGAAGCCTCAGCGGAAATGGGCCTCATCTCGCCTGGAGGGCAAAACCTCCTGGATTTTCTCGAGTTGCGGCAGGTGCTCTCGACTTACGACGGGGACCTCAGGGACCCGCTCTGGTGGCCTCAGGAAAGGCCAGTCCTCATGCGAGTTCCTCGGGGGCCTCTCGGCATTCCTCTCCCGTCGATGCCGGGGCCTAAGACCTTGTGTGGAGTCGGGGACGGAACCTGAGGATTCCTCTCCAGTGCTGACATGGATCTTGGGGTACTTCTGGAGCCTCCCCAGGGGAGTCAGTCCTCGTCTCGAATGCGGGCATGCACTTGCGCTTTCCTCCAGAGCGGTAGCAGCAGTGTCACGCAGTCCGCCGCGTGGATCAAAGGATCTATGGTTTTCCCTCGAGTCTTTCCCACGAGGCTTTCCCACGAGGCTTTCCCACAGGGCTGTCCCACGTGCACACGTGGTGGGAGTCGATCCTCGGCTTGAACGTCAAGGCAGTGCAGGGAAAACAGGTTCCTCTGGAATGGACTAACACATCTGGGGGACTCTTGGAATGGTGGCACGACCCTGGAGTTCCTCTCGCCTTTCCTGTGGAGAGTGCCTCCTCTTGAGATGCGACGGGAACGCCGGGAATTCTTTCCCTACGAAACAGGGAAAGGATCCCTCATCTCGAGCTAGGAGGCGGAAACGGGTCTCCCCTGGATGTGTGCGGGACCCCACGTGCTTCCTCTCGAGTGGAGACGGGTATGTCGGGGAACTTCTTGAGTTGCAGCAAGGGTGTGAAGGACCCTTTGGAAGTTCCAGTGGTTAGACGTGATTAGCCTCGAGAAGCCTCAGCGGAAATGGGCCTCATCTCGCCTGGAGGGCAAAACCTCCTGGATTTTCTCGAGTTGCGGCAGGTGCTCTCGACTTACGACGGGGACCTCAGGGACCCTCTCTGGTGGCCTCAGGAAAGGCCAGTCCCCATGCGAGTTCCTCGGGGGCCTCTCGGGATTCCTCTCCCGTCGATGCCGGGGCCTAAGACCTTGTGTGGAGTCGGGGCCGGAACCTGAGGATTCCTCTCCAATGCTGACATGGACCTTGGGGTACTTCTGGAGTCTCCCCAGGGGAGTCAGTCCTCGTCTCGAATGCGGGCATGCACTTGCGCTTTCCTCCAGAGCGGTAGCAGCAGTGTCACGCAGTCCGCCGCGTGGATCAAAGGATCTATGGTTTTCCCTCGAGTCTTTCCCACGAGGCTTTCCCACGAGGCTTTCCCACAGGGCTGTCCCACGTGCACACGTGGTGGGAGTCGATCCTCGGCTTGAACGTCAAGGCAGTGCAGGGAAAACAGGTTCCTCTGGAATGGACTGACACATCTGGGGGACTCTTGGAATGGTGGCACGACCCTGGAGTTCCTCTCGCCTTTCCTGTGGAGAGCGCCTCCTCTTGAGATGCGACGGGAACGCCGGGAATTCTTTCCCTACGAAACAGGGAAAGGATCCCTCATCTCGAGCTAGGAGGCGGAAACGGGGCTCCCCTGGATGTGTGCGGGACCCCACGTGCTTCCTCTCGAGTGGAGACGGGTATGTCGGGGAACTTCTTGAGTTGCAGCAAGGGTGTGAAGGACCCTTTGGAAGTTCCAGTGGTTAGACGTGATTAGCCTCGAGAAGCCTCAGCGGAAATGGGCCTCATCTCGCCTGGAGGGCAAAACCTCCTGGATTTCCTCGAGTTGCGGCAGGTGCTCTCGACTTACGACGGGGACCTCAGGGACCCGCTCTGGTGGCCTCAGGAAAAGCCAGTCCCATGCGAGTTCCTCGGGGGCGTCTCGGGATTCCTCTCCCGTCGATGCCGGGGCCTAAGACCTTGTGTGGACTCGGGGACGGAACCTGAGGATTCCTCTCCAGTGCTGACATGGATCTTGGGGTACTTCTGGAGTCTCCCCAGGGGAGTCAGTCCTCGTCTCGAATGCGGCCATGCACTTGCGCTTTCCTCCAGAGCGGTAGCAGCAGTGTCACGCAGTCCGCCGCGTGGATCAAAGGATCTATGGTTTTCCCTCGAGTCTTTCCCACGAGGCTTTCCCACGAGGCTTTCCCACAGGGCTGTCCCACGTGCACACGTGGTGGGAGTCGATCCTCGGCTTGAACGTCAAGGCAGTGCAGGGAAAACAGGTTCCTCTGGAATGGACTGACACATCGGGGGACTCTTGGAATGGTGGCACGACCCTGGAGTTCCTCTCGCATTTCCTGTGGAGAGCGCCTCCTCTTGAGATGCGATGGGAACGCCGGGAATTCTTTCCCTACGAAACAGGGAAAGGATCCCTCATCTCGAGCTAGGAGGCAGAAACGGGGCTCCCCTGGATGTGTGCGGGACCCCACGTGCTTCCTCTCGAGTGGAGACGGGTATGTCGGGGAACTTCTTGAGTTGCAGCAAGGGTGTGAAGGACCCTTTGGAAGTTCCAGTGGTTAGACGTGATTAGCCTCGAGAAGCCTCATCGGAAATGGGCCTCATCTCGCCTGGAGGGCAAAACCTCCTGGATTTTCTCGAGTTGCGGCAGGTGCTCTCGACTTACGACGGGGACCTCAGGGACCCGCTCTGGTGGCCTCAGGAAAGGCCAGTCCCCATGCGAGTTCCTCGGGGGCCTCTCGGGATTCCTCTCCCGTCGATGCCGGGGCCTAAGACCTTGTGTGGAGTCGGGGCCGGAACCTGAGGATTCCTCTCCAATGCTGACATGGACCTTGGGGTAATTCTGGAGTCTCCCCAGGGGAGTCAGTCCTCGTCTCGAATGCGGGCATGCACTTGCGCTTTCCTCCAGAGCGGTAGCAGCAGTGTCACGCAGTCCGCCGCGTGGATCAAAGGATCTATGGTTTTCCCTCGAGTCTTTCCCACGAGGCTTTCCCACGAGGCTTTCCCACAGGGCTGTCCCACGTGCACACGTGGTGGGAGTCGATCCTCGGCTTGAACGTCAAGGCAGTGCAGGGAAAACAGGTTCCTCTGGAATGGACTGACACATCTGGGGGACTCTTGGAATGGTGGCACGACCCTGGAGTTCCTCTCGCCTTTCCTGTGGAGAGCGCCTCCTCTTGAGATGCGACGGGAACGCCGGGAATTCTTTCCCTACGAAACAGGGAAAGGATCCCTCATTTCGAGCTAGGAGGCGGAAACGGGGCTCCCCTGGATGTGTGCGGGACCCCACGTGCTTCCTCTCGAGTGGAGACGGGTATGTCGGGGAACTGCTTGAGTTGCAGCAAGGGTGTGAAGGACCCTTTGGAAGTTCCAGTGGTTAGACGTGATTGGCCTCGAGAAGCCTCAGCGGAAATGGGCCTCATCTCGCCTGGAGGGCAAAACCTCCTGGATTTTCTCGAGTTGCGGCAGGTGCTCTCGACTTACGACGGGGACCTCAGGGACCCGCTCTGGAGGCCTCAGGAAAGGCCAGTCCCATGCGAGTTCCTCGGGGGCGTCTCGGGATTCCTCTCCCGTCGATGCCGGGGCCTAAGACCTTGTGTGGACTCGGGGCCGGAACCTGAGGATTCCTCTCCAGTGCTGACATGGATCTTGGGGTACTTCTGGAGTCTCCCCAGGGGAGTCAGTCCTCGTCTCGAATGCGGGCATGCACTTACGCTTTCCTCCAGAGCGGTAGCAGCAGTGTCACGCAGTCCGCCGCGTGGATCAAAGGATCTATGGTTTTCCCTCGAGTCTTTCCCACGAGGCTTTCCCACGAGGCTTTCCCACAGGGCTGTCCCACGTGCACACGTGGTGGGAGTCGATCCTCGGCTTGAACGTCAAGGCAGTGCAGGGAAAACAGGTTCCTCTGGAATGGACTGACACATCTGGGGGACTCTTGGAATGGTGGCACGACCCTGGAGTTCCTCTCGCCTTTCCTGTGGAGAGCGCCTCCTCTTGAGATGCGACGGGAACGCCGGGAATTCTTTCCCTACGAAACAGGGAAAGGATCCCTCATCTCGAGCTAGGAGGCGGAAACGGGGCTCCCCTGGATGTGTGCGGGACCCCACGTGCTTCGTCTCGAGTGGAGACGGGTATGTCGTGGAACTTCTTGAGTTGCAGCAAGGGTGTGAAGGACCCTTTGGAAGTTCCAGTGGTTAGACGTGATTAGCCTCGAGAAGCCTCAGCGGAAATGGGCCTCATCTCGCCTGGAGGGCAAAACCTCCTGGATTTTCTCGAGTTGCGGCAGGTGCTCTCGACTTACGACGGGGACCTCAGGGACCCTCTCTGGTGGCCTCAGGAAAGGCCAGTCCCCATGCGAGTTCCTCGGGGGCCTCTCGGCATTCCTCTCCCGTCGATGCCGGGGCCTAAGACCTTGTGTGGAGTCGGGGCCGGAACCTGAGGATTCCTCTCCAATGCTGACATGGACCTTGGGGTACTTCTGGAGTCTCCCCAGGGGAGTCAGTCCTCGTCTCGAATGCGGGCATGCACTTCCGCTTTCCTCCAGAGCGGTAGCAGCAGTGTCACGCAGTCCGCCGCGTGGATCAAAGGATCTATGGTTTTCCCTCGAGTCTTTCCCACGAGGCTTTCCCACGAGGCTTTCCCACAGGGCTGTCCCACGTGCACACGTGGTGGGAGTCGATCCTCGGCTTGAACGTCAAGGCAGTGCAGGGAAAACAGGTTCCTCTGGAATGGACTGACACATCTGGGGGACTCTTGGAATGGTGGCACGACCCTGGAGTTCCTCTCGCCTTTCCTGTGGAGAGCGCCTCCTCTTGAGATGCGACGGGAACGCCGGGAATTCTTTCCCTACGAAACAGGGAAAGGATCCCTCATCTCGAGCTAGGAGGCGGAAACGGGGCTCCCCTGGATGTGTGCGGGACCCCACGTGCTTCCTCTCGAGTGGAGACGGGTATGTCGGGGAACTTCTTGAGTTGCAGCAAGGGTGTGAAGGACCCTTTGGAAGTTCCAGTGGTTAGACGTGATTAGCCTCGAGAAGCCTCAGCGCAAATGGGCCTCATCTCGCCTGGAGGGCAAAACCTCCTGGATTTCCTCGAGTTGCGGCAGGTGCTCTCGACTTACGACGGGGACCTCAGGGACCCGCTCTGGTGGCCTCAGGAAAGGCCAGTCCCATGCGAGTTCCTCGGGGGCGTCTCGGGATTCCTCTCCCGTCGATGCCGGGGCCTAAGACCTTGTGTGGACTCGGGGACGGAACCTGAGGATTCCTCTCCAGTGCTGACATGGATCTTGGGGTACTTCTGGAGTCTCCCCAGGGGAGTCAGTCCTCGTCTCGAATGCGGGCATGCACTTGCGCTTTCCTCCAGAGCGGTAGCAGCAGTGTCACGCAGTCCGCCGCGTGGATCAAAGGATCTATGGTTTTCCCTCGAGTCTTTCCCACGAGGCTTTCCCACGAGGCTTTCCCACAGGGCTGTCCCACGTGCACACGTGGTGGGAGTCGATCCTCGGCTTGAACGTCAAGGCAGTGCAGGGAAAACAGGTTCCTCTGGAATGGACTGACACATCGGGGGACTCTTGGAATGGTGGCACGACCCTGGTGTTCCTCTCGCCTTTCCTGTGGAGAGCGCCTCCTCTTGAGATGCGACGGGAACGCCGGGAATTCTTTCCCTACGAAACAGGGAAAGGATCCCTCATCTCGAGCTAGGAGGCGGAAACGGGGCTCCCCTGGATGTGTGCGGGACCCCACGTGCTTCCTCTCGAGTGGAGACGGGTATGTCGGGGAACTTCTTGAGTTGCAGCAAGGGTGTGAAGGACCCTTTGGAAGTTCCAGTGGTTAGACGTGATTAGCCTCGAGAAGCCTAGGCGGAAATGGGCCTCATCTCGCCTGGAGGGCAAAACCTCCTGGATTTTCTCGAGTTGCGGCAGGTGCTCTCGACTTACGACGGGGACCTCAGGGACCCTCTCTGGTGGCCTCAGGAAAGGCCAGTCCCCATGCGAGTTCCTCGGGGGCCTCTCGGGATTCCTCTCCCGTCGATGCCGGGGCCTAAGACCTTGTGTGGAGTCGGGGCCGGAACCTGAGGATTCCTCTCCAGTGCTGACATGGATCTTGGGGTACTTCTGGAGTCTCCCCAGGGGAGTCAGTCCTCGTCTCGAATGCGGGCATGCACTTGCGATTTCCTCCAGAGCGGTAGCAGCAGTGTCACGCAGTCCGCCGCGTGGATCAAAGGATCTATGATTTTCCCTCGAGTCTTTCCCACGAGGCTTTCCCACGAGGCTTTCCCACAGGGCTGTCCCACGTGCACACGTGGTGGGAGTCGATCCTCGGCTTGAACGTCAAGGCAGTGCAGGGAAAACAGGTTCCTCTAGAATGGACTGACACATCTGGGGGACTCTTGGAATGGTGGCACGACCCTGGAGTTCCTCTCGCCTTTCCTGTGGAGAGCGGCTCCTCTTGAGATGCGACGGGAACGCCGGGAATTCTTTCCCTACGAAACAGGGAAAGGATCCCTCATCTCGAGCTAGGAGGCGGAAACGGGGCTCCCCTGGATGTGTGCGGGACCCCACGTGCGTCCTCTCGAGTGGAGACGGGTATGTCGGGGAACTTCTTGAGTTACAGCAAGGGTGTGAAGGACCCTTTGGAAGTTCCAGTGGTTAGACGTGATTAGCCTCAAGAAGCCTCAGCGGAAATGGGCCTCATCTCGCCTGGAGGGCAAAACCTCCTGGATTTCCTCGAGTTGCGGCAGGTGCTCTCGACTTACGACGGGGACCTCAGGGACCCGCTCTGGTGGCCTCAGGAAAGGCCAGTCCCATGCGAGTTCCTCGGGGGCGTCTCGGGATTCCTCTCCCGTCGATGCCGGGGCCTAAGACCTTGTGTGGACTCGGGGACGGAACCTGAGGATTCCTCTCCAGTGCTGACATGGATCTTGGGGTACTTCTGGAGTCTCCCCAGGGGAGTCAGTCCTCGTTTCGAATGCGGGCATGCACTTGCTCTTTCCTCCAGAGCGGTAGCAGCAGTGTCACGCAGTCCGCCGCGTGGATCAAAGGATCTATGGTTTTCCCTCGAGTCTTTCCCACGAGGCTTTCCCACGAGGCTTTCCCACAGGGCTGTCCCACGTGCACACGTGGTGGGAGTCGATCCTCGGCTTGAACGTCAAGGCAGTGCAGGGAAAACAGGTTCCTCTGGAATGGACTGACACATCTGGGGGACTCTTGGAATGGTGGCACGACCCTGGAGTTCCTCTCGCCTTTCCTGTGGAGAGCGCCTCCTCTTGAGATGCGACGGGAACGCCGGGAATTCTTTCCCTACGAAACAGGGAAAGGATCCCTCATCTCGAGCTAGGAGGCGGAAACGGGGCTCCCCTGGATGTGTGCGGGACCCCACGTGCTTCCTCTCGAGTGGAGACGGGTATGTCGGGGAACTTCTTGAGTTGCAGCAAGGGTGTGAAGGACCCTTTCGAAGTTCCAGTGGTTAGACGTGATTAGCCTCGAGAAGCCTCAGCGGAAATGGGCCTCATCTCGCCTGGAGGGCAAAACCTCCTGGATTTTCTCGAGTTGCGGCAGGTGCTCTCGACTTACGACGGGGACCTCAGGGACCCGCTCTGGTGGCCTCAGGAAAGGCCAGTCCCCATGCGAGTTCCTCGGGGGCCTCTCGGGATTCCTCTCCCGTCGATGCCGGGGCCTAAGACCTTGTGTGGAGTCGGGGCCGGAACCTGAGGATTCCTCTCCAATGCTGACATGGACCTTGGGGTACTTCTGGAGTCTCCCCAGGGGAGTCAGTCCTCGTCTCGAATGCGGGCATGCACTTGCGCTTTCCTCCAGAGCGGTAGCAGCAGTGTCACGCAGTCCGCCGCGTGGATCAAAGGATCTATGGTTTTCCCTCGAGTCTTTCCCACGAGGCTTTCCCACGAGGCTTTCCCACAGGGCTGTCCCACGTGCACACGTGGTGGGAGTGGATCCTCGGCTTGAACGTCAAGGCAGTGCAGGGAAAACAGGTTCCTCTGGAATGGACTGACACATCTGGGGGACTCTTGGAATGGTGGCACGACCCTGGAGTTCCTCTCGCCTTTCCTGTGGAGAGCGCCTCCTCTTGAGATGCGACGGGAACGCCGGGAATTCTTTCCCTACGAAACAGGGAAAGGATCCCTCATCTCGAGCTAGGAGGCGGAAACGGGGCTCCCCTGGATGTGTGCGGGACCCCACGTGCTTCCTCTCGAGTGGAGACGGGTATGTCGGGGAACTTCTTGAGTTGCAGCAAGGGTGTGAAGGACCCTTTGGAAGTTCCAGTGGTTAGACGTGATTAGCCTCGAGAAGCCACAGCGGAAATGGGCCTCATCTCGCCTGGAGGGCAAAACCTCCTGGATTTTCTCGAGTTGCGGCAGGTGCTCTCGACTTACGACGGGGACCTCAGGGACCCGCTCTGGTGGCCTCAGGAAAGGCCAGTCCCCATGCGAGTTCCTCGGGGGCCTCTCGGCATTCCTCTCCCGTCGATGCCGGGGCCTAAGACCTTGTGTGGAGTCGGGGCCGGAACCTGAGGATTCCTCTCCAGTGCTGACATGGATCTTGGGGTACTTCTGGAGTCTCCCCAGGGGAGTCAGTCCTCGTCTCGAATGCGGGCATGCACTTGCGCTTTCCTCCAGAGCGGTAGCAGCAATGTCACGCAGTCCGCCGCGTGGATCAAAGGATCTATGGTTTTCCCTCGAGTCTTTCCCACGAGGCTTTCCCACGAGGCTTTCCCACAGGGCTGTCCCACGTGCACACGTGGTGGGAGTCGATCCTCGGCTTGAACGTCAAGGCAGTGCAGGGAAAACAGGTTCCTCTGGAATGGACTGACACATCTGGGGGACTCTTGGAATGGTGGCACGACCCTGGAGTTCCTCTCGCCTTTCCTGTGGAGAGCGCCTCCTCTTGAGATGCGACGGGAACGCCGGGAATTCTTTCCCTACGAAACAGGGAAAGGATCCCTCATCTCGAGCTAGGAGGCGGAAACGGGGCTCCCCTGGATGTGTGCGGGACCCCACGTGCTTCCTCTCGAGTGGAGACGGGTATGTCGGGGAACTTCTTGAGTTGCAGCAAGGGTGTGAAGGACCCTTTCGAAGTTCCAGTGGTTAGACGTGATTAGCCTCGAGAAGCCTCAGCGGAAATGGGCCTCATCTCGCCTGGAGGGCAAAACCTCCTGGATTTTCTCGAGTTGCGGCAGGTGCTCTCGACTTACGACGGGGACCTCAGGGACCCGCTCTGGAGGCCTCAGGAAAGGCCAGTCCCATGCGAGTTCCTCGGGGGCGTCTCGGGATTCCTCTCCCGTCGATGCCGGGGCCTAAAACCTTGTGTGGACTCGGGGCCGGAACCTGAGGATTCCTCTCCAGTGCTGACATGGATCTTGGGGTACTTCTGGAGTCTCCCCAGGGGAGTCAGTCCTCGTCTCGAATGCGGGCATGCACTTACGCTTTCCTCCAGAGCGGTAGCAGCAGTGTCACGCAGTCCGCCGCGTGGATCAAAGGATCTATGGTTTTCCCTCGAGTCTTTCCCACGAGGCTTTCCCACGAGGCTTTCCCACAGGGCTGTCCCACGTGCACAGGTGGTGGGAGTCGATCCTCGGCTTGAACGTCAAGGCAGTGCAGGGAAAACAGGTTCCTCTGGAATGGACTGACACATCTGGGGGACTCTTGGAATGGTGGCACGACCCTGGAGTTCCTCTCGCCTTTCCTGTGGAGAGCGCCTCCTCTTGAGATGCGACGGGAACGCCGGGAATTCTTTCCCTACGAAACAGGGAAAGGATCCCTCATCTCGAGCTAGGAGGCGGAAACGGGGCTCCCCTGGATGTGTGCGGGACCCCACGTGCTTCCTCTCGAGTGGAGACGGGTATGTCGGGGAACTTCTTGAGTTGCAGCAAGGGTGTGAAGGACCCTTTGGAAGTTCCAGTGGTTAGACGTGATTAGCCTCGAGAAGCCTCAGCGGAAATGGGCCTCATCTCGCCTGGAGGGCAAAACCTCCTGGATTTTCTCGAGTTGCGGCAGGTTCTCTCGACTTACGACGGGGACCTCAGGGACCCTCTCTGGTGGCCTCAGGAAAGGCCAGTCCCCATGCGAGTTCCTCGGGGGCCTCTCGGCATTCCTCTCCCGTCGATGCCGGGGCCTAAGACCTTGTGTGGAGTCGGGGCCGGAACCTGAGGATTCCTCTCCAATGCTGACATGGACCTTGGGGTACTTCTGGAGTCTCCCCAGGGGAGTCAGTCCTCGTCTCGAATGCGGGCATGCACTTGTGCTTTCCTCCAGAGCGGTAGCAGCAGTGTCACGCAGTCCGCCGCGTGGATCAAAGGATCTATGGTTTTCCCTCGAGTCTTTCCCACGAGGCTTTCCCACGAGGCTTTCCCACAGGGCTGTCCCACGTGCACACGTGGTGGGAGTCGATCCTCGGCTTGAACGTCAAGGCAGTGCAGGGAAAACAGGTTCCTCTGGAATGGACTGACACATCTGGGGGACTCTTGGAATGGTGGCACGACCCTGGAGTTCCTCTCGCCTTTCCTGTGGAGAGCGCCTCCTCTTGAGATGCGACGGGAACGCCGGGAATTCTTTCCCTACGAAACAGGGAAAGGATCCCTCATCTCGAGCTAGGAGGCGGAAACGGGGCTCCCCTGGATGTGTGCGGGACCCCACGTGCTTCCTCTCGAGTGGAGACGGGTATGTCGGGGAACTTCTTGAGTTGCAGCAAGGGTGTGAAGGACCCTTTGGAAGTTCCAGTGGTTAGACGTGATTAGCCTCGAGAAGCCTCAGCGCAAATGGGCCTCATCTCGCCTGGAGGGCAAAACCTCCTGGATTTCCTCGAGTTGCGGCAGGTGCTCTCGACTTACGACGGGGACCTCAGGGACCCGCTCTGGTGGCCTCAGGAAAGGCCAGTCCCATGCGAGTTCCTCGGGGGCGTCTCGGGATTCCTCTCCCGTCGATGCCGGGGCCTAAGACCTTGTGTGGACTCGGGGACGGAACCTGAGGATTCCTCTCCAGTGCTGACATGGATCTTGGGGTACTTCTGGAGTCTCCCCAGGGGAGTCAGTCCTCGTCTCGAATGCGGGCATGCACTTGCGCTTTCCTCCAGAGCGGTAGCAGCAGTGTCACGCAGTCCGCCGCGTGGATCAAAGGATCTATGGTTTTCCCTCGAGTCTTTCCCACGAGGCTTTCCCACGAGGCTTTCCCACAGGGCTGTCCCACGTGCACACGTGGTGGGAGTCGATCCTCGGCTTGAACGTCAAGGCAGTGCAGGGAAAACAGGTTCCTCTGGAATGGACTGACACATCGGGGGACTCTTGGAATGGTGGCACGACCCTGGTGTTCCTCTCGCCTTTCCTGTGGAGAGCGCCTCCTCTTGAGATGCGACGGGAACGCCGGGAATTCTTTCCCTACGAAACAGGGAAAGGATCCCTCATCTCGAGCTAGGAGGCGGAAACGGGGCTCCCCTGGATGTGTGCGGGACCCCACGTGCTTCCTCTCGAGTGGAGACGGGTATGTCGGGGAACTTCTTGAGTTGCAGCAAGGGTGTGAAGGACCCTTTGGAAGTTCCAGTGGTTAGACGTGATTAGCCTCGAGAAGCCTAGGCGGAAATGGGCCTCATCTCGCCTGGAGGGCAAAACCTCCTGGATTTTCTCGAGTTGCGGCAGGTGCTCTCGACTTACGACGGGGACCTCAGGGACCCTCTCTGGTGGCCTCAGGAAAGGCCAGTCCCCATGCGAGTTCCTCGGGGGCCTCTCGGGATTCCTCTCCCGTCGATGCCGGGGCCTAAGACCTTGTGTGGAGTCGGGGCCGGAACCTGAGGATTCCTCTCCAGTGCTGACATGGATCTTGGGGTACTTCTGGAGTCTCCCCAGGGGAGTCAGTCCTCGTCTCGAATGCGGGCATGCACTTGCGATTTCCTCCAGAGCGGTAGCAGCAGTGTCACGCAGTCCGCCGCGTGGATCAAAGGATCTATGGTTTTCCCTCGAGTCTTTCCCACGAGGCTTTCCCACGAGGCTTTCCCACAGGGCTGTCCCACGTGCACACGTGGTGGGAGTCGATCCTCGGCTTGAACGTCAAGGCAGTGCAGGGAAAACAGGTTCCTCTAGAATGGACTGACACATCTGGGGGACTCTTGGAATGGTGGCACGACCCTGGAGTTCCTCTCGCCTTTCCTGTGGAGAGCGCCTCCTCTTGAGATGCGACGGGAACGCCGGGAATTCTTTCCCTACGAAACAGGGAAAGGATCCCTCATCTCGAGCTAGGAGGCGGAAACGGGGCTCCCCTGGATGTGTGCGGGACCCCACGTGCTTCCTCTCGAGTGGAGACGGGTATGTCGGGGAACTTCTTGAGTTGCAGCAAGGGTGTGAAGGACCCTTTGGAAGTTCCAGTGGTTAGACGTGATTAGCCTCAAGAAGCCTCAGCGGAAATGGGCCTCATCTCGCCTGGAGGGCAAAACCTCCTGGATTTCCTCGAGTTGCGGCAGGTGCTCTCGACTTACGACGGGGACCTCAGGGACCCGCTCTGGTGGCCTCAGGAAAGGCCAGTCCCATGCGAGTTCCTCGGGGGCGTCTCGGGATTCCTCTCCCGTCGATGCCGGGGCCTAAGACCTTGTGTGGACTCGGGGACGGAACCTGAGGATTCCTCTCCAGTGCTGACATGGATCTTGGGGTACTTCTGGAGTCTCCCCAGGGGAGTCAGTCCTCGTTTCGAATGCGGGCATGCACTTGCTCTTTCCTCCAGAGCGGTAGCAGCAGTGTCACGCAGTCCGCCGCGTGGATCAAAGGATCTATGGTTTTCCCTCGAGTCTTTCCCACGAGGCTTTCCCACGAGGCTTTCCCACAGGGCTGTCCCACGTGCACACGTGGTGGGAGTCGATCCTCGGCTTGAACGTCAAGGCAGTGCAGGGAAAACAGGTTCCTCTGGAATGACTGTCACATCTGGGGAACTCTTGGAATGTTGGCACGACCCTGGAGTTCCTCTCGCCTTTCCTGTGGAGAGCGCCTCCTCTTGAGATGCGACGGGAACGCCGGGAATTCTTTCCCTACGAAACAGGGAAAGGATCCCTCATCTCGAGCTAGGAGGCGGAAACGGGGCTCCCCTGGATGTGTGCGGGACCCCACGTGCTTCCTCTCGAGTGGAGACGGGTATGTCGGGGAACTTCTTGAGTTGCAGCAAGGGTGTGAAGGACCCTTTCGAAGTTCCAGTGGTTAGACGTGATTAGCCTCGAGAAGCCTCAGCGGAAATGGGCCTCATCTCGCCTGGAGGGCAAAACCTCCTGGATTTTCTCGAGTTGCGGCAGGTGCTCTCGACTTACGACGGGGACCTCAGGGACCCGCTCTGGTGGCCTCAGGAAAGGCCAGTCCCCATGCGAGTTCCTCGGGGGCCTCTCGGGATTCCTCTCCCGTCGATGCCGGGGCCTAAGACCTTGTGTGCAGTCGGAGCCGGAACCTGAGGATTCCTCTCCAGTGCTGACATGGATCTTGGGGTACTTCTGGAGTCTCCCCAGGGGAGTCAGTCCTCGTCTCGAATGCGGGCATGCACTTGCGCTTTCCTCCAGAGCGGTAGCAGCAGTGTCACGCAGTCCGCCGCGTGGATCAAAGGATCTATGGTTTTCCCTCGAGTCTTTCCCACGAGGCTTTCCCACGAGGCTTTCCCACAGGGCTGTCCCACGTGCACACGTGGTGGGAGTCGATCCTCGGCTTGAACGTCAAGGCAGTGCAGGGAAAACAGGTTCCTCTGGAATGGACTGACACATCTGGGGGACTCTTGGAATGGTGGCACGACCCTGGAGTTCCTCTCGCCTTTCCTGTGGAGAGCGCCTCCTCTTGAGATGCGACGGGAACGCCGGGAATTCTTTCCCTACGAAACAGGGAAAGGATCCCTCATCTCGAGCTAGGAGGCGGAAACGGGGCTCCCCTGGATGTGTGCGGGACCCCACGTGCTTCCTCTCGAGTGGAGACGGGTATGTCGGGGAACTTCTTGAGTTGCAGCAAGGGTGTGAAGGACCCTTTGGAAGTTCCAGTGGTTAGACGTGATTAGCCTCGAGAAGCCTCAGCGGAAATGGGCCTCATCTCGCCTGGAGGACAAAACCTCCTGGATTTTCTCGAGTTGCGGCAGGTGCTCTCGACTTACGACGGGGACCTCAGGGACCCGCTCTGGTGGCCTCAGGAAAGGCCAGTCCCCATGCGAGTTCCTCGGGGGCCTCTCGGGATTCCTCTCCCGTCGATGCCGGGGCCTAAGACCTTGTGTGGAGTCGGGGCCGGAACCTGAGGATTCCTCTCCAATGCTGACATGGACCTTGGGGTACTTCTGGAGTCTCCCCAGGGGAGTCAGTCCTCGTCTCGAATGCGGGCATGCACTTGCGCTTTCCTCCAGAGCGGTAGCAGCAGTGTCACGCAGTCCGCCGCGTGGATCAAAGGATCTATGTTTTTCCCTCGAGTCTTTCCCACGAGGCTTTCCCACGAGGCTTTCCCACAGGGCTGTCCCACGTGCACACGTGGTGGGAGTGGATCCTCGGCTTGAACGTCAAGGCAGTGCAGGGAAAACAGGTTCCTCTGGAATGGACTGACACATCTGGGGGACTCTTGGAATGGTGGCACGACCCTGGAGTTCCTCTCGCCTTTCCTGTGGAGAGCGCCTCCTCTTGAGATGCGACGGGAACGCCGGGAATTCTTTCCCTACGAAACAGGGAAAGGATCCCTCATCTCGAGCTAGGAGGCGGAAACGGGGCTCCCCTGGATGTGTGCGGGACCCCACGTGCTTCCTCTCGAGTGGAGGCGGGTATGTCGGGGAACTTCTTGAGTTGCAGCAAGGGTGTGAAGGACCCTTTGGAAGTTCCAGTGGTTAGACGTGATTAGCCTCGAGAAGCCTCAGCGGAAATGGGCCTCATCTCGCCTGGAGGGCAAAACCTCCTGGATTTTCTCGAGTTGCGGCAGGTGCTCTCGACTTACGACGGGGACCTCAGGGACCCGCTCTGGTGGCCTCAGGAAAGGCCAGTCCCCATGCGAGTTCCTCGGGGGCCTCTCGGGATTCCTCTCCCGTCGATGCCGGGGCCTAAGACCTAGTGTGGAGTCGGGGCCGGAACCTGAGGATTCCTCTCCAGTGCTGACATGGATCTTGGGGAACTTCTGGAGTCTCCCCAGGGGAGTCAGTCCTCGTCTCGAATGCGGGCATGCACTTGCGCTTTCCTCCAGAGCGGTAGCAGCAGTGTCACGCAGTCCGCCGCGTGGGTCAAAGGATCTATGGTTTTCCCTCGAGTCTTTCCCACGAGGCTTTCCCACGAGGCTTTCCCACAGGGCTGTCCCACGTGCACACGTGGTGGAAGTCGATCCTCGGCTTGAACGTCAAGGCAGTGCAGGGAAAACAGGTTCCTCTGGAATGGACTGACACATCTGGGGGACTCTTGGAATGGTGGCACGACCCTCGAGTTCCTCTCGCCTTTCCTGTGGAGAGCGCCTCCTCTTGAGATGCGACGGGAACGCCGGGAATTCTTTCCCTACCAAACAGGGAAAGGATCCCTCATCTCGAGCTAGGAGGCGGAAACGGGGCTCCCCTGGATGTGTGCGGGACCCCACGTGCTTCCTCTCGAGTGGAGACGGGTATGTCGGGGAAATTCTTGAGATGCAGCAAGGGTGTGAAGGACCCTTTGGAAGTTCCAGTGGTTAGACGTGATTAGCCTCGAGAAGCCTCATCGGAAATGGGCCTCATCTCGCCTGGAGGGCAAAACCTCCTGGATTTTCTCGAGTTGCGGCAGGTGCTCTCGACTTACGACGGGGACCTCAGGGACCCGCTCTGGTGGCCTCAGGAAAGGCCAGTCCCCATGCGAGTTCCTCGGGGGCCTCTCGGGATTCCTCTCCCGTCGATGCCGGGGCCTAAGACCTAGTGTGGAGTCGGGGCCGGAACCTGAGGATTCCTCTCCAGTGCTGACATGGATCTTGGGGAACTTCTGGAGTCTCCCCAGGGGAGTCAGTCCTCGTCTCGAATGCGGGCATGCACTTGCGCTTTCCTCCAGAGCGGTAGCAGCAGTGTCACGCAGTCCGCAGCGTGGGTCAAAGGATCTATGGTTTTCCCTCGATTCTTTCCCACGAGGCTTTCCCACGAGGCTTTCCCACAGGGCTGTCCCACGTGCACACGTGGTGGAAGTCGATCCTCGGCTTGAACGTCAAGGCAGTGCAGGGAAAACAGGTTCCTCTGGAATGGACTGACACATCTGGGGGACTCTTGGAATGGTGGCACTACCCTGGAGTTCCTCTCGCCTTTCCTGTGGAGAGCGCCTCCTCTAGAGATGCGACGGGAACGCCGGGAATTCTTTCCCTACCAAACAGGGAAAGGATCCCTCATCTCGAGCTAGGAGGCGGAAACGGGGCTCCCCTGGATGTGTGCGGGACCCCACGTGCTTCCTCTCGAGTGGAGACGGGTATGTCGGGGAACTTCTTGAGATGCAGCAAGGGTGTGAAGGACCCTTTGGAAGTTCCAGTGGTTAGAAGTGATTAGCCTCGAGAAGCCTCAGCGGAAATGGGCCTCATCTCGCCTGGAGGGCAAAACCGCCTGGATTTTCTCGAGTTGCGGCAGGTGCTCTCGACTTACGACGGGGACCTCAGGGACCCGCTCTGGTGGCCTCAGGAAAGGCCAGTCCCCATGCGAGTTCCTCGGGGGCCTCTCGGGATTCCTCTCCCGTCGATGCCGGGGCCTAAGACATTGTGTGGAGTCGGGGCCGGAACCTGAGGATTCCTCTCCAGTGCTGACATGGATCTTGGGGTACTCCTGGAGTCTCCCCAGGGGAGTCAGTCCTCGTCTCGAATGCGGGCATGCACTTGCGCTTTCCTCCAGAGCGGTAGCAGCAGTGTCACGCAGTCCGCCCCGTGGATCAAAGGATCTATGGTTTTCCCTCGAGTCTTTCCCACGAGGCTTTCCCACGAGGCTTTCCCACAGGGCTGTCCCACATGCACACGTGGTGGGAGTCGATCCTCGGCTTGAACGTCAAGGCAGTGCAGGGAAACCAGGTTCCTCTGGAATGGACTGACACATCTGGGGGACTCTTGGAATGGTGGCACGACCCTGGAGTTCCTCTCGCCTTTCCTGTGGAGAGCGCCTCCTCTTGAGATGCGACGGGAAAGCCGGGAATTCTTTCCCTACGAAACAGGGAAAGGATCCCTCATCTCGAGCTAGGAGGCGGAAACGGGGCTCCCCTGGATGTGTGCGGGACCCCACGTGCTTCCTCTCGAGGGGAGACGGGTATGTCGGGGAACTTCTTGAGTTGCAGCAAGGGTGTGAAGGACCCTTTGGAAGTTCCAGTGGTTAGACGTGATTAGCCTCGAGAAGCCTCAGCGGAAATGGGCCTCATCTCGCCTGGAGGGCAAAACCTCCTGGATTTTCTCGAGTTGCGGCAGGTGCTCTCGACTTACGACGGGGACCTCAGGGACCCGCTCTGGTGGCCTCAGGAAAGGCCAGTCCCCATGCGAGTTCCTCGGGGGCCTCTGGGGATTCCTCTCCCTTCGATGCCAGGGCCTAAGACCTTGTGTGGAGTCGGGGCCCGAACCTGAGGATTCCTCTCCAGTGCTGACATGGATCTTGGGGTACTTCTGGAGTCTCCCCAGGGGAGTCAGTCCTCGTCTCGAATGCGGGCATGCACTTGCGCTTTCCTCCAGAGCGGTAGCAGCAGTGTCACGCAGTCCGCCGCGTGGATCAAAGGATCTATGGTTTTCCCTCGAGTCTTTCCCACGAGGCTTTCCCACGAGGCTTTCCCACAGGGCTGTCCCACGTGCACACGTGGTGGGAGTCGATCCTCGGCTTGAACGTCAAGGCAGTGCAGGGAAAACAGGTTCCTCTGGAATGGACTGACACATCTGGGGGACTCTTGGAATGGTGGCACGACCCTGGAGTTCCTCTCGCCTTTCCTGTGGAGAGCGCCTCCTCTTGAGATGCGACGGGAACGCCGGGAATTCTTTCCCTACGAAACAGGGAAAGGATCCCTCATCTCGAGCTAGGAGGCGGAAACGGGGCTCCCCTGGATGTGTGAGGGACCCCACGTGCTTCCTCTCGAGTGGAGACGGGTATGTCGGGGAACTTCTTGAGTTGCAGCTAGGGTGTGAAGGACCCTTTGGAAGTTCCAGTGGTTAGACGTGATTAGCCTCGAGAAGCCTCAGCGGAAATGGGCCTCATCTCGCCTGGAGGGCAAAACCTCCTGGATTTTCCTGAGTTGCGGCAGGTGCTCTCGACTTACGACGGGGACCTCAGGGACCCGCTCTGGTGGCCTCAGGAAAGGCCAGTCCCCATGCGAGTTCCTTGGGGGCCTCTCGGGATTCCTCTCCCGTCGATGCCGGGGCCTAAGACCTTGTGTGGAGTCGGGGCCGGAACCTGAGGATTCCTCTCCAGTGCTGACATGGATCTTGGGGTACCTCTGGAGTCTCCCCAGGGGAGTCAGTCCTCGTCTCGAATGCGGGCATGCACTTGCGCTTTCCTCCAGAGCGGTAGCAGCAGTGTCACGCAGTCCGCCGCGTGGATCAAAGGATCTATGGTTTTCCCTCGAGTCTTTCCCACGAGGCTTTCCCACGAGGCTTTCCCACAGGGCTGTCCCACGTGCACACGTGGTGGGAGTCGATCCTCGGCTTGAACGTCAAGGCAGTGCAGGGAAAACAGGTTCCTCTGGAATGGACTGACACATCTGGGGGACTCTTGGAATGGTGGCACGACCCTGGAGTTCCTCTCGCCTTTCCTGTGGAGAGCGCCTCCTCTTGAGATGCGACGGGAACGCCGGGAATTCTTTCCCTACGAAACAGGGAAAGGATCCCTCATCTCGAGCTAGGAGGCGGAAACGGGGCTCCCCTGGATGTGTGCGGGACCCCACGTGCTTCCTCTCGAGTGGAGACGGGTATGTCGGGGAACTTCTTGAGTTGCAGCAAGGGTGTGAAGGACCCTTTGGAAGTTCCAGTGGTTAGACGTGATTAGCCTCGAGAAGCCTCAGCGGAAATGGGCCTCATCTCGCCTGGAGGGCAAAAGTCCTGGATTTTCTCGAGTTGCGGCAGGTGCTCTCGACTTACGACGGGGACCTCAGGGACCCGCTCTGGTGGCCTCAGGAAAGGCCAGTCCCCATGCGAGTTCCTCGGGGGCCTCTCGGGATTCCTCTCCCGTCGATGCCGAGGCCTAAGACCTTGTGTGGAGTCGGGGCCGGAACCTGAGGATTCCTCTCCAGTGCTGACATGGATCTTGGGGTACTTCTGGAGTCTCCCCAGGGGAGTCAGTCCTCGTCTCGAATGCGGGCATGCACTTGCGCTTTCCTCCAGAGCGGTAGCAGCAGTGTCACGCAGTCGCCGCGTGGATCAAAGGATCTATGGTTTTCCCTCGAGTCTTTCCCACGAGGCTTTCCCACGAGGCTTTCCCACAGGGCTGTCCCACGTGCACACGTGGTGGGAGTCGATCCTCGGCTTGAACGTCAAGGCAGAGCAGGGAAAACAGGTTCCTCTGGAATGGACTGACACATCTGGGGGACTCTTGGAATGGTGGCACGACCCTGGAGTTCCTCTCGCCTTTCCTGTGGAGAGCGCCTCCTCTTGAGATGCGACGGGAACGCCGGGAATTCTTTCCCTACGAAACAGGGAAAGGATCCCTCATCTCGAGCTAGGAGGCGGAAACGGGTCTCCCCTGGATGTGTGCGGGACCCCACGTGCTTCCTCTCGAGTGGAGACGGGTATGTCGGGGAACTTCTTAAGATGCAGCAAGGGTATGAAGGACCGTTTGGAAGTTCCAGTGGTTAGACGTGATTAGCCTCGAGAAGCCTCAGCGGAAATGGGCCTCATTTCGCCTGGAGGGCAAAACCTCCTGGATTTTCTCGAGTTGCGGCAGGTGCTCTCGACTTACGACGGGGACCTCAGGGACCCGCTCTGGTGGCCTCTGGAAAGGCCAGTCCTCATGCGAGTTCCTCGGGGGCCTCTCGGGATTCCTCTCCCGTCGATGCCGGGGCCTAAGACCTTGTGTGGAGTCGGGGCTGGAACCTGAGGATTCCTCTCCAGTGCTGACATGGATCTTGGGGTACTTCTGGAGTCTCCCCAGGGGAGTCAGTCCTCGTCTCGAATGCGGGCATGCACTTGCGCTTTCCTCCAGAGCGGTAGCAGCAGTGTCACGCAGTCGCCGCGTGGATCAAAGGATCTATGGTTTTCCCTCGAGTCTTTCCCACGAGGCTTTCCCACGAGGCTTTCCCACAGGGCTGTCCCACGTGCACACGTGGTGGGAGTCGATCCTCGGCTTGAACGTCAAGGCAGTGCAGGGAAAACAGGTTCCTCTGGAATGGACTGACACATCTGGGGGACTCTTGGAATGGTGGCACGACCCTGGAGTTCCTCTCGGCTTTCCTGTGGAGAGCGCCTCCACTTGAGATGCAACGGGAACGCCGGGAATTCTTTCCCTACGAAACAGGGAAAGGATCCCTCATGTCGAGCAAGGAGGCGGAAACGGGGCTCCCCTGGATGTGTGCGGGACCCCACGTGCTTCCTCTTGAGTGGAGACGGGTATGTCGGGGAACTTCTTGAGTTGCAGCAAGGGTGTGAAGGACCCTTTGGAAGTTCCAGTGGTTAGACGTGATTAGCCTCGAGAAGCCTCAGCGGAAATGGGCCTCATCTCGCCTGGAGGGCAAAACCTCCTGGATTTTCTCGAGTTGCGGCAGGTGCTCTCGACTTACGACGGGGACCTCAGGGACCCGCTCTGGTGGCCTCAGGAAAGGCCAGTCCCCATGCGAGTTCCTCGGGGGCCTCTCGGGATTCCTCTCCCGTCGATGCCGAAGCCTAAGACCTTCTGTGGAGTCGGGGCCGGAAACTGAGGATTCCTCTCCAGTGCTGACATGGATCTTGGGGTACTCCTGGAGTCTCCCCAGGGGAGTCAGTCCTCGTCTCGAATGCGGGCATGCACTTGCGCTTTCCTCCAGAGCGGTAGCAGCAGTGTCACGCAGTCCGCCGCGTGGATCAAAGGATCTATGGTTTTCCCTCGAGTCTTTCCCACGAGGCTTTCCCACGAGGCTTTCCCACAGGGCTGTCCCACGTGCACACGTGTTGGGAGTCGATCCTCGGCTGGAACGTCAAGGCAGTGCAGGGAAAACAGGTTCCTCTGGAAAGGACTGACACATCTGGGGGACTCTTGGAATGGTGGCACGACCCTGGAGTTCCTCACGCCTTTCCTGTGGAGAGCGCCTCCTCTTGAGTTGCGACGGGAACGCCGGGAATTCTTTCCCTACGAAACAGGGAAAGGATCCCTCATCTCGAGCTAGGAGGCGGAAACGGGTCTCCCCTGGATGTGTGCGGGACCCCACGTGCTTCCTCTCGAGTGGAGACGGGTATGTCGGAGAACTTCTGGAGTTGCAGCAAGGGTGTGAAGGACCCTTTGGAAGTTCCAGTGGTTAGACGTGATTATCCTCGAGAAGCCTCAGCGGAAATGGGCCTCATCTCGCCTGGAGGGCAAAACCTCCTGGATTTTCTCGAGTTGCGGCAGGTGCTCTCGACTTACGACGCGGACCTCAGGGACCCGCTCTGGTGGCCTCAGGAAAGCCCAGTCCCCATGCGAGTTCCTCGGGGGCCTCTCGGCATTCCTCTCCCGTCGATGCCGGGGCCTAAGACCTTGTGTGGAGTCGGGGCCGGAACCTGAGGATTCCTCTCCAGTGCTGACATGGATCTTGGGGTACTTCTGGAGTCTCCCCAGGGGAGTCAGTCCTCGTCTCGAATGCGGGCATGCACTTGCGCTTTCCTCCAGAGCGGTAGCAGCAGTGTCACGCATTCCGCCGCGTGGATCAAAGGATCTATGGTTTTCCCTCGAGTCTTTCCCACGAGGCTATCCCACGAGGCTTTCCCACAGGGCTGTCCCACGTGCACACGTGGTGGGAGTCGATCCTCGGCTTGAACGTCAAGGCAGTGCAGGGAAAACAGGTTCCTCTGGAATGGACTGACACATCTGGGGGACTCTTGGAATGGTGGCACGACCCTGGAGTTCCTCTCGCCTTTCCTGTGGAGAGCGCCTCCTCTTGAGATGCGACGGGAACGCAGGGAATTCTTTCCCTACGAAACAGGGAAAGGATCCCTCATCTCGAGCTAGGAGGCGGAAACGGGGCTCCCTTGGATGTGTGCGGGACCCCACGTGCTTCCTCTCGAGTGGAGACGGGTATGTCGGGGAACTTCTTGAGTTGCAGCAAGGGTGTGAAGGACCCTTTGGAAGTTCCAGTGGTTAGAGGTGATTAGCCTCGAGAAGCCTCAGCGGAAATGGGCCTCATCTCGCCTGGAGGGCAAAACCTCCTGGATTTTCTCGAGTTGCGGCAGGTGCTCTCGACTTACGACGGGGACCTCAGGGACCCGCTCTGGTGGCCTCAGGAAAGCCCAGTCCCCATGCGAGTTCCTCGGGGGCCTCTCGGCATTCCTCTCCCGTCGATGCCGGGGCCTAAGACCTTGTGTGGAGTCGGGGCCGGAACCTGAGGATTCCTCTCCAGTGCTGACATGGATCTTGGGGTACTTCTGGAGTCTCCCCAGGGGAGTCAGTCCTCGTCTCGAATGCGGGCATGCACTTGCGCTTTCCTCCAGAGCGGTAGCAGCAGTGTCACGCAGTCCGCCGCGTGGATCAAAGGATCTATGGTTTTCCCTCGAGTCTTTCCCACGAGGCTTTCCCACGAGGCTTTCCCACAGGGCTGTCCCACGTGCACACGTGGTGGGAGTGGATCCTTGGCTTGAACGTCAAGGCAGTGCAGGGAAAACAGGTTCCTCTGGAATGGACTGACACATCTGGGGGACTCTTGGAATGGTGGCACGACCCTGGAGTTCCTCTCGCCTTTCCTGTGGAGAGAGCCTCCTCTTGAGATGCGACGGGAACGCCGGGAATTCTTTCCCTACGAAACAGGGAAAGGATCCCTCATCTCGAGCTAGGAGGCGGAAACGGGGCTCCCCTGGATGTGTGCGGGACCCCACGTGCTTCCTCTCGAGTGGAGACGGGTATGTCGGGGAACTTCTTGAGATGCAGCAAGGGTGTGAAGGACCCTTTGGAAGTTCCAGTGGTTAGACGTGATTAGCCTTGAGAAGCCTCAGCGGAAATGGGCCTCATCTCGCCTGGAGGGAAAAACCTCCTGGATTTTCTCGAGTTGCGGCAGGTGCTCTCGACTTACGACGGGGACCTCAGGGACCCGCTCTGGTGGCCTCAGGAAAGGCCAGTCCCCATGCGAGTTCCTCGGGGGCCTCTCGGGATTACTCTCCCGTCGATGCCGGGGCCTAAGACCTTGTGTGGAGTCGGGGCCGGAACCTGAGGATTCCTCTCCAGTGCTGACATGGATCTTGGGGTAATTCTGGAGTCTCCCCAGGGGAGTCAGTCCTCGTCTCGAATGCGGGCATGCACTTGCGCTTTCCTCCAGAGCGGTAGCAGCAGTGTCACGCAGTCCGCCGCGTGGATCAAAGGATCTATGGTTTTCCCTCGAGTCTTTCCCACGAGGCTTTCCCACGAGGCTTTCCCACAGGGCTGTCCCACGTGCACACGTGGTGGGAGTGGATCCTCGGCTTGAACGTCAAGGCAGTGCAGGGAAAACAGGTTCCTCTGGAATGGACTGACACATCTGGGGGACTCTTGGAATGGTGGCACGACCCTGGAGTTCCTCTCGCCTTTCCTGTGGAGAGCGCCTCCTCTTGACATGCGACGGGAACGCCGGGAATTCTTTCCCTACGAAACAGGGAAAGGATCCCTCATCTCGAGCTAGGAGGCGGAAACGGGGCTCCCCTGGATGTGTGTGGGACCCCACGTGCTTCCTCTCGAGTGGAGACGGGTATGTCGGGGAACTTCTTGAGTTGCAGCAAGGGTGTGAAGGACCCTTTGGAAGTTCCAGTGGTTAGACGTGATTAGCCTCGAGAAGCCTCAGCGGAAATGGGCCTCATCTCGCCTGGAGGGCAAAACCTCCTGGATTTTCTCGAGTTGCGGCAGGTGCTCTCGACTTACGACAGGGACCTCAGGGAACCGCTCTGGTGGCCTCAGGAAAGGCCAGTCCCCATGCGAGTTCCTTGGGGGCGTCTCGGGATTCCTCTCCCGTCGATGCCGGGGCCTAAGACCTTGTGTGGAGTCGGGGCCGGAACCTGAGGATTCCTCTCCAGTGCTGACATGGATCTTGTGGTACTTCTGGAGTCTCCCCAGGGGAGTCAGTCCTCGTCTCGAATGCGGGCATGCACTTGCGCTTTCCTCCAGAGCGGTAGCAGCAGTGTCACGCAGTCCGCCGCGTGGATCAAAGGATCTATGGTTTTCCCTCGAGTCTTTCCCACGAGGCTTTCCCACGAGGCTTTCCCACAGGGCTGTCCCACGTGCACACGTGGTGGGAGTCGATCCTCTGCTTGAACGTCAAGGCAGTGCAGGGAAAACATGTTCCTCTGGAATGGACTGACACATCTGGGGGACTCTTGGAATGGTGGCACGACCCTGGAGTTCCTCTCGCCTTTCCTGTGGAGAGCGCCTCCTCTTGAGATGCGACGGGAACGCCGGGAATTCTTTCCCTACGAAACAGGGAAAGGATCCCTCATCTCGAGCTAGGAGGCGGAAACGGGTCTCCCCTGGATGTGTTCGGGACCCCACGTGCTTCCTCTCGAGTGGAGACGGGTATGTCGGTGAACTTCTTGAGATGCAGCAAGGGTGTGAAGGACCCTTTGGAAGTTCCAGTGGTTAGACGTGATTAGCCTCGAGAAGCCTCAGCGGAAATGGGCCTCATCTCGCCTCGAGGGCAAAACCTCCTGGATTTTCTCGAGTTGCGGCAGGTGCTCTCGACTTACGACGGGGACCTCAGGGACCCGCTCTGGTGGCCTCAGGAAAGGCCAGTCCCCATGCGAGTTCCTCGGGGGCCTCTCGGGATTCCTCTCCCGTCGATGCCGGGGCCTAAGACCTTGTGTGGAGTCGGGGCCGGAACCTGAGGATTCCTCTCCAGTGCTGACATGGATCTTGGGGTACTTCTGGAGTCTCCCCAGGGGAGTCAGTCCTCGTCTCGAATGCGGGCATGCACTTGCGCTTTCCTCCAAAGCGGTAGCAGCAGTGTCACGCAGTCCGCCGCGTGGATCAAAGGATCTATGGTTTTCCCTCGAGTCTTTCCCACGAGGCTTTCCCACGAGGCTTTCCCACAGGGCTGTCCCACGTGCACACGTGGTGGGAGTCGATCCTCGGCTTGAACGTCAAGGCAGTGCAGGGAAAACAGGTTCCTCTGGAATGGACTGACACATCTGGGGGACTCTTGGAATGGTGGCACGACCCTGGAGTTCCTCTCGCCTTTCCTGTGGAGAGCGCCTCCTCTTGAGATGCGACGGGAACGCCAGGAATTCTTTCCCTACGAAACAGGGAAAGGATCCCTCATCTCGAGCTAGGAGGCGGAAACGGGGCTCCCCTGGATGTGTGCGGGACCCCACGTGCTTCCTCTCGAGTGGAGACGGGTATGTCGGGGAACTTCTTGAGTTGCAGCAAGGGTGTGAAGGACCCTTTGGAAGTTCCAGTGGTTAGACGTGATTAGCCTCGAGAAGCCTCAGCGGAAATGGGCCTCATCTCGCCTGGAGGGGAAAACCTCCTGGATTTTCTCGAGTTGCGGCAGGTGCTCTCGACTTACGACAGGGACCTCAGGGACCCGCTCTGGTGGCCTCAGGAAAGGCCAGTCCACATGCGAGTTCCTCGGGGGCCTCTCGGGATTCCTCTCCCGTCGATGCCGGGGCCTAAGACCTTGTGTGGAGTCGGGGCCGGAACCTGAGGATTCCTCTCCAGTGCTGACATGGATCTTGGGGTACTTCTGGAGTCTCCCCAGGGGAGTCAGTCCTCGTCTCGAATGCGGGCATGCACTTGCGCTTTCCTCCAGAGCGGTAGCAGCAGTGTCACGCAGTCCGCCGCGTGGATCAAAGGATCTATGGTTTTCCCTCGAGTCTTTCCCACGAGGCTTTCCCACGAGGCTTTCCCACAGGGCTGTCCCACGTGCACACGTGGTGGGAGTCGATCCTCTGCTTGAACGTCAAGGCAGTGCAGGGAAAACAGGTTGCTCTGGAATGGACTGACACATCTGGGGGACTCTTGGAATGGTGGCACGACCCTGGAGTTCCTCTCGCCTTTCCTGTGGAGAGCGCCTCCTCTTGAGATGCGACGGGAACGCCGGGAATTCTTTCCCTACGAAACAGGGAAAGGATCCCTCATCTCGAGCTAGGAGGCGGAAACGGGTCTCCCCTGGATGTGTTCGGGACCCCACGTGCTTCCTCTCGAGTGGAGACGGGTATGTCGGGGAACTTCTTGAGATTCAGCAAGGGTGTGAAGGACCCTTTGGAAGTTCCAGTGGTTAGACGTGATTAGCCTCGAGAAGCCTCAGCGGAAATGGGCCTCATCTCGCCTGGAGGGCAAAACCTCCTGGATTTTCTCGAGTTGCGGCAGGTGCTCTCGACTTACGACGGGGACCTCAGGGACCCGCTCTGGTGGCCTCAGGAAAGGCCAGTCCCCATGCGAGTTCCTCGGGGGCGTCTCGGGATTCCTCTCCCGTCGATGCCGAGGCCTAAGACCTTGTGTGGAGTCGGGGCCGGAACCTGAGGATTCCTCTCCAGTGCTGACATGGATCTTGGGGTCCTTCTGGAGTCTCCCCAGGGGAGTCAGTCCTCGTCTCGAATGCGGGCATGCACTTGCGCTTTCCTCCAGAGCGGTAGCAGCAGTGTCACGCAGACCGCCGCGTGGATCAAAGGATCTATGGTTTTCCCTCGAGTCTTTCCCACGAGGCTTTCCCACGAGGCTTTCCCACAGGGCTGTCCCACGTGCACACGTGGTGGGATTCGATCCTCGGCTTGAACGTCAAGGCAGTGCAGGGAAAACAGGTTCCTCTGGAATGGACTGACACATCTGGGGGACTCTTGGAATGGTGGCACGACCCTGGAGTTCCTCTCGCCTTTCCTGTGGAGAGCGCCTCCTCTTGAGATGCGACGGGAACGCCGGGAATTCTTTCCCTACGAAACAGGGAAAGGATCCATCATCTCGAGCTAGGAGGCGGAAACGTGGCTCCCCTGGATGTGTGCGGGACCCCACGTGCTTCCTCTCGAGTGGAGACGGGTATGTCGGGGAACTTCTTGAGTTGCAGCAAGGGTGTGAAGCACCCTTTGGAAGTTCCAGTGGTTAGACGTGATTAGCCTCGAGAAGCCTCATCGGAAATGGGCCTCATCTCGCCTGGAGGGCAAAACCTCCTGGATTTTCTCGAGTTGCGGCAGGTGCTCTCGACTTACGACGGGGACCTCAGGGACCCGCTCTGGTGGCCTCAGGAAAGGCCAGTCCCATGCGAGTTCCTCGCGGTCTCTCGGGATTCCTCTCCCGTGGATGCCGAGGCCTAAGACCTTGTGTGGAGTCGGGGCCGGAACCTGAGGATTCCTCTCCAGTGCTGACATGGATCTTGGGGTACTTCTGGAGTCTCCCCAGGGGAGTCAGTCCTCGTCTCGAATGCGGGCATGCACTTGCGCTTTCCTCCAGAGCGGTAGCAGCAGTGTCACGCAGTCCGCCGCGTGGAACAAAGGATCTATGGTTTTCCCTCGAGTCTTTCCCACGAGGCTTTCCCACGAGGCTTTCCCACAGGGCTGTCCCACGTGCACACGTGGTGGGAGTCGATCCTCGGCTTGAACGTCAAGGCAGTGCAGGGAAAACAGGTTCCTCTGGAATGGACTGACACATCTGGGGGACTCTTGGAATGTTGGCACGACCCTGGAGTTCCTCTCGCCTTTCCTGTGGAGAGCGCCTCCTCTTGAGATGCGACGGGAACGCCGGGAATTCTTTCCCTACGAAACAGGGAAAGGATCCCTCATCTCGAGCTAGGAGGCGGAAACGGGGCTCCCTTGGATGTGTGCGGGACCACACGTGCTTCCTCTCGAGTGGAGACGGGTATGTCGGGGAACTTCTTGAGTTGCAGCAAGGGTGTGAAGGACCCTTTGGAAGTTCCAGTGGTTAGACGTGATTAGCCTCGAGAAGCCTCAGCGGAAATGGGCCTCATCTCGCCTGGAGGGCAAAACCTTCTGGATTTTCTCGAGTTGCGGCAGGTGCTCTCGACTTACAACGGGGACCTCAGGGACCCGCTCTGGTGGCCTCAGGAAAGGCCAGTCCCCATGCGAGTTCCTCGGGGGCCTCTCGGGATTCCTCTCCCGTCGATGCCGGGGCCTAAGACCTTGTGTGGAGTCGGGGCCGGAACCTGAGGATTCCTCTCCAGTGCTGACATGGATCTTGGGGTACTTCTGGAGTCTCCCCAGGGGAGTCAGTCCTCGTCTCGAATGCGGGCATGCACTTGCGCTTTCCTCCAGAGCGGTAGCAGCAGTGTCACGCAGTCCGCCGCGTGGATCAAAGGATCTATGGTTTTCCCTCGAGTCTTTCCCACGAGGCTTTCCCACGAGGCTTTCCCACAGGGCTGTCCCACGTGCACACGTGGTGGGAGTCGATCCTCTGCTTGAACGTCAAGGCAGTGCAGGGAAAACATGTTCCTCTGGAATGGACTGACACATCTGGGGGACTCTTGGAATGGTGGCACGACCCTGGAGTTCCTCTCGCCTTTCCTGTGGAGAGCACCTCCTCTTGAGATGCGACGGGAACGCCGGGAATTCTTTCCCTACGAAACAGGGAAAGGATCCCTCATCTCGAGCTAGGAGGCGGAAACGGGTCTCCCCTGGATGTGTGCGGGACCCCACGTGCTTCCTCTCGAGTGGAGACGGGTATGTCGGGGAACTTCTTGAGATGCAGCAAGGGTGTGAAGGACCCTTTGGAAGTTCCAGTGGTTAGACGTGATTAGCCTCGAGAAGCCTCAGCGGAAATGGGCCTCATCTCGCCTGGAGGGCAAAACCTCCTGGATTTTCTCGAGTTGCGGCAGGTGCTCTCGACTTACGACGGGGACCTCAGGGACCCGCTCTGGTGGCCTCAGGAAAGGCCAGTCCCCATGCGAGTTCCTCGGGGGCCTCTCGGGATTCCTCTCCCTTCGATGCCGGGGCCTAAGACCTTGTGTGGAGTCGGGGCCGGAACCTGAGGATTCCTCTCCAGTGCTGACATGGATCTTGGGGTACTTCTGGAGTCTCCCCAGGGGAGTCAGTCCTCGTCTCGAATGCGGGCATGCACTTGCGCTTTCCTCCAGACCGGTAGCAGCAGTGTCACGCAGTCCGCCGCGTGGATCAAAGGATCTATGGTTTTCCCTCGAGTCTTTCCCATGAGGCTTTCCCACGAGGCTTTCCCACAGGGCTGTCCCACGTGCACACGTGGTGGGAGTCGATCCTCGGCTTGAACGTCAAGGCAGTGCAGGGAAAACAGCTTCCTCTGGAATGGACTGACACATCTGGGGGACTCTTGGAATGGTGGCACGACCCTGGAGTTCCTCTCGCCTTTCCTGTGGAGAGCGCCTCCTCTTGAGATGCGACGGGAACGCCGGGAATTCTTTCCCTACGAAACAGGGAAAGGATCCCTCATCTCGAGCTAGGAGGCGGAAACGGGGCTCCCCTGGATGTGTGCGGGACCCCACGTGCTTCCTCTCGAGTGGAGACGGGTATGTCGGGGAACTTCTTGAGTTGCAGCAAGGGTGTGAAGGACCCTTTGGAAGTTCCAGTGGTTAGATGTGATTGGCCTCTAGCAGCCTCAGCGGAAATGGGCCTCATCTCGCCTGGAGGTGAAAACCTCCTGGATTTTCTCGAGGTTCGGCAGGTGCTCTCGACTTACGACGGGGACCTCAGGGACGCGCTCTGGTGGCCTCAGGAAAGGCCAGTCCCCATGCGAGTTCCTCGGGGGCCTCTCGGGATTCCTCTCCCGTCGATGCCGGGGCCTAAGACCTTGTGTGGAGTCGGGGCCGGAACCTGAGGATTCCTCTCCAGTGCTGACAAGGATCTTGGGGTACTCCTGGAGTCTCCCCAGGGGAGTCAGTCCTCGTCTCGAATGCGGGCATGCACTTGCGCTTCCTCCAGAGGGGTAGCAGCAGTGTCACGCAGTCCGCCGCGTGGATCAAAGGATCTATGGTTTTCCCTCGAGTCTTTCCCACGAGGCTTTCCCACGAGGCTTTCCCACAGGGCTGTCCCACGTGCACACGTGGTGGGAGTCGATCCTCGGCTTGAACGTCAAGGCAGTGCAGGGAAAACAGGTTCCTCTGGAACGGACTGACACATCTGGGGTACTCTTGGAATGGTGGCATGACCCTGGAGTTCCTCTCGCCTTTCCTGTGGAGAGCGCCTCCTCTTGAGATGCGACGGGAACGCCGGGAATTCTTTCCCTACGAAACAGGGAAAGGATCCCTCATCTCGAGCTAGGAGGCGGAAACGGGGCTCCCCTGGATGTGTGCGGGACACCACGTGCTTCCTCTCGAGTGGAGACGGGTATGTCAGGGAACTTCTTGAGTTGCAGCAAGGGTGTGAAGGACCCTTTGGAATGTCCAGTGGTTAGATGTGATTGGCCTCGAGAAGCCTCAGAGGAAATGGGCCTCATCTCGCCTGGAGGGCAAAACCTCCTGGATTTTCTCGAGTTGCTGCAGGTGCTCTCGACTTACGACGGGGACCTCAGGGACCCGCTCTGGTGGCCTCAGGAAAGGCCAGTCCCCATGCGAGTTCCTTGGGGGCCTCTCGGGATTCCTCTCCGGTCGATGCCGGGGCCTAAGACCTTGTGTGGAGTCGGGGCCGGAACCTGAGGATTCCTCTCCAGTGCTGACATGGATCTTGGGGTACTTCTGGAGTCTCCCCAGGGGAGTCAGTCCTCGTCTCGAATGCGGGCATGCACTTGCGCTTTCCTCCAGAGCGGTAGCAGCAGTGTCACGCAGTCCGCCGCGTGGATCAAAGGATCTATGGTTTTCCCTCGAGTCTTTCCCACGAGGCTTTCCCACGAGGCTTTCCCACAGGGCTGTCCCACGTGCACACGTGGTGGGAGTCGATCCTCGGCTTGAACGTCAAGGAAGTGCAGGGAAAACAGGTTCCTCTGGAATGGACTGACACATCTGGGGGACACTGGGAATGGTGGCATGACCCTGGAGTTCCTCTCGCCTTTCCTGTGGAGAGCGCCTCCTCTTGAGATGCGACGGGAACGCCGGGAATTCTTTCCCTACGAAACAGGGAAAGGATCCCTCATCTCGAGCTAGGAGGTGGAAACGGGGCTCCCCTGGATGTGTGCGGAACCCCACGTGCTTCCTCTCGAGTGGAGACGGTATGTCGGGGAACTTCTTGAGTTGCAGCAAGGGTGTGAAGGACCCTTTGGAAGTTCCAGTGGTTAGATGTGATTGGCCTCGAGAAGCCTCAGCGGAAATGGGCCTCATCTCGCCTGGAGGGCAAAACCTCCTGGATTTTCTCGAGTTGCGGCAGGTGCTCTCGACTTACGACGGGGACCTCAGGGACCCGCTCTGGTGGCCTCAGGAAAGGCCAGTCCCCATGCGAGTTCCTCGGGGGCCTCTCGGGATTCCTCTCCCGTCGATGCCGGGGCCTAAGACCTTGTGTGGAGTCGGGGCCGGAACCTGAGGATTCCTCTCCAGTGCTGACATGGATCTTGGGGTACTTCTGGAG